>NW_022437074.1:2840517-2924407 GCF_009761245.1 Sapajus apella
TCACGAGGTCAAGAGATCCAGACCATCCTGGTCAACACGGTGAAACCCCGTCTCTACTAAAACTGCAAAAAATTAGCTGGGCATGGTGGCGCGTGCCTGTAATCCCAGCTACTCAGGAGGCTGAGGCAGGAGAATTGCCTGAACCCAGGAGGCGGAGGTTGCAGTGAGCCGAGATCGCGCCATTGCACTCCAGCCTGGGTAACAAGAGCGAAACTCCGTCCTCAAAAAAAAAAAAAAAAAAAAATATTTTATTATAAAAATGTTCTTGTTTTATTTTCTAAAAATATGACCACTTTGTTGGTTAGGATGGTCTCAAACTTCTGGTCTCAAGCAGTCCTTCTGCCTTGGCAGTCCTTCTGCCTTGGCTTCCCAAAGTGCTGGAATTATAGGCATGAGCCACTGCAGCCAGCCTGAAAATTTTCATTCTAATATGAAAATAGAAGAAACGATCCTCTTATACTCATCACCCATACTTAATACTGTCTTGCCATATATGCTTCATATACTCTTTTTTCGTTTCTTTTCTTTGTTAATTATTTGAAAGCAAATCCCAGACATCACGTCATTTCATCCCAAAATACCTCAGAGCTGGTCCCTGAGAAGATGGACATACTGCCGTATCTAACAAATGAGTGATAATTCTTTATCACCATCCAGTACCCCACCCATAATCAAATGTCCTCACTTGTCCCAAGAGTAGCTTTTTACATATGCTTTGTTTAAGATCAAAACAAAGGCCATAGTTTAATAATACATCGATTGATATGTCTCTTAAGTCTCTCTTAATCTGCAGGAAAACCTGTTTTTCCTCCTGTCGTTGACTTCTTTGTGATACCAGCTCTGTTCTCATGTAGAATTAAAGTTTTGAATTTTTAAAATAAGCCTATTTTGGGGTAACTTTAGATTTATAGAAAAGTTGCAGAGATCAGGAGCTCAGAGAATCCTCACGTAGCCCTCACCTAGCTTCCCCTTTTGTCAGCACCTTACATTACCGTCATCAGGTCTTTTTTCTGTGTCATCATCCAATCCAGGACACCGTAATGTGTTTAGCCATGGCTGAATTTTTAAATGATTTCTGTTTATAAGTTCTCATCTACTGCTGAGAAAAATAACTACTTTCTGACTAGAAGACAGTACCCTGTTACTGTTTAAAACCAGGCTGAAGGCCAGGTTTCAGTTTTTCCCTCAATTGCATAATAACTGTATAGTAATTACAGAAAGGCCTGCAGTTTTAATCTTCCAACCCTGGACTGCAAAGAAACCTTTTTTTATTTGATTTCTTGTCTTTCTAGTCTGTGTTTTTACAGCCCGGGCCTGTAATTCCAGCACTTTGGGAGGCCAAGGCAGAAGGACTGCTTGAGACCAGAAGTTTGAGACCATCCTAACCAACATAGTGGTCATATTTTTAGAAAATAAAATAAGAACATTTTTATAGTAAAATATTTTTTAAGTTAAAAAAACAGTTCAACCATGGGGATGAAAACAAGCATAACTTTCTTAAAGCCAGAATGTGATACACTACCACCCAGTGTTACACTTTCTATGTCTCATCACCTTTGACATCGTAATAATAATAGTACTATTTCACTGGATTATTGTAAAAAATAAATTTGGTAAGTGTATGCAAAGTGCTCATCACAGTTCTAGGCACACAAGAAGCACTCAGTAATCTAGCTCTTCCCCAAGGTGCTATTTCCTAAATCATACTGAGCCACGGGGAAGGAACTAGGTCTTCCCCCAAAGCTTATTATGATTTAAAAAACAGTGTATAGATATTTTCTTTTACTTGCCTTAGAAATAGTGCATTTACTTTGGTTCTATATAGTGATCTCATTATGTATCAAGGTATTTCACTTCTATTTTGGGAATTTTTATTCAGTAGAATATGTTTCCCTAGTACGTTTTGATCACTCAGAAATATTGGCACTAGTCTGGGTACAATAGCTCAGGCCTGTAATCCCAGCTCTGTGGGAGGCTGGCACGTGGGGATCACTTGAACTCAGGAATTCAAGACCAGCCTGGGCAACATGGCAAAACCCCATCTCTATAAAATATACAGAAATGAGTTGGTGGTGTGAGTCTGTAGTTCCAGCTGCTCATGAGGCTGAGGTGGGAGGATTGCCTGAGCCAAGGAGGCAGAGGGTGCAGAAATGTGATCTAAAAAAATACATATATATATATATATCCCTGACCCTCTGCGTCCAATCTGCCCTTCTCCCCTTCCTTCCATATATATATGTATGTGTATATATATATATATATATATATATATATATATGCTAAGAGTGAGGTTTTTTTTCTCTTGACAGGGGTCCTTGAGATCAGGATTGGAGGATTAAAGCTACAGGCCTTTTATTAGTCTCACAGAGTGACTGGTTTGATTTGTGTGTTAGAGTAAGAATTACCTTCTTCACCAGCCTTCCTTTGCATGAAGCAGTAGGAGCAAGTGGCTGTTTGACTGGCTTGAGCTCTAAAGTGTGTTTGGGGTATGAAGTGTTCTCAGAGGAACCGAAATCGGTGTGGTCACACACCATCATTGCCTCCTCGTACACCCACGCCCTCCCGAAGTCTGCTGTTTGTGCTGCTTCTAGTGCCTGTTTCTGTTCAACAGTACCCTTGGTTTCAGCAGAGTTTCTATGATTTAAAAAAAAAAAAAAAAAAAAAAACCTGTTAGCATCTGCCTTTTTTTTTTTTTTTTTTTTCCCCAGAACTCTTGGAAACATTGAATAATTCCATATACTCTAAAAGGAAATAAAGCAGTTTGGGTAATTTGGACCCAAAGACTCCTAAGGAATCTAGGAATTCAGTTAAATAGAAGGTTACTTTCTTTCACTGGCTTTTGCCTCCAAACCTGCAGGAGAAAACCAGCTGAAAAGGAAGAGACACACATGAGTGGGGACTGCTTCTGAGCACCCCACGAGACTTCTTTCAGAACCCTCAAACCGACCATTCACAATATTACGTGGACTAGGTCTGGGTCATTTGGAGGGAGAGAAGGTGTGGGCTGTCTGAGGTGTATGGGTGGTTTTTTGTCTTTGCAGTCTGTGTTTTTACAGTCCGGGGCTTGTGCTGTGGCTCCTGCGCCTGTCATGCACCCAGTTCCCAGAAGCTTCCGGGGTTAGGTTGTCAGTGTTGAGAGGCAATGCTAGTTCAGTCTTGACCTTGTGATGATCTGTGGGGGAGAATGTTGTAGGCCCTGGCACAGTGCAGCTGAATGACTGAAATGAATGTTTGAGTCAAATCGACTTGGGTTGGATCCACACTCTCTTATTGGTTGTATTGTTTGGTCAAGTTGTTTAACTACTTTAAGACTCAGTTTCCTCTTCTGTAAATGGGAGTAATAGTGATGCATACCTCATAGGGTTGAGATGGAGGTTAAATGAGATAGAACACATAATGTGCTGAGTAGGTACTCCAACCTCAGTTGTTAGTAATAATTATATTACATAAATAGTTAAGAGACTGAGCTTTACAATAGTGAGAAGTGAATTTTTGTGTCCTAACTTTTTTCTTTTGTAAACTCATAAAAGTCTTTTATTAGAGTCAAAGTAGGTTTAAAATACTTACCTACCTGTGGACAAGATTAAGTACATGTGGCTCATGCTGTACTTCACCAGGTCTGTTTTGTTGCTATGTCCACATAAAGAATGTGGGGAGAAATGTTAGCAGTGTTGGTGCTTCCCGCCTCCTTCTCTGACCCTCTGCATCCAGTCTGGCCTTCTCCCCTTCCTTCCTACACATCTCGGTGTCCACTCTCCTTGCTGTTCTCTTTGTCACCACTCGGGCTAGCTCAAACTGCTGTCTGTTCCCTGGGCTGCCATGACAGCTCTGCTGGTCCTCACCCTGGGGCCCCTACTGTCTCAGAGAGAGGGGTCCTTGCAAACAGATAATATCTTGTCAGTACCCTGCTTAAGACACAGGCTGCCCCTGGCTCTCAGCGTGAAGAACACCAGGCCCTTCGAAACATGCCACCACCCGTGTCTTTTGTCTCATTTCACCTCCCAGCCCTCCCCTCCACCACAGGGTCAGACCCTTTTGCTTTCAAGCCTGGTTTCTAGGATCAGATCCAGTGTTTCTGCCTCAGGAAGATTGCCCCTACTGGCCTGCTACCCTCCCCAATGTCAGCATCCACTCTATACCCTACTTTCTACTATTTGACATGTTTTAAATTATGGATTCATTTGTGTGGTTATATGGTTGATACCAGCGTCTCCTATCAAACTGCAGGCTCCATGAGGCCAGTGAGTCTCTGATGCCAAGAGCAGACCCCAGCCCAGGTTAGATGCTCACTAAAGGTGTGTGAGGGCAAACCAGGCACCCTTCTGTGCTGTCTCTTATACTTGGCTGATGACATACCCTCCCCATGTGACTTTTGCTTTTTTCTCATCTACTTTAAACCTATGATCCCAGTTTGGAAGGCTCATGCCTCTGCCAGTCTCATCCCTTTGACAGGTCCTCACCATGCTCAAGCATCTCCTTCATGTGAACTGCCCTGCACTTTCTCACCACCCAGACACTGCCTAGGCCTCCAGTCCCCTGCCAACCAGAGATGTCCTGGTAGACACTCTTCCAGATGCTAGGGAGGGTGTGGAACATCCATGATATATACATATATGATCTTTTCATGTGAAATGGAATCTCATAGCTTGCGTCCTATGGTCTTTTTTTTTCACTCAGTGGTATATCATGAACACACGTTTTTATGCCTAATACATGTTTACATTATCATTTTCAGTTGCTGTTGATCACTCTGGCATAGTAACACTATATAGGAAATAAAAGATTTTGAAAAACTTTTGTCTTTAGGGCTGGTATTCTTAAATTTCTAAATTCTATTTGTATCATTGAATCAAACTTTTATATCTGAGTTAGGAAAAACTAACAATAAATAAAGGGGTAATACAGATATCGGAAATGTGGCCACACAGTTTGTTATGTGTGTTCTTGCCTTTAACAGTAAACTTCACACAAAACCAGGGGAGTATTTTGATAATCTGAGATTTTGAAGTGAAAGTTGATGTGTTGACAATATTGGCTATAGTCATGAACCTATACTGGGGTGAGGCAGGAATTGAGGTTTATTTTTGAAGACACACCCCTTGAATTCCAGGGCAGGGAGAAGAACTGTTTTTGTTCTTTCTAGTCCTCAGAATATTGGAACTACTAGCTTGCAAGTAACTGTTAAATTTCTTCTCTCACACAGAAGTATTTCACCTATTGGATTTTTTTTGTAATGAAGGTTTAGTTTAGAAATGTGCTAAGGAGTTATAGATATACTAGAAAGTATATAATTGGTAGACAGGCAGAATGGGTAGAAACAATATTTAAAAAGTAATTTCAATACATATATGTATATATCTCGTTTTAAGTCAAATTATGGGAGAATCTGGATTTGTGGAAAAGCTTTCCTTTGTAAAGATTACCACTAGAATTTCCTTTAAAAATAAGCTCATTTAAAGAAAGAAAAATTATTCTGTGTGCTAAAGTTTAGCTTTATATGTGGTTTTCCAGAAGCAAATTTACTACATTAGAGGTACCCCCTAATTTGCCCTCAGGGAGGAAAAGTGCAGTTCCACTGCAGGCTTCTGTCTGTGTTACTTTGCTGAAAGGTAGCACTTTGTTGAGGAGGACCCTCTGTTCTCTTTGGGCAGGGCTGGGGGTATATTGGGGCTAGGGTGATCAGCATGCCTTTTCGTGGTCCTTTATGTACTCTTGAGTTCTTACCCTCAAGCAGCTTTGTGACCAAAGAGAAGGTGGACATGGAGAAGGAACAGGGGAGCCCAGAGGCTGCTCAGGGTTCTCCTCCACACCCTGAGGGCCTGGCACATTGAGGCCTTTGGGAAATGTCTGTTGAATAGCTGAATGTGCAGAGCCTACCCATGTGTGCTGCCTGCTTTATTCAGGAATGAGATTTCTGACTAAAACAATGATAAAGGAGAAAAGCATGCTCCAGTCAGGGAGTCATGTTACACAGGTCCTGTCTGGAAAGAAGCAAAGTAATTTTAGCCTGCAGAGAAGACCATGGAGGTCACCTAACTCAGCCACTTCTGTTGCAAATGGAACAATGGAGGACCGTGACAGTGAAATTACTTCCTGTGTACTTAAAAGGCAGTCACGGCAAGGAAGTTTCCAAACGTGGAACTGTCAGCTAAATGTTTGCTGGTCCCCTTTTGTACTCTTCCACTAACTTACCTTGGACTCTCCCTTGGCTCCTTAAAATGTGGGATTGGACAGGTTACTTAGAATTTCATTTTAAATTATTTGGAAATATACCCGGAAAATTTGCCATATGGCATCAGTAGCTTTTGAGAACATTTGTTAATGATCTGTATTGAAGACTGTTGATGGCCCCATGTTGCTGGTTGTGGAAGAGGTGGCTGTAATGGCATTGGGTTTTTTTTTTTTTTTTTTTTTTTTTTTTTTTTTTTTTTTGATACAGGGGTCTTAATCTGTCATGCAGGCTGGAGTGCAGTGTTATGATCATAGCTCACTGTAGTCTTGACCTCCCAGGCTCAAGTGATCATGATCCATCCATCTCAGCCTCCCTAGTAGTTAGGACTACAGGCACTTGCCACTACTCCCAGCTAATTTGGTATTTGTAAATATGAGGTCTCACTGTGTTGCCCAAGCTGGTCTCAAACTCCTGGGCTCAAGCTCTCTGCTCCCCTCGGCCTCCCACATTGCTGGGATTCCAGGCCTGAGCCACTGCACTGGCCTTACACGAGCTTTAATGACAGCTCAGCCTATCCACTCACATGTGTCAGAGGTTCAGGAAGCCTGATTAAGGAGAAAGTTGAGAGTGGCTTGTAGACAGTTGCAATATTATCTGCTTGTAAGTGGGACCATTGTTTGGTAATTTTTTTCTACACAGTGGACAGTTTTTGTAGACAGTTGCTCCTGCCTTCTCATACTCTCTGCTCCAGTTAGCTTGACCTTGAGCCTATTCACAATGGTACATCATTGAACCCTTTTCTGCAGTAGATAAATAGCACTGTTCTTCCTTCTAATTCATAGGCTAGAGTACTCTTGAGAGGCCTCACTTAGGTAGACAGCTTGACTGGCAAATAAATGTTTACTAGATGAATGTGTGTTAGACATAGTATGGATGGATATTCTTGCTTTATTAGATAAAATTTCATTTTCTCTGTAAATGATTATGACATAAAACATAAACTAAAAATTATTTATTTCCGTCAAGTTCAAAGTTAGCTGCAAAACATAAAATTCTTCTTTTATGTCACACAAGGAAATTAATGGCCTGGAAATGTACAGCTGCTCGACCAGTTTACAGGCCATTAGTACCTAGTGTACTGGCAGTGAGCCCCAGTTAGCCATGGAAACCAGCTTGCAGCTCTTTTAACTCTGTATAGGAGAAGTAATTGATGATTCAGCTACATTACTGATCATGTTTAGCGGCTTGATGTTTAATTAGGTTTCTTTACCCACTTATATCTGAAGGGGTTAATTGCAACAAGATGCTAAAAGCTCGACTATGACAAGTTTAGGCAAAAATCCAGGCTAATTTTTTATTCTTATCACAAATAGAAAATGTTTATACTTGTGGGAGGTACTGTTCAACTCCACAAATATGAAAGCTTTAGAGTTTTAGTTTCACCAAGAAAGTAAATTTTTCCAAAACTGTAGAATGACTGTGTCTTTTAAAATCTCATTTAGGCAATGTTGAGTGTTACATGCAGAAATGAAAAAGCTTCAAAACTCTGAAGATCTCTTAAATATAACACTGTAAAATGATTAGGCTCTCAAAATTAATTGGTTGAGCAACTAAAGCATAGAGCTTGTTTAACAGACGTAACTGTCTGCCATATCCTTGGCCCTACAGTTGTAGCGGTATGTTGGATGTAGGGTCTAGAAAGGTTTCTTGGAAGAGATGATCCTTGCAGTGAATCCTAGTGGGATGATCAGGAGCTAGTCCTGCCAGTGAGCCTTCTTTCAATCTTACCAAGCTGTATGTGCAAAGGCTAGAGAGTGAGAGGAAGCACAGTCTGTCCTGGAAACTCCTGGAGTCCAGTCCTCTCAGTTGGGATGGGGCATGAGATCTGCTGGAGTCAGTACAGATTCAAGGAGAACCCAACACTTTGGAAAGAAGGACAAAAAGTTGTAATTAGGTTCAAAGACCAGACCAGTTGTTAAGGCAAGTGTTTCATTTGCAGTTTTTGTGAATTGTTCCTTAACAACCACTGGGCACATGGGGAAAAGCCCCAGGAGTTTTATGAGGTAGGAAGTTCCCCATCACTGCAAGTGTCCATGAAGAGACAAAATCCTAAGTGTACACTTATACACTGTATAGGGATACTGTACAGGGATAAGGCCATGGGAAAAATGACAGTGGGGAATTCTACATTGAATGAGAGGCTGGACTGGCCTTCAAAGATTATTAAGAGGGCTAAAATGAAAAATATCTCTATATGGAAACCCACAGAAAACGCACTTACATCAGCCTCCCTCTGTACTGTCAAAATCATGCTAAGACAGTATTTGAAATTTAAAAACCTTTATATAGGCCTGATCTGAGAATTCCGGCATACGTAATAATTCCATTTCCATGGGAAAGTATGATTGAAAGGAAAAATAGATGGGAACTCCTTCTCCCTCTGTCACAGCCCTGTTGTGTGCTCTGGGTGTCTGTCCATCTGCCCCTCTTCCTTGTGCTGATGTGCTGCTGTCTGAAGGGTGCTGGGGAGGGAGCGCCTTCCTCTCTCTCAACCTTCAGTGAAAAAATCCTGGTTAAAAGGGGCTTCCCCAAAGACCCAGAATTTAATTTTACTCAGTGTGGCAGTTTCATCAAAACATAAGTGTTGATTTGCTGAAGTTCCTATTTGTCATACAGCCATTTTAAAAGTCAGAGGGCAAGAGTTGTTTCAGCTTGTTTAATGGCTTGGTAACTGTTCCCCCACCCCACCCTGCCACCCCCTGCACATCCTTTTAACAGTACTCTCATCAAATGCAGGATTCATCCTACACAGTTAGGTGTTTCCTGTCTGGTTAACCTTTAGTAGTCATTAAGTTCTTTTTGCTTGTCACAAGCTGCATCAATTTTTAAAAATAAAGCAATTATTTACATTTTCTGTGGAGACAGGTCATATTTCACGTTAGGATTTCTGTATTTGCAGTGAATATACAATTGATTTGTATTTTATTCATTAGGCATATATTCTGTGTTGATGGTAAGAGGAAAACAATTAAGGAAGATTAGTGGTTGTTTCTGTTCATTTTTTTTTAACCTGTCTTGATTTACAGAAAACAAAGGCGGGGTACAGTGGCTCACGCCTGTAATCCCAGCACTTTGGGAGGCTGAGGCAGGTGGATCACTTGAGGCCAGGAAGTTCCAGACCAGCATAGCCAACATGGCAAAATCCCATCTCTATGAAAAATACAAAAATCAGCCGGGCGTGGTGGCGTGAGCCTATAATCCCAGCTACTGGGGAGGCTAAGGCACAAGAATCCCTTGAACCCAGGAGGCAGAGGTTGCAGTCAGCCAAGATTGTGCCCTATGCTCCAGCCTGGGTGACAGAGAGAGACTTTGTCTCCCTAAAAAAGCCAAAAAAAAAAAAGAATTGGATACTTTAGGAGTTCTAATTTTATATGTTTCTATTACCGTAAACTAAGTTGTTCGGAATTTAAATCTTCTAAATTCTATTTGTTTTTGAGTGGCAGTATATTCACAGTTTAGAAGGTGTAGATTGGTATGTAATGGAAATGCTTCCTTCTTCTCCTGTTTTCCAGGTCCCTCAGAAGCAGCCAGTGTTACTGGTTTTTTGTGTACCCTTCCAGAGACAGATACAGCTGTCAACTATTTTTAAAAACATGTTTCATTATTCGTTAAATCTAGTGTAGTGACAAAAACGGTAAATTTTTCCCCTGCATCTTTAAAAACATGCTGTGTTTAAATGACAATTATGAAAAGTCATTTGTTTTCCCTTGGGCCATGGACCTAGGATAACAAATGGTAGCCCTTAGGGCAACTAGCATCTATGTCCTGAGTGAAGGAATGTAGACTTCCCTTTCCTGTGGGTTGCCTTAATTTTTGTATCTGTAATGCAGATTCTCTCAGAGATGGGACTATATTAACTAACTCTTGGTGTAAAAAAAAGGTATCAGACCCATTTCTCTGTGCTCTTGTTGAGAAGATTCTAAAAGGAAAAGAGGCTGGTATAAATTGCCCAGGGAGAAATTCCTAGAACCATGCAGCCAAACACTGGCTAAGAGCTTGCTGGGAGGTGGCCTGTATTTGTGGTGTGGTCCTGTGTTCTCAGTGAGACTGAAGTGGATTGGAGGGCCACGCTGTGCCTGCTGTTGGGTATTGTCACGTGGAGCTGGATGATGAAGGACTTGCCCCATATTTGTTGTCCACATCCCCATACCCAAAACCTTCCTAGTCAAATGTACAGGTAAACACAGGGCACATAGGACCCATTCCACCGTGAAGCCAACAACATTCTGTCAGCCGAGGTGGCCTGCCCTACTAGAGGGCACTATTCACAGCCGGTAATTACAGATTCGCAACATCTCTGAACGGGGGGTTATAGAAGAAAACATCTTTCTTTCAGTTATGAAATTTTTAGTAATATTTAATGAGGGGTGGGTGGACCAAAGACACTTCTTCCCTTCTGAAGAGGATTTAGAGTAGAGTAGTAAGGGGGAGGAGTCTGACTGCCTCCCTTTAGAATTCTGCCCCTCTTGCCCTTTTTAAGGAAAATATCCCTAACGAACCATTATAACCAGGTGCTTCTTTAAACTGACAGCTGCCTGTGAAGTGTTAATGGATTTCTTGGCAAATAAAACAGCTGGACCTTTCTTTACCGACTACCTTACTGGAGCTTTTTAGCCCAATTTTAGTTCAGAATGATCCTGGAAAGGTTTATAAAGGAATTGGTGTATTATTCATAACCATTAAATTTTGCTTATTAGTAAACAAGTAACCTCCTTGGTCACTAACTCCCCCTCCCCAAGGTGTGAGGCCCAGAGATAAGACAAGTTGTGCCTTGCTGAGGAGGGTGTGTACCAGTGAGAAACAGGAAGCTGTGCTTCAGCAGCCTGGCCTGCCTGGAGGTTTCTAAGTCTGAGTCAGGTGTGCTGAGGTCCCTCGGCAAGGGACACTGTTTTCCCCTGGCAGCCACACTGCTGAGCATAAATGCTTTAAAGTGTCAGCAATTGATGTGTGGAGAGAAGTATGACTGCATTACAGCTTAAAGAGCTTTCACAGTCAGGTCTCTACAGGAGAAGACGAGATCGTCCGGATAGTTTGAGAGTAAATGGATTACCCGAGGAAGAGCTAAGGTGAGTGCAAAGTCATGGTTGGCTAAAGGTCAAGGCATCTAGTAAGTGTAGCAGGGATTCATGCCTAAGTGGATGCAGCGTTGGGAAGTACTCATTGAAAGTAACCTCCCAGTCTGTGATTAAAGACTGAACACAGCATCAAGATTGTGCTGATTGGAACTGTGCAAAATTAGGACACTTTTGCCCATTTCTTCACAAATCCTTTAAGTTGTTTTATCTCTTCTCCAAACCTATGTTGTTGTTATGTCTTTAAAATTTATGTAATCATCACAGTAACATTTTAAATTGAAAATAGTTGATTTTTCCCCTTACTTTAAAGATAATTTTCTTTGGCTGATTGGAACATGTTTTTGTCAGCGTTTTGGTGAAGGGGGTTAGTTTGTGGTGGCTTGGGTTAGGGGGCGGGGTGTCATGGGGATTGTTATTGAAATGGTGTAACAGAGGAATGCAGTGAAACTATTTAGTGTAGCCTAGGAAGGAAGGACATCAAAAATCTGGAAACCATTTTAACTAAAAAGGTTAGAGTTCTTGACTTTCAAAGTGAATTTACCTAAAACAACTCTATTTTAGTTTTTTGTTGCAACTGCTGAAAATTTTTTTCAGATTTGAGGTTCTGAAAGTCCCTGCAACATTAAGCCTGTGTGTTAAAATACTGTGTTAACTGAAGGGTTTAGATTTTCTCTGTTCCTGGGATGTTCCTGTTTTATTGCTGACAGAAGGCTGCAGTAAAGAGAGACTTCCTTCTTTAAAATTGCATTTACTGTTTAGTACTTGAATTTGTTTTGGAGGTCGTGATTTAAATGTGTGAATATTCTGATTAGATGGCGGGAAGTTTATCTATACTTTGTGTACTTTTGTTCTTTTTCCTACAAACTCACTTCCAGAGTTGATTTAAATTCTCTGTTTAAATTTAACAGGTTCAAATTGACAGGTTTAAAACTCCTCTATTAAATTTGTATTTGCCATAGACAGCTATTCTACAGGAACTGTAATTTGCTAAAGAAACTTTTACTTTAAAATTGTTGACTCACTAATTTTTGAAAAGGTTGCATTAAAGGACTATTATTGACACTAACATTATTATAATTTATTGTCTACTATATCAGGTGTCCCTTAGCTACATTTACTGTATTAAATTTGAATTGATTGGATTAAACAATTAAAAAGTCTCAGAGTTTAAATCGTTATGAATTCTTTATGTGAGGTTAGTGAAAATATTGAGCTCTATATGCTAACCAGATAAGACAATTGGAAGTGACTCCCAAAACCAACATTTATTGGAAGATTCCAGTCCATAATGGATCCAAGAATGAAGTTATCAAAAACAGTTTTAATTTCAGATTTCAGGGTTTGGAGGAATTTCCTTTTTTAAAAGAAATTAAGTTCTATAAAATAACATTTTAAACCAGACTTTTCTTTATTTTCAGACAATAGCCAAAGTACCTATGAATAAAATAACGTACATGTCATTTGCTTAGAATTTAATTAAAAGAGGACGAGTACTTCTTAAGTATTGCTTCTTCTAGTTGATTAAAGAGAAATATTTTGTCACCCATTCTGGTGATGTAGTTATCTGGTGATATAAGCAACTTGTATTTCTGTCACTTCTTTTGTCCCCTAATGCAGAGAAAATAACCATTTTCCTTATTTAGTAGTATAGGTTAGCCAAGAAAAGTAAACCATTATCTGTTTGCCCCTGGATTTTTTTTAATCAGCTTAGAAAGGTAATTTTTTTTTTAACCCTAGTTATACTAAGCCTATCTTCAGGATTAAATAAAGTTTCTAAGTTAATAGGAATCATAGAGAATAAGGACTTTGAAGTTAGGTACACCAAAGTTTCAGTACTAGTCAGACAAGTTATATAATGTTTTAAAGCCTTGGTTTCTTCTTTTTTTAATAAGGATAAAAATAACTACCATTACTGAACATTATTTACTCTCTCACAATATTCTCACCACCAATTCAGTGAGGAAAGTAGCATTGTTATCTTGTGAATAGTGTGATAACAGTTAATTCATCGTTTAATTTTTATTGAGTGCCTACTATGTGCAAAGTAAAGATACAGTGATGAATAAGACACAGGCCTCGCCACACGAAAACTCCCCTAGGTTTGGGCATATTGAATATGACCAACAGATTTTCTCTCCATGAGCAATTATTTGATTTTGAATACATGTGCTATCAAACATTTTTCATACTGTCTCAAGTATTGCATAAGACCCATTCCAACTCTCATTCCTTCTTACTCACATGTTCATTTCTTGTAATGTTTGTGGACTCTTAACAGGAAAACTTTCAGAGTCTAAAATTGGTCATGGCCACTGCCAGAAAACATTTTTTTTCTTTTAAGTTTAAATAAAAAGCTGTGCTCTGAATTATGAGATACAGGTGCTTAAAGAGCACCATAATACACATGAAAATACTTCTGGCTTCAAACTTGAAATTGTTCAAAACTGAAACAGGTAAAAAAGGTGGTATGACAAACATTGGGCTTCCTAAGTATTAAATAGGACTTGAAACTGACTTTATTCACATTTTTGTACAGTGGAGCATTACCCACTGTTTGAGGGTTATATTAGAGTGAAGAGACATAAGTGACATTCTTGTTCCAGTGGGTTAGAAGTCTCATACCTCCACAAGACATTTACCCTTTTTTCCCTGAAGTTTTTGGTGTCCCAAAATAACATCTAAGATATACCCATGTACATATACTTACTCCTTTAGTTATTCTATCTTTTAAATTGTGTTGCACCCAAACATAGTTGTTTTTTGAGGATACCTGAATAACAAACATACCTGAGAAATTCCTGCCCTTTAAAATTCTCAAAGTCACTTTTTCTCTGCCTCATGTAGAAGGGATTTGTAAATAACTGATTAGAAACAGTACAAAATTCAACTTTCTCCGGTTGGGTTCAAAACATAGCCTAATATAGGTGCTGGTGGCCAGACGTGGTGGCTCACGCCTGTAATCCCAGCACTTTGGGAGGCCAAGGTGGGCAGATCGCCTGAGCTCAGGAGTTCTAGACCACCTTAGGCAACGTGGTAAAACCCCGTCTCTACTAAAATACAAAAATTAGCTGGGCGTGGTAACACACAGCTATAATTCCAGCTACTAGGGATGCTGAGGCATGAGAATTGCTTGAGCCCAGGAGGTGGAGGTTGCAGTGAGCTGAGATCACGCCATTGCACTGTAGCTTGGGCTACAGAGTGAGATTGTCTCAAAATATATATACATATATGTACACATATACATACACATATATAGAGAGAGAGTTTTCTTCCCCGTCCCTATTTACCCTGTTCCTTTTACCATGCTGCTGCCCTCCTTACTCCCTCACTTCCTGCCCTCACTCACCTCCTAGTTTTTAACACACACACACACACACACACACACACGCTGGTGAACTATGACCCTCAGGCCAATCTGGCCTGCTGCCTTTTTGAGTGTGGCCCATGAGCTGAGGATGGATTTTACATTTTTAAATCATTGAAAAAAAAAATAAGGAATATTTTTCACATGTGAAATACATGAAATTCAAATTTCAATTTCCACAAATGAAGTTTTACTGGAACACAGCCATGCTTATTTGTGGTGGTTTTGTGCTACACTGGCAAAGCTGAGTTGTGATACAGACCAATGTGGCCCACAAAGACATAAAGTATTTACCTTCAGGCCCTTCACAGGAAACCTGGGCTGACGCTTGGTCTAGTGCTGAGATAAAAACTCCTAGAGCTTTCCCTTTTCCCTGTTCCTTTGGCCATGCTCCTGCCCTCCTCACACCCTCACCTCCCAGTTAGGTTTATCTTGCCTGGATAAAATCAGGGCTATGTCAGCCATTTGAAAAGAATGTGAATCAAAAAAAAATGTAGTTTGAAATTTGTATTCCTGATGTTCAGGAGTAAAGTGAAAATGTGAAGTTGCCAGACAGCAGCAGTGAGCTCTTTGCTTTTTAGACCTGTCCTCCTTTCCTGCAGCATTGACTTTGAAGTACCCTTTTCCTGATTCCCGGATGGATCGGGTTAACCAAGAATGGAAGTGCAAAGAAAAGTGACCTTTACTTTCTGGTTATTGAATAAACCTTCGAGCTCATATTTTTATCGATACAGCATATAAAATCATTTTTACATGGTGGGAATGTCCTTGCTTTGGTTTGAGAGTGAAAACTCAGGTCATGTGTTCCTGACTAGTATATTACCATTAATTGAGCCCCTCTTATAGGCTAGGCACTGCATTAAGTAAGGGCTTTTGTGTGTATGGACCTACAACTTATGATCCTATAAGTGAGGAACAACTGAAGGCTGTAAAGGTAGTCATTGTTATATAACCAGTTCCTGTCCTTGATTCAAATAAGTTAGTGCCCAGAGTTCAGTCGAGGTTGCAGTAGCTCAGCCTAGGGTGTGAGTTTCTTGCATACCTGTTTTGCCATTTGCTGATTGCTTTTTTGGCCCATCTTTGAACTGAAAAATTATATTTGTATTTTAGTTTTAGAAATGTAGTGTCTTAGACAGTTGGGATAAAATTGCAGTTTTGTCATTATCTTATTGTCTGATATTATCTCTTCTCATTATTTGATGGTTCAGTGATGGCACATTTAGTCTTCCTAACAATGAACAAACACATGACACAAAAAGAAATATTTTTCTCTTTGCTATGGAAAGGTATCCGCTCTTTAAAAGTTAGTAGTGTTTTCTCCTGTATGTTTGGTTGTAACCTACAAGTACTTACATTGTAATAACTGGTTTTACAGGCCCCCTCTTCACCCCCTCACCACCTTCCGCCATATGATAAAGAGGGGATTCTCCAAGGCAACAGACTTTTACCATATTTCCTGTGCATCTCTAGCACCTACTGCAATTCAGATTCTGTTTCTCATTGAATGCATAAAGGAATGAGAAGCTAAACTGGCTTAAAGGTGCCTCTTTTATTCTAGATTAAACTCTTTACACTCTACTTTTTAAGTCTTATTAACTTTTTATTTATGCACAGTATCATGCTGAGAGAAGCCTGAGGGATACATATACTAGAGGATAGATCATGATTGTTTTGCTTTTCTCTTTCTGTAGTTTTGGGAAGCTTAGTTTCCGAAGGGAAATATATTTTTCAGTCATCTAAAATATTTATGTATACAATCATGTGCTGCCTAAAACATTTCAGTCAACGAGAGACTACAAACATGACAGTAGTCTCTTGAGACTATAAGGAAGTTGTCCTATGCACATGTACCATCTTAATCTTTTAAACCATATTTTTACTACACTATAATTTTTTTGGCTATTTTATATACACACTGTTGTGTTACAGTTGCCTACAGTATTCAATACAGTCCTATGCTGTACAGGTTTGTGGCAATAGGCTATACCACATAGCCTAGACATGTAGTAGGCTGTACTGTTCAGGTTTGTGTATGTTTATGTGAACATTTGTATATTTATGATGCTAACACATGGCTAAATCACCTGACGATGCATTTCTCAGATTATATCCTTGTCACTAAGCAATGTATTACTGTAATAGAAGGAGTATATGCTGAAATTAAAAATAGCAGTGTCGATGCTTAAAAATCAGGTCCATTAAAGGAATGACAAAAAGAGGTAAAAAGTTATTGAATAATGATCCCTTTCTGGTTTTTTTTCACTGCTAAGAGACATTTAGAAATTAACCAATCTCAACTTGAACAGAATCAATCTGTAATTTTGTTGTCAGTAGACATCAAATTATCTAAATGATTTATTCTGACAATTAAATTTCAAAATATTAATAATTTGGTTGCTTTCCTGTTGGGTTTTTAAAAAGCAAACAAAATTTTGAAGTCTCAGGTATAAATTACTTACAAAAGTCAGAAAAGAAATTGTCCAAAACTTGTGCTTTACCTACCTGACTTTGGATGGATGTTATTAAAAGGAAACAGTACTATTTATTCTACATGTATATGTCTTAGAGACATAGCAACTGATTATGTGTCTGCCACCCCCTGGCTATTTTGTGACTAAAACAAACCTTGGATGCAAATATTTTCTTATTTAAAAAAAAAATCTTATTTTAGAAGTAATTATTAAATATGTTTTACATAAATATGAACCTCCTTAAGTTTTTTTAAATGGTTATACCTGTTTCCTAGGGCTGCCATCACCAAGTACCATAAACTGTGTAGCTTCACAGTATAGAAATCCGTTGTCTTATGGTTCTGGACACCAGCAGTCAGAAACCAGCATGTCAGCCTGGCCATACCCACTCTGAACCCTGAAGGGAGATGCTTCCTTGCCTTTCTGAGCTCTGGGCTTTGCCTACAGTGCTGAGTGTTCTTGACTTTCAGGTGCCTTGCTCTGGTTTCTGCCCTTGTGACCAGCTTCTCAGTGTGTCTGTCTTCACTACAGCTCTGGTGACTTTCCCTTGGCTTCTTGAAGTTTGACAGCAGTAATACTTTCTTAAAATTTTCGCCTCCTGTGTCTCTCCACCACTGCCTTTTCCTAGGTTTTCTACTAATTACTTCTTTTCAGTTTTTCTTTTGTCTTTCCTTCAGTGTCTCCCATAGCTCTTCAGTATGTATGGATCACATACCATCCATGTGGAATCATGTCAGATCAGGCCAGGAGTCATTTCTAGCTCTCACTTAGTGACTACCACCAGTTTAAACAAGGGATGTCCAGTTAATATTTGTGAATCAATAAATTAATGAAGTGAGCTAGGAAAGCAGTTTATTGGATCGTTTGTTGAATTGGCAGTGAAATCAGAATACAGTATTTTGATTTTTCTTTACAAATTAAACTTAAAGCCATTAAAAGATAATAGAATATAATATAAACAGGGATTTTGAAGACAAGATTGTGACTGTACCTCCTTCCAGACCCCTCCAAAGTAAAGCACTTGTTATCTAGGTAGAGTAGTAGAGAGTAAGCTTTAATGTATTTTAAAATGTGGAAAGACATTTCATCACATTATTTATTTATTTATTTATTTTTGAGACGGGGTCTCGCCCTGTTGCCTAGGCTGGAGGGAAGTGGCGCAATCTCAGCTCACTGCAGCCTCCGCCTCCGCCTCCCACGTTCAAGCATTTCTACCACCTCAGCCTCCCACGTTCAAGCATTTCTACCACCTCAGCCTCCCAAGTTCAAGCATTTCTACCACCTCAGCCTCCCAAGTAGCTGGTATTACAGGCACACCACCTGTCGGCTACTTTTTATCTTTTTAGTAGAGACAGGGTTTTACCATGTTGGCCAGGCTGGTCCTGAGCTCAGGTGATCCACCCTTCTTGGCCTCCAAAAGTGCTGGGATTACAGGCGTGAGCCACAGTGCGTTATGCCTCACCTCAGACAATTAATTTTTTAAGATAAATATAACAGTAATGAGGTTTATGAAGGTTTTTCTTGTTTTTTCTGAGACAGGGTCATGCTCTCTTACCCAGCCTGGAGTACAGTAGCACAATCTTTGCTCCCAGGCTCAAGTGATCCTCAGCCTTTCAAGTAGCTGGGACTTCATTGAAGTATTTTTTTGAAAAAGCAGACTACTTCTTTGACCATATGTGCTTAAAGGAATATCGATAGATTTGGTGTGCATCATAACTAGCAGTGAAATTCGGCAGAAACATATTGCCATCACCTTTGCCCATCTCTGTTGCCATGCACTATTATAGCTTTTTAAAGGAAGATGTATTGTGTGGTATTGGGAGGAAATTGTACATTTTATTATCAGATTTCTAATTAATTAGGGATAATAAGAATGAAAAAATGGCAATATTATAGGGAAGAAGTATTTGTATGTATGGAACTGGAAATGGATCACAACTTACATGTTGGCTTCTAATTTGTAATGTTTCAGCCATGTTTAGGTGGAAAGAATATTTATAGGGTTGTTTCCCAAAATGTTTCTTCTCTATGAATGAACATAGGATGGTCTTTAGAGATGTATATAAAGGAAGAGAGGAGACAGAGACTGAGATTGACTGCTTCAGCTATAGTGAGTTAACTTTCACTCCTAATAGAAATAGAGTTTAGATATTTCAGAAGGCCAGTCAATGTTTTTAGAGCTTCTGATTGTCACAAGACCAGATTTAAAAATGCAAATATGAGTTATATAGAAGACTTTCCATTTTAGACTCTCAAAAAAGATGTGGGTGTTTGTTTGACATTGCATCCTTTAATGAACTCATTCAGCATGGGAGGAAGTGGAACTTTACTTTGGGCCTCTCTGAAGTTTCCTTCAAATATAAAAAGAAAGGGTTGGTCCCTTCAGAAACTTTAAAGAGTCATTTTTTTCTCCAGACAGGATTTCCCTGTGGATTGTGGTATATGAAACAGTCAGCGATTCTCCTTGGAGGTGATGTGAGGAGAGAAAGCTATGTGGCCTAGACTGCAGATTACTTTCCTGAGGCCCTTCCTTTGACCTGTGGCAGCTGCAGAAGCATCTAGGTTTAGGAAATCAAGATTTGAAAACCAGGGGAAGGCCAGGTGTAATGGCTCACGCCTGTAATTTCAGCACTTTGGGAGGGTGAATCGGGCAGATCACTTGAGTCCAGGAGTTCAAGACAAGCCTGGGCAACATGGCGAAACCCCATTTCCACAAAAAATATATAAATTAGCCAAGTGTGGTGGCGTGCACCTGTAGTCCAGGCAATTTGGGAGGCTGAGGCTGGAGGATTGCTTGCGCTTGGGAGGTTGAGACTATAGTGAGGTGAGATCACACCATTGTATTCTAGCCTGGGCCACAGAGTGAGACCCTGTCTCAAAAAAAGAAAAAGAAAAAGAAAACCAGGAGAAGATAGCCTGCCTCATTTAAAAGTGATTTTAAAAGCAGTGGAATTCAGGCATCCCTGTACTTAGCCTCCCTTGAAATTCATTGTGCTGCTGTAGGAAATCAGAGCTTAATTATATCACACTTACATGCAGAAGAACTCAGAGATGCAGTGATACGATGTAGGGAATTCATTTCAAAATATTTTATGGTCGATAAGTAGATAGAACAAATTGATTATGACTTGGTAACTGTTGGAGTTGGGTAATGGTTCAGTGGGATTTGTTACACTCCTTTAATGAATGTTTGAAATCTTCAGTAATCAAAGGTTTTATGTTTTTTGAAATATGTATCATGACGAATGGCACAGTTTTAACGTTTCCCTGTTATATAGCTAACACATTATAATTTTTCATTTATTTAGGGCTTATCAGTGATCGTGCCCTATATAAACATCTATCCCAGTAGTCAGGAATACATCAAAGCCCCTGAGGCTCCCTCTGCTGTCAGCTACCTAAGTGTCTGTTGGCATGTAAACCACACCAGGATTTCACCACCGGTGGCTCTAGCATGAGTGATTTGGAGGTTGAGTGGGAGGCAGAGGGTGGAAAAAAGTAGGATTCTTTACCTTAATCCAGTCTGTCTTCCTCTGGTAATCATTAAGCCTTTCATATTTTGTGTTGAAAAAAATTTTTCATAATGTTATTAGCAAGTGAAAATGATAATGTGATGGGTAAAAGATTAGATTCAGAAAAATGAAGATCTCAAGTTACTGCTTTTACCTCTGTGGAGCAGAGATGGAATTCTTTGATTTGTCAGGCAATTTAAATGTATTATGACAGAATGAAGTTGGCTTACAGAGTGTGGCCTCAGAGAACTGGAATACTGGCTCAGGCTACTTAAATGTAGATGAAAATATTAAAACAAAAAGGAAGGTAAATTGACCTTTAAAAGTCCGTTTATGTAAGCAGTTTACTTAGTGGCAATCTGTACCCGCATAGCAAGTGTACACATTGATTTCTGAATGAGAAAGCACTGACATTGCTTTATGAGTCATTATGATATTGTTCTTCTGATTGTGTTTGTGCTCAAGTTAATAAAATCTACCAGTTGACTCTCCCATCCCTTTCCCCCTCCATTCCAGGAAGCATCCATGTATCCTGTGCTCTGCTCTGAAATAGAACATTTAATGCTCATCATGACGGCAATGGAAGATTTGGTTTTGCCTTTTGAATTGCTTCCTGCTCTTCTGTCCCTTTGTTTTTGCCAGCATCTTAATTCTTACTAATTGATTTGGAGAGATTATTTTTATGTATTCTTTTAACACAGAATTATTTTCTCTAATTCAGAGCAATTTTATTTATAAGGATAAAACTGTCTCTTGAAGTAGTCATATGGTGGTTTGTCTCTAATAGATTAGAATACTGCCATCTACAGAAGAATACAAATGACTGCTGCTTTTAAATAGGCTTAAATTATTGACTTTTTTTTTTTTTAATGGAGTTTCACTCTGTTACCCAGGCTGGAGTACAAGTAGCACAATCTCAGCTCACTGCAGCCTCTGCCTCCCAGGTTCAAGCGATTCTCCTGCCTCAGCCTCCCGAGTAGCTGGGATTAGAGGCACCTGCCACCATGCTCAGCCAATTTTTCTATTTTTAGTAGAGACGAGGTTTCACCGTATTGACCAGGCTGGTCTTGAACTCCTGACCTCATGATCTGCCCTCCATGGCCTCCCAAAGTGCTGAGATGACAGGTGTGAGCCACTGCTCCCAGTAAATTACTGACCTTTTATACAACCAGTGTAGATACTGTCATTACAGGGTCAGACCTCTCATACTTATATTCGGTCCAAACATAGTCCAAATATTCACTATGTTTATTAGTTTATTTGAACCAAGAGTTTCACCATTTGATTTGCTTTCCTAATAGGTTCTAAGCTCTTTGAAGCTCAGTTATTTTGTTCTTTTTGTTTTCTCAGCCTATGAATTTGGCCACATGCCAAGTTAGTTTTGATTGCATTTTTTTCTTTTTTATTTATGAGCTGCTGTAAAAGAGATTGTTCTGTGTTATGCTTTACTAATAGTTGGCTAAAGGTTTGAATTAAAGGACTGAGTTGGCCCAGAGTCATCCAAGTGCATATTTGCCCTTCTGAACTGAAACCCCTGTTGACACTGCTGTTTGTAAAAGGATTAGAGCAGGGAGTTTTGTTGCCCTACAATTGGGAAACTTAAGTTTTATTTTATATTATTTAAGTAATTAAATGTTATCTAGTGTACACAAATCTGTATGTGTCCATCTTTGTGCCTTAATTACAAAATTTCCTGAAATAATTTCCCTGAGCTCCATGATGGTGTTTCTCTCCCCAAGCTTTTCTTGTGATTCTCTCTTGCACACCACCGTTCTTTAGAAGTAGCATTTCTTGGAGGTTTGTGGCTGAGATGGGAACTGGTTGCTCCCATGTCTTCTTTGTGGCTCCAGAGGAAAGAGGAAGGAGCATTGTCCTCAAGGGTAGAGAGGGAGGAAGCAGGCTGGGCAAAGCTCACAGAAGTCCATGCAATCACTGACCTGTGTCAGGCCAGGGTCTCCTTCTAGCAGGCTATCTGTAGTGGGAGGGAAGAAGGACTTCAGGGCTCTCTGGAGTGCCAGTAGCCAGCGCTCATGCAGCACTCAGTTTTCAGTGACTCTCATGTTAATTCAGCATGCCACCTGTTCAATTCACTGTCTGTACCAATGGGGATTGGGAGAGAGGTAGATGATGAGGAAAGAGAGGAAATAATTAGGTAATATGTTATCTCCTAAAAGCTCATTTTGTAACAGAAATTGTCCAGACTATTATGCATTACATTTTAGATTTTTCCCAATCCCCTCAGAAAACACAGAAGCTCATGTAGAACATTGCCCCTAGCATTAGCATGAGGAAGTCTTCCAGCCCTCCCAGGGCTGGGTTTCAGGCCCCCTAAGCTGTGCCCTGTGAATGTGACACCTTGTTCTGCTCATACCTCTGGAGAGATGCAACACAAGTCAGTGTTAAGTGGTAAATACGGTTCTTTTCACTGCAAACGTCTTGAAATCAAGGGACTGTTTAGAAAGCAGCCTGCTGCTGCATTCTGTTGTGGGAATGATGTGACAGGAAGGGAGGCTCAGTAATGACCATGACAAGAAAATGTGTGGAACACTCACAGTAAAGCTGCACAGAAGCTCCCACAGCCAGGCGCAGCAGAGCACAGTGACTGCCCAAGTTGCTACTCTCCTAGCACCCTCCCAGTCATCTTCAAGAAGAGCAAAAGTTCACTGACTGCCTCAGTTCCTTTATTCACCTCTTGTTCCTTAAGGTC
Organism: Sapajus apella; assembly: GCF_009761245.1. Lineage (NCBI taxonomy): Eukaryota > Metazoa > Chordata > Mammalia > Primates > Cebidae > Sapajus > Sapajus apella. Next base: position 2,863,879 of record NW_022437074.1, read on the forward strand.
TGACATGGGGTGTTTGTCCCTGTTTGCTTCTTTGCTGGGGCCACACAGGAATCCAGGAGCTCACACTGAGTGGCCCCCAGACATGTCACTGGGGCCAGAAAGTGCCATCAGGAAGGAGATGTCTACACTGGGGGTGTGGGGGACAGCCATATCTTCTGGCCCTGACTTGATTGAACAATGAGTACATGTATGGCCTCTGGTTCACATAAATAAAGAATGGCGTAGACAGACCTGGACTCCCATTTAACTGACAGGTTTATTATTCTGTACCTTTACTTGATAACGCATTTCTCCCCAAGTCCTTTCCTAGTTTTGAATGTAAATACAGTTGATTTAAGTTGCTAAGTGAGATCTGTGTGGTGTCTTGGAGAAAGAACCCAAAAGATCTTAAGAACCATCAGCTGCAGAGTCCTGACATAGGCTGCCTCTGTCAGCCTGGGTCCAACCAGGAAAGAAAACCCACATACTGATTTGAACAGAAAAGGTTTAAATAAATATAGAATTACTACTCTAATAGGGTTTTGGAGTAATAAGGAATTAGCTAGTAAGAGGAGAGAAAGTAAAAGAGCATAGGAATAGCCACTGTTAAGGAGCAGCCATCAACCCTACAGCTGAGTTAGAGTGCTCAGGGAGGAGCCCCTCTCCATGCCCGGGGTCACACTTTCAGTGCTCGCTACATGGCAGAGAAGTTGCTGGCACAGCTTGCTGGAAATCCTCCCTTCGAGGGCTAGGGAAGGCTGTTTGCATTGAGGCCCCTCGCCCGAGGCACCCCCTGCATAGCTGACTGCCAAGGAGTGGATGCTGCTGGCCGCATGCACCATCAGGGTCCAAGGCACTCTGCTGCAAAACCTCTGAGGGTCTGGTGCCAGGGAAGCTGCTGCTGGCCACCATGCCTTGCGGGAGCTAGACACTAAAGAAGCCGGAGTGCTGCAGGAGCTTTGCCTAGAGAGCAGGCAGGACCAGAAAGCAAACCCTCTTCCTCCTGCAGTGTCTCTCCAGCACCCTCTACTGACAAGGCCTCAGTGCTGCTCATAGAGAACAAAGACAGAGGCGGCGTTAACTACATCACCATCACCCAGCAATATCCCAGTGATACCTCCTACAGGACACAAGGGGGTCTGTCTAAGGGGTAATTGCCATAATTTTATATATTATTGCTAGATGTATAGAATACCTCTTTTTGAGAAGAGGTAAGGAATGGAACAAAGAGCTTCCTACTTAGCCCTGTGAACTGCTTTCAACCAGAGCTTCATTCTGTGACACAGGATGGTGAGCTCTGTGGGGAGAAAGGAAGGCTGAGCACAGGAGCCTGCAGAAGAGGAGGAGCAACTAAGCCTCCCAGGAGACGCTGCAGCCCAGGCTGTAGCTGGGCAACGTTACACGAGCACCAGCTGGCGGTGGTTGGTCTCCTGACTTTATATCATTTTCATATCTTTTTTCATTGCATTTATTGCAAAATCTAAGTTACGGTAGATGAAATAATTCCTTGCCTTTCTGTGTATACTTCACAAAATTTAAAGTTGAAAGAGAAGAAGCTTTTTAACTTCAGTAAAAAAATATATATATATGCATGTATATATATATATATGTATATACATGCATATATATATTAGTTCCTCTGCTTGACCCTGGCCAGTGTTTTCAAATGCTGTTTAATGCAGTAAAATCTACACAAAACATCTTCTATGTCAAAAAGAAAATAACTGGTAGTGAAAGTTAGGTATATTTGATTTGGAAAGAGTTCATTGTTTTCACTTGACTCAAGTAAAATGTTTTTTATTGTGTTCTTCTATTCTGAAATTCTTGTGATTTTCTTTTACCTTATCATTGAGGGAAGTACATGTCGCATTAAGCTTAGTCACAAAATAAAAACTCCCACTGACTTCCCTCCCAGTGTAGTTGAAGGTTAGTATCCAGGGTGATAGCCTTGACTGAGTCATAACTAAAATAAGGATCTGATTTAGAGCCAGAGACTCTGGTACTGCGGCCACTACAGCCGTCTCAGGAGGTCCTGACACACTGGAGGCTGTCACTGGCGATCTGCACGTTCTCCTAAGTCAGTGTTCCTAGCTAAAAATACTGCCTTTCTGAATTAGAAACACGGCTTCCTCTAATTTGTCTGTTTTGACCAGAACACAATGTTATCTTTTTAAAACGATGTTTAGATGTGAGAAGGTATGTTAATGGGTCACAATAAGAATAAAAATAAACTAATTTAAAAGTATTTAAAATATGAAGGAACTAGTACAGAGACATTTTCCAGTGAAAGTATCTAAATGATCAGAGAAAAATCACCTAACCTATGAGAGAAAATTTTAAGATTTTTTTTTTTTTTTTTTTTTTTTTGAGACAGTGTCTCGCTCTGTCACCCAGGCTGGAGTGCAGTGGCATGATCACAGCTTGCTGCAGCCTCAACCTCCTGGGCTCAAGCAATCCTCCCACCTCAGCCTCCTTAGTAGTGCCTGTAGGTACGTGCCACCATGCCCGGCTAATTTTTGTATTTTTTGTAGAGATGGGGTTTCACTATGTTGCCCAGGCTGGTCTTCGACTCCTGAGCTCAAGTGATGCTCCTGCCTCAGCCTTGCAAAGTTCTGGGATTACAGGGGTGAGCCACCATGCCCAGCCCAAGAATGTTTTTAAATTGACCAAACACTGCTTATTTTTTTACACGGGAGAAAAAAAATTGTGAGATGGCTCATAGATTTCAGACTACAGTGATTCTGATTGATTGAGCTGTCTTTCTTGAGGAGAGAAAGTTATCCCAATGGCCACGAGCCAGACTGAGCTGTCTGTGTGTCTGGGGAGGGACACACCTCCCCAAGGCTTGCCCTCTTTAGACACCCTCTGCAGGCAGTCTAGGGACGTCCAGTTTGATTAATTGCATGATGACAGTATGCTTGGTGCCATGAGGGGTATAACAACTCAACAGAGCTGTGCACAGTGGCTCACACCTGTAATCGCAGTGCTTTGGGAGGCCGGAGCAAGCAGATCACCTGAGGTCAGAAGTTTGAGACTAGCCTGGCCAACATGGTGAAACCCTGTCTTTACTAAAGATACAAAAATTGGCCGGGCGTGGTAGCACATGCCTGTAATTCCAGCTACTTGGAAGGCCAAGTTATTAGAATCACTTGAAACCGGGAGGCAGAGGTTATAGTGAGCCAAAGTTGCACCACTGCATTCCAGCCTGGGCGACAGAGTGTCTCAAAAAAACAAAACAAAACAAAAAGACTCAATAGAAATGTCTCTTTAAGTGCCTCCTGGTATTCTTGAGATGAGGAGCACCTTTGCAATACAGAACACAATTATTACATGCAACCCACTTACTGCATGGGACACACAGTGGGTGCTGTGGCTGCTCAACAGATGATCAGTAAGGCCTAAAATGTCAAGAAAGCTTCCTGGAGAAGATCTTGAGCAGGCAGTTGAGGACTGGGCAGGTTTCTGATAAGCAGAAAGTTGAGGAGAAAAAAAGGTACAGTGGGATTCATCCAGAAAATTTTATGTCCTTTATATGTTTCACCCAATGCTTGAAATGTTGATCATCACTTTTAAAGATAATTCTAAAGTCACCTTGCAACAACCCTGTATTTATTTAAGATCATTTAAGATTATATATTTGTACATGTATTTTAAAAAGAATAGAGCTCAAAATGTTAAAGTACTTCTTTCTAGTTGGCAGGAGTATAAATGATTCTTCTCTGCCTTTCATACATCTTCTGGAATAAGCTATATTGCTGTTGGGCTAATACAGGTTGACAAATTCAACTTACCAAACCAAAACAGTGCAGTCCAGTGATCCCATCCCAAAGCACGTACACATCCTTGCACATGGGCTTACAGAAACAGGCTTCCTTTTGTTCAGTCATTTATTAGTGTTCTGCTTTTAATGGTTGCACCTTGTTGCTGCACATTCTGCTGTTTCCCATCTAGTATCGTGTCTTTATTTCCATGATGGGTTTCCTGTGTGATGGGAGTGTCTGTATTATCACAGGGACAGAATGGCTTGTTGCCGAGAGTGAGAGCATCATAAGAGTGTCGGAGGCACTCAGGGAGCATCATGGAGAAATGAAAGAGCTTGGTTTCAGTCTTTCTCCTTTGCCTTCCCCAGGCTCCACGTCCATTACAGAGTCCTTTGTGGGTAGGAATTTCTTGATTGGTTCATGTTAGAAACTTTTCTAGAGATCATCCAGGGAGAGTTGCTTCATAAGAAACAGGCCACCAAGTAGGCCATCAAGACTTTTAAAATAGGTTGGGATTGAGTAACTGAACTATTCATTTGCAGTACTTTCTGCCTGTTGTGGGCAGTGTCTCTGAGGCCACACTGCACTTTCAGACCTGCCTTGTGTTGCAGGACCCTGTGGGCACTGAGGTTGAGCATGGGGCCATTCCTGCCTTCTCTGGGCTGTCCCTCGGTTGCACCTCTGTCTGGGGCTCCTGAGTGGCCACTCTCTTTTGACTGTGAGCTCTGGGAATAAAACTAGGATAGTCTTCCCTCAGATACTAGAGGAGGAATTTTTTATTGATACGTAATAACTATATGTATTTATTGGGTACATGTGCTACTTTGATGCATGCATGTAATGCATAAGGATCAAATTGGGATAACTGGCATATCCATCACTGAGAACATTTATCATTTCCTTGTGTTGCAAACATTGAAAATCCCCTTCTAGCGTTTTGAACATATAGAATAAATTATTGTTTACATTAGTCTCCCTACAGTGCTATGGAACCCAAGAACCATTCCTCTCACTCAGCTCTAGTGTCGAGTCCCTTAACCAACCTCTCCCTGTCTCCCCTCCCAGCTACCCTTCCCAGCCTCTAATAACCAACTCTATGCTCTACTTCTATGAGTTCAGTTTTATTTTAGCTTTTACATATGAGTGAGAACATGTGGCATTTGTCTTTCTGTGCCTGACTTATTTCACTTAACATAATGTACCCCAGGCTCATAATGATGCCACGACTGACAGGATCTCATTCTTTTTTTGTGGCTGGATGATATTCCATCTGAAACACTGTATTTTAATTGTTGACTTTAAGACTTAAGTGGGTGCCTGCTAGTTTCCTTCCAGAAAAATTTCAACCTGATTCTGAATGGCATTTCACTCATTTTCCTTTAGAGGGAAATAAATACAGTTAAAACATCATAAAGCTTGGGATGATAGAAACCTATCTGCAACACCAAAGAGAGTCTCTAACTTTTAGCTAAACTTCATTTTAGAGGGAGTTTCTAGAAAACAATCAGATACAAATAGCCTCCTCACAGTTAACAACCTCATTGTAATTTCTGGACTTTGGTCCCAGTGTTTGGGATGGTTTGGGCCCCTGGGATGGAGTTGATGGTGTGCAGGCAGAGAATTTGATTTGTTCATTTTATCTTTGTTCCGCGATAATCTTTTTACTGACTCTTCAGTTATTTTTAACATACATAACAAAGCCACAGTAGCTCTGCCTTACTTTGATAATAATCCCAATAAGCAATGCTAACAGAAACATGTAAAAAATGTGTCATTTTTTAAATTTTAAGCTAGCTTGAGAAAATATACAATATTTCTTTCTTCCTGTTTTGCTTCTGTGGTAATGAATAATTTCTTTTTGCCTGTGCAATCAAGAATTAGGAAAAAAACTGACAAGGCAAAATGGCATGTTAATTACAAATCCATAACCTTTTCTGGCCTAACTTTGTCTGTTTCCTCACTGTCTGTTGAAAGAAAACACAGTGCATTTGTTCTGGAAGCTACTAAATGGGAATGAACTTCCCAGTTTCATTATCTGTACTTGCATGTCATGATTGTTTCGTTTTTAGTAGTCTGTGGGAAATCAGATTATATTTTCCATTTGAGCAGGCTAGAGGATGATAGTGGAAAGAGTTCATTTTGGCATATGATAATTTAACCAGGCCACCCCAACAATTCAAACACCCCATTATGACCTGGAAACCTTTGAATGCAATTGGAGAAGCTTCATCTAGTAGTTGTTATGCCAAGTGTTCCGTTTAGCCATGGATTATGCAAATCTATTAGTGGAATAGAATAGAACATTTAATAAATGAAGCATTACTCCTCTTTTTCTAGATTGGAGTCCTGTATGTTAGAGGCAATTGGTTAAAATGACCAGTTGTTTGGGTTTTAAACCCTACAGATGAAATATTTGGTAATGATGTGTATAATTCAGTCATTACTCCTTGAGAGAAGTAATGTTAAACTACCACCACCTTTTTAAAAGCTGCTTTTTTTTGGCTCCCTATTTTCATGACTTTATCCTGGCTTTATTTGAGCTGCTGGAAATAGCTGTAATTTTTTGTATGATATCTCTAAGTAGCTTATTTGTCTTTGGCCATCCCTATGTTAGAGGTGGAGTTTGTTTTGACCAAAATCATGGGGTTAGCAGACAGATGGTATCTGAAGCTCTACAGCCTAGAGCTGAAAGTTTCAGCCTTCTCATTGCATGGTTGGTTCTCCAGCAACCAACCCAAGCCACCTGTCACATTAGCCTACAAAAAACACTTACCACTTCAGAAAGTCCAATATTTTTAGGAGTCCTATGCCAGGAAATGGGGGCAGAGACCAAGAATATACTTATTATTAAAAGTCACAACATCACAGGCAGTTTCTTTAAAAACTAAGCTTTGCTTACCATACTACTCAGCAATTTTACTCTTGGGCATTTATCTCAGAGAAATAAAAGCATATTCAGTATAGAAATTTCTACAGTTTTATTCACAGTGCCACAAATTGGAAAGTACTTAAATGTCCTTCAGTGGGTGAACAGTGAAACAAACTATGCATCCATGTCATGAAATACTACTTGGCTGTAAACAAGAGAAAACTGTGGACATGTGGAGCAACTTGGATTAGGCTCAGGTCATTGTGCTGAATGAAAAGCCTTAAGATGTCACATGTGATTCCATTTAGGTAACATTCTTTAAATAACATAGTCATATAAATGAAAAACAAATGAGTGGTTGTGCAGAGGTATGTGATGGTCAGAGATAACATGAAAGAGATCTCTGTGGTGATGGAATAATCCTGTAACTTGATAGAGGCGGTTGTTACAGGAACCTGCACATGTGATGAAATGACAGATACCCGCACACACACATTGTACCAATGTCGGATTCCTGGTTTTGCTTCTGTACTGTAGTCACGTCAGATGTGAGCACTGGGGAGACTGTGAGGGAGAAATCTGAGCAGAAGGCTCACGTGGTTTCCTGCCTCTTCCTATGCCACCCCCACTGGATGCATCACACTTATGGTCTGAATCAGCCTGCCTCTGTCCCCGTTTATCTGTCTGTCTGTCTCTCTGTCTCTTTCTCTCCCTCCCTGTCTTCGCTCTGTTTCACATGGTCATTATAAAAAATAAACCTAAAAAATTAGGAAATGTAGATAAATTGAAAAGAAAAATTTTAAACCATGAGGTTGTTTATTTCTTTCTTAAATATGGTGATCTCCTTGTTTCATCAGCCATAGGCTCTGGTCCTGGGCAGGATCTGTAGCCCACAGCCTTTCAGTTCTTGACCCATCCTCTGAGATCTTTAGGGTCCAAAGTAGGAAGACTTGGTTCCACTTTCTGCTTCCAGTACTATCTGGTACCTGCTGCCTAATCTTCTCTGGTTAACTGTTGTGCTTCCCAGTGATTATGTTTACCATTTTCTCACATAGGGGTTAACAACATAGGCTCTGGAATCAAAGTACCTAGGGTTAAGTTGTGATTCCGCCACCTCCTTAGTAGTTATTCAGTCTCTTTGTGCCTCAGTTTCTTCATTTGTAACTAACACCTATCTCAGAAGCTGTGGGAAGGATTAAGGGATGTGATAGGAAGTACTCACTGACTCTTGGATATCATTATTTGTGGTTGTTACTTGGCATCTCCACTGTATTTTGTTTATCTGCTGCTGGTTCTGTGACTGTCCATCAGTTTGCCTTGTGGCTGTTCTATAGATTTTCTTTCACAGTCTCTTGGTTTTGGTGGGTGGCACTGCCCTGGGAGGACAGGGACTTGAGAAAAATTCTGAGCCCGTTAGTTGTCTCTGGTGCTATATCATGATTGTCATCATTGCTGTAAACCAAAAAGTTATCTGAGGCAAGTGTTAATCAAGTTAGAATGTGTATTTTGCCAAGGTTAATGACGCATCCATGACACAGCCTCAGGAGGTCCTGACCACGTGCATCCATCCCAGGGTGGTCAGGGCACAGCTTGCTTTTACACATTTTGGGGAGACATGAGACATCAATCAATATGTGCAAGATGTACATTGGTTTGGTTGAGTAACGCAGAACAACTTAAATTGGGGCTTCCAGGTCAGAAGTAGATAAGAGACAAACGGTTGCATTATTTTGAGTCCTTGATCAGCCTTCCAATGAATACACAACTGTGTCTGGCTCAGTGAACCTACATTTTTACATGAACAATAGGGTAGAGGAAGCAATCAGATATGCATTTGTCTCAGGTGAGCCTCAGAGGGATGACTTTGAGTTCTGTCTGTCCTCTGTCCACAAGGAATTTTCTTGTGGGCAAATGGTGAGGGGAGTATGTAGGTTTTTGTCTTTGTAGCTATCTTATTTAGGAATAAAACGGGAGACAGGTTTGCCTGACATAGTTCCCCAGCTAACCCGATCACAGGAGACTTTGTAATGGCTTCCTTAGTCATGATAGAGACTGAGAAACATTGGCTCACCTAAGCTTGTAGGTTGGCCAGGGTCCAGTAGAAGAGTTATAACTAAACAGCGGTCCTTGTCTGTTTCCACTTGTGCCCATTCATTGAAGCTGAGATTGCACTCTGACTATGTACCAGTAGCAAAGGTGATAGAAGTCTAACGTAGCTCTTAGTTTTAAGGGCTCATGGCCTCCTGGGGAAGGGACCCATCAGGCATAGCTGGCAGTCATGGCCAAGGTTGTGGAAGCCTGGGTCCAGGCAGAGTTCGGATGCTCCTCAGAGTGTGCCAGCAGCCTCAGCCTCATGGAGAGCTTGTCAGGGGGTATTTTACAAGGTCTCCAAAAGCCTTTTATGCCCTCCAGAGTGAAGAGCACAGCATTGGTGATGAAGTTTGGTGGCAAATATGCAAGGCACATATGGATATTTCCTTCTCATGGAGGCCTACGAGGCAGCCCCAGCCTCCTGATGCAGTGTTTATAGCATAGTCCACTGGGACCGCTGCTCTGACAAAGACTGTGTCACTACTTTGTGGAATGTTTTTTAGAACTTCCAGAAAGCCTCAGTAAATCCTGCCTGCCATGTGACTATGTACTGTGCTGCTGAGCTCTTAACATGAAGCAGCAGCAGTGACCCCGGCGGGCCAGGCTGACGTGTGTGAGAACAGTGGGAGTGACCCTGGCTGGGAAGCAGGGAGGCCTGGATATTGTTTCTCCTGGCTCTGTGTCCTGCTGCTCTCGTCCCTGTGCTCAGAGCTCTCAAGCACCCACAATGGCCCTCTCAGGCCGAGTGCGCCCCTGCGTTATCCCAGAGAATGAAGAAATCCCCCAAGCAGCCCTTAACAATGTCCACGAGGCCAATGAGACTGAGGACGAGAGAGCTGTTTCCAAACTGCAGCGCAGGCACAGTGACGTGAAAGTCTACAAGGAGTTCTGTGACTTTTATGCAAAATTGTGAGTGTCTCCTCTCCCGGAGTGCCCCTCTTCCAGGTCTGGCATTCTTGGCTCTCTATTCAGGAGCCATCCTGACCTGGCCCATGTAGTTTTATTGACTGGACTTTGGGCAGGAGTTTTCCCGGGTGGTAGGGCTCCGAGGGGCTTGCAGCGCAGCATGTTTAAGGAGACAGGAGGCTGCCTTGTTGTTAAGACTTCCAGCGACATGCAGATGGGTGGGAGGTGCTGCCCTCACTGTGAGAGCACAGTGGCCCTGTCTTCAGTAGGTTCCTGATCACTTGGTAGCTGCATTTTCATCATTTCATCCATGAGGGAGGCTTAGTGTTTTCATTATCAGGAATTACATTAGAAAAATTGTGTACTCCAAAACGTCCCAAAGATAAGGGGCAAATGAGTTGGAACAGTGAAAAAACAAATTACAGACTGTTGGTAAATATAAATTATTTTTGTGTGTAACAATCAACAAATTGGAGTAAGCTAATTGGTTTTCTTAATTGAATGAATAAATATATATATTGTATATAAGAAGCAAATCAATATACATATAGAACATACTGTTAACTCTGAAAAGTTAGGCTAATTGATACTATTAAATGGGTTTTAGCAAACACATTTTTTAAAGAAAATGCAGAGTAGCCATCAGACCAGCTCAAGATTATTTACCTCATTTAAAGTTGTGAGCTTAGAATTACTACATATCCCCAATTTGTCAAGTAAGAGTTAATGAGAATTTAACTGACCTGGTTCTCTGATTCCATAATTCATGCTCTGTGGTACAGATATCACTTATCTTCACAACTCACAGAGAGCTCTGTTTAACAGTAATTAGGGAATTGTAATAATACGGTAACCAATATTTTAACTGCTGGGTGAATTCTCAAGATGATTTTGGATTTATACATTGCTGCATTTTAGGACTTGAATAACAGAAAGCAAGATTTCAAGTGTGCTATGTGAGGGTGATTTGTGGAAGTGGATCAGCTTCATCAGCCATTCCTGGCCTGATATGAAGAAGCTGCCCTAAAGGCTTATACATATAAATATCTATCTATACTTGCCACTTACATATTTCTTGTTATCAACACTTTTTAATGAAAATATTTTTCTGAAAACTTAGCTAATTAATTATAACTAATCTGATGATAGCTGTAATTGTCACTAATGACTTTTTAAAAGTAATTTCTGTCATCTGTAATATTAAATATAAAATCAACATTTAAAAAAAAGGCATTGTGCCAGAGTGTCAACAGCAAAAGAGGAAAGGGAAACCTGACTGGTTCAGGGGACAGCAAGGTGACTGTTCTGTTTCCTTTTTTCCTCTGCTTATTATTAAAAGAAATACTTCTTGAAAAATACATGTATATTATCTCTAAAACTAGCACATTTTTCCTGTGTGTGGGAGATAACTGTGTGCTTTTTTTTATGATGTATCTACCTATTTCCTAATTCTACTTCAGTATTTGAACTTAAGTAGAAACAATCTATATTATGTGAGTTTAAACTGGACATTAATCAAACATTTTAATCTAAGAGCCTGTTAACACTCTTAAAAACAATTAAGGTCCCCAGAGAACTTTCATTTAACAGTATTTACTGTATCAGAATACTGGGAAACTGGAAATTTAAATTGGGAACAATTTAAAATACTTAATTCATTTAAAAACAATAAGCTTATTACATGTTAATAATAGTAAATGTTAATATTAATGTTTTCATGAGAAATAACTTTTCCAAAATGGAAGAGGCTTAGAGAAAGGATGGCATTATGTTACATTTTTGCAAATCTTATTAATATCTGTCTTAATAAAAGTTTCTCATATTTGTTTCTGCATTCAACCTATTACAGTATGTTATTTTAGATGAAATGTATGAAGAAAATATGGCCTCCCACAGAGATGTAGTTGGGAAAGAGGACGTTTCTGCCCCCTGGAGGGTCATGGTGACCCCGACATTTTGCAAACCACTGATTAGGTTATAATGAGCCAGGTCATTCTAGAATATTCTTTTGGGGCTTTTTTAGAATCCCATTAAGATTGTTGAGGTTTGTTTAATCTTTTGAGAGGGTTTAGAATTAAGAACAGTGCCATATATTTGAGCAGCATCTCTGGTTTCCAAGTGGGTATAAATACTTTTTCCTGAGAACAGTACTGAGAATGACTGGGCAGGTATGGGGCTTACCATGTTCCTCCATCCAAGAACACCTGTGTACTTTGGTCAGGAGGAGGAAGAAGCACAAAACTCTCCAGAGTTTTTTAAAACTGCCACAATCATCTGGCTTATGGCAAAGCTGGGTGACAACGAGAATTTTACAGATTTTTTCCCCCAACCCACAGTAACTTTGAAATGACAAAGTAGAAATTCATTTTAACATGAGGCTTAGGCCAGGTTTAACTGAGCAGTGAAGCTGCCTCCCTTTCTCCCTTCCTTCCTTTTTTTCAGTGGCATTTTAATTACATTCAAACCTGTTAAATAAAGTTGACTTGTCTGAAGTGATGAACATGGTGTGTCTACACGCGGTTATTTATGGCAAGGCTACAAAACAGGTTAACTGTTTTGTGAAACATTTGGGAGAGAAAGGCAAAAAGAAAGTTGTCTTCCAGAGGTGTGGAGGGGAGTGAAGCAAGTAATAGGGACCACTTTTGCTAAGGAAACAGCAAAACTTGGAAACCAATAGGGGCAAGGCAATTAGTTACCCTGCCTATACAATGGAGACTGTCCACCTGTGTGCCTCACTGGTTGATTGTGAAAATTCAGGAGAACGTTAGTAATAACTTCACAAAGTACACTGATTAAATACCTGAAAGGTCAGAAGCTGCACCAGGGAACTAGACACACAGGTAGAACTCATGCTGTGAGTAGGCCTGTGAAAATAAACTTGCCAGAAATCGAAGGACCGCTTGGCCGGTTACTGCTCTGCATGGAGGGGCCTTCTCCATTTCTAGGACTTCTAAGAAACAAAACAGTTCTTCATGTGAAATCCTCATTTAATTGTCTGTCAAAGCCATGCTGCTTTTTTTTTTTTTTTTTTTTTGAGGCGGAGTTTTGTTTTGTTTTGTTTTGTTGAGGTGGAATTCCATGCTTATTGCCTAAGCTGGAGTGCAATGGCGAAATCATGGCTCACTGCAACCCCCGCCTCCCAGGTTCAAGGGACTCTCCTGTCTCACCCTCCCAAATAGCTGGGACTACAGGCATGCGCCATCATACCCGGCTAATTTTGTATTTTTAGTAGAGATGAGGTTTCACCGTATTAGTCATGCTGATCTCAAACTTCTGACAAGTGATCCACCCGCCTTGGCCTCTCAAAGTGCCTGGATTACAGGTGTGGGCCACTACACCTAGCCGCCATGTTGCTTTTCTTCCAAATAGCACAATGGTTAGAGAGAGCCTGAGATTATTTATTGAATGCTTTCTGTGTTTTAAGGTATAGTGGGGCCACTGGTGGGGGAATTTCCCACGTTACCGGCCACAAACATAGCTTGACAGCCTGGTGTCACTTTCCTGATGTATAAAACGTGGTGGTATCCCTATCATGTCCTTTCAAGTGTTTGAAATTCATGCTGTAATCTGTTTTGATTGACAGTATGATTTTACGAGCAGGGGACCTGGATTTCTAGTCCTGTGTCTTCCTTTAACTAATTAGCTTTGTGCTGTTGGACTGATCCTTCCATCTCTGTGAACCTGTTTTGCTATCTATAAAATGATCTTTATTATGTAAAATTCTGTGATTTTAAGTTATATTTTATAATACTGGCAATCAGGTTCATCTTACCAATTAGGTAATAGGACTGGGGCATCTTGGCTGGTTTTAAGGCTACATAAGCAGTTGCTTTCCACAGAATCTAATCAAAGGAATAACCTATATCTAAGTTATATGACATAGCATTTAGTTGACATGCATTTTAGATTCTGTTCTCAGGAGGGAAAGAAATTGGTTTTGAGATATTGACTTGTGGATATTTTAATTAAGCTACTTATTAAGCTGTAAACCCAGGTTACTTGAGAGCAGCTCATAACTTTCACCTCTGTCTCAGATGCCTAACGCATAGTAGGCACACACTAATAGTTTATTTAGCAAAAAGAATGCCAAAAATGTTAGAATCAAAGTGGGACACCCTTAGAGAGCCTTAGATGCTAGGGTAAAGAGACTGAAGAGTCCTAGTTTTAGAGCGTATAAGGAACAAGCAAGAAATTGAGCTTTTTAAATAAAATAGGATTTTTGCAATCAGATAGAATTTGCTGCTGGGTTCTTAGTGTTGTTTTGGTCTTTGATCTAAGAGGAGGATGACAGTCTGCAACCTGCCATTCTTTGTGTTACAGCAACATGGCCAATGCCCTGGCCAGCGCCACTTGTGAGCGCTGCAGGGGCGGCTTTGCACCCGCTGAGAAGATCGTGAACAGTAACGGGGAGCTGTACCATGAGCAGTGTTTCGTGTGCGCTCAGTGCTTCCAGCAATTCCCAGAAGGACTCTTCTATGAGGTGAGTTGTGCTGGACAAAAGCAGGAAGGTGCCATTCCCCTGCCCTCCTGCCTCCTGCCCTTCTTTTCTGAGGCCTCCTCCATCATGTTCAGTTTTATGATGAAAGACTGAATTGAAGTGCCAGGTGCATGCCAGGTATTTGGTAGCTGTGAAGTCAGAGGTGGCATAAATATGGCTCATATGGACAGCAGCGTGGATGGCACGCCCTCACAGACCTTGCATTTGTATTGCTCAGTTCTTCGTCCTATTTCAGAACCCACAATCCCCTATAACAAAGCCTTTCAGACCTAAGCAGCTCAGCTCCACATACAAAATTCTTTCCAAGTCTTCACCCACACTCAGGCCCGCCCCAGCACCTCACCAATTCCTGTCTCTGTGTCTTTTCCCCTTCTCAGAGGCCCGTTAGACCTGTTGTAAAGGTAAAGGAGAGTGTGTGCCGTACGTCACCCCCTCCACAACTTCCCAGCCTCAAGCCAAGAGCATCCATGCATTTATTTTCTAAAGAAGAAAATGAGTATTTTAGGGAACTATACTGTCTCCGTTTAGCTCTTTTGGGTGTCTGTGTTCATTTCCAAATACTTGTTTTTCTTGATCTCAGGTGTTACCATATAGTTCTGCACTTCCTTTGTACTGTAGTTGGTATTCTCAACATTACGGAAACCCTTTCTCTTTGTTTTGTATTGTTTTGTTTTGTTTGAGACAAAGTCTCATTGTATTGCCTAGGCTGGAGTGCAGTGGCTTGATTATAGCTAAGTGCAGCCTTGAACTCATAGGCTCAAGTTATCCTCCAGCTTCAGCCTCCTAAGTAGTTGGGACTATAGGCACATGCCACCATGCTCGACTAATTTTATTTTTTTATAGAAGTGGAGTCTCCCTATGTTGCCCAGGCTGGTCTCAAACCCCTGGGCTCAGGTGATCCTCGGCTTCCCAAAGTGCTACAATTACAGGCATGAACCACCATGTCCAGCCTACTGAAACCTTTTTCTCACATTAAACATGTATTTTGGGGGATAGTCTAGGGATGCTGACCCAGCTATAAATGAAGGTGAGAGCGAGGTATATGTGTGTGTTAGATCAACTAGGTAATTTACTTTTACCACCTTACTTCTTACATATTTGTACATATATACACATCTATATATGATAACATATGTATGTAGAATTATTTTATAGCTGGAGATGGCTGCTGTTTGATTTCTTCTTTTGCCTAGCAGAGTTTTAAATTTTCCTGTTATATAAACCATGCTTGAGGAAGGAAAGGTGGTTTACAAAGATCATTGGTAAGTCCATCGTTTGCCACTCAGGCAGCATTTTCCCATAAAAACAAACATCATGAGAGTGGGGTTCCCAGGCCAGCCCACAGAAAAGCTGCTTACCCCATCCTGGGTACATGAAATACAGAACTAAATTATGTAATAGTGTCACTCTGGGAAACAGCTTTAAGGGTTTAGGTTAGGGAATGCTATTTTATTCACTAGTACACATTTTTTAAGCTCCTATTGTGTCCCCAAAACATGCATTCCTGACAACAAAAACCTTAGCAGTGGAAAGAGGTCTTCGTTTTCTCTTTTCTTCTAGTTCTTTTTTTTTTGTTTCCTTAGGCCTCCAAACATGGTCTATATATCTTCTTCCAGTTCTTTCTGTTCTTCCTGACTCCTTCCCTGGGTAGTGAGAATCTTTTGGACAAGGATGATGGATTTAGGGATGGGCAAATGACAGTTGTGAGGATGGACAGGAGCAGGAAAGGCCAGTGTCCAACAGCAAAAGAGAAGAGGGCGGGAGAGGAGCTCCGGAGGTATGAATGGAGGCATCAGGCATAGAGACTCCTACTGAGGCTATAGGTGGACTGTGATTAACTGGTGAGGAGAAGTAAAAGGAAATCCCTAGGTGCTGAGGCAGCAAAAAGAGACAGGGTGTTTGCTGGTGGTAGTGGTAGTGGTGGTAAGCCATGACTCAATTCAGGTAAAGGGACCTGAGGACCTACTTCCTACTTCTACCTCGGCACCATGGAGGCCTGCCAGGACTGTGGCAAGGAAGGAGATGAGACTCCCAAGGCACATTGAAGGGAATCCTGGAAAGCTGGCTTGGAGGGAGCATTGATCTTCTCACTATATGAATCCCTTCTTTATCCCTCCCTTTTTCTTTCTCTCCTGTGGTCCAGAGAAGTTGAAATGTCTGATAACACAGCAGGTTTGCAACATGAAAGAGATTAGAACCTAGCTGGTCTCCTAATACTCAATACAGTATTCTTTCCCTTACATGTTCTTTTTAAACATAAGATTTTTATTGAAATGGGCAATTATGACAAAGGCCTTAGGAGAGGTCAGTCCAGGGGAGCAATAGAGAAGAACTCGGAGAAGAAGACTCTTGTTTTCTCAAGCATTTCCCTTATTTCCCTGGTCTGCTGTTTCCCCTGAGAGCACCCTGGAGCTCCAACCCTCCATCACCTTCTTTCTTCCATTTTGCCTGAGACTTAGGAATGAACATGATGGTTAAGCTACCGTCATTAAGCAGTACGACCGCTTCCTGAGCATATGCTGCTGCATTTGGGCCTTGTCAGCTTCGAGGCCACTGGTGCTGAGTCAGAGGGAAAGGCTCAGAACAGCCTTGAGCAGCGAAGAATAAAGTATGACTCATCTCATCCTGCCTACCCCTCACACTGGACTATAAATACCCTCCCTGGGTGCTGTTATTCCAAAAGATGTGATGAATACCCAGAACTAGGCTATTCATGGGCTTAAGCTCTGTTGGGTCCTGAGGAAGATTACTATTTTGGCTACATTGTTTATCTTTAAAACCAGCCCAGGGATGTGTAAACCTGCATGTGGAGAATAGGAAATTTCTTTTTGGTTAAATGATATTAGAGAAAAAAACTATCCAAGGCTGCTGACAAATAATCTGCATTTTCAGCTATATCCAACAATACGTTGTTTTCTACAAAAGGAAGATTAGAAACTTACCTAGTTTACCTTCCATTTGGCACATGGCCGATGTGCTCCAGTCTTTGTATAATAACAAATGCATCTTCGCCACTCTATATCTTTGTTATTACTTTTGTCTCGTTATCAAAACAACTTCTTTCCCTGATTTCCACAGCCTCTATTTTTTCTTTTCTCTAGAAGACCTAGTTATGAAGACTTATAGGTAGGTTTTGTGCACTCACTTCCCCTTAAAATGTGATTTACTTTATGGTAGAACTTCTTGTACTTTGAATTAAATGGGACATTCTTCCCTCTGGCCACAGAGGCCAGTCTAGAATGAAACCCTTGTTTCCTAACCACTGAAACCAGAACATACATCTGATGATATGAGCACCAGTATTTCTGGCTCAACTACAATTTCTCTCTGTATTTTTTTTTTTTTTTTTAAGACGGGGTCTGGTCCTGTTACCCAGGATGGAGTACAGTGGCACATTCATGGCTTACTGCAGCCTTGACCTCCTGGGCTCAAGCAATCCTCCCACCTCAGCCTCCTTAGTAGCTGGACTGCAGGTGCACACCACCACAGCCAGCTAATTTTTTTTTTTTTTTTTTTTTTTTTTTTTTCAGAGACAGGGTCTTGTCATGTTGCCCAGGCTGGTCTCAAACTCCTGAGCTCAAGTGATTAGATGTCATTTCCTCAAGGAAATACCCTTTCAACTCAGAGGCCCTAACATTAATTATAGTGGTTTCTAAATCTAACTTTGTGACATCCAGCTTATCTCCAGTAAAAGGAGTATCTTAATTTTCCTGTAAGAAAACACTTTTAGAAGTGAAGTAGAGCCAACAGTTAAGAGTGATTTAAGTCCAGGAAGTATTGCAGAGTGGGATGAACTGAACCAAGGACTAGGGATCTGGTGTGCAGCTGATCAACCCTGATTTAGTATATGCGTAGGGCTGGGTTCTTTGTTGGTGCCTCACATTTCTCTCTCCTTCTTAGTTTTGGTTTCGCAAATGTATCCCTTTTTTCCCCATCACAAAATGAATTAAGAGGAAAGACCCATTTGTGATGAGTAATTTTGTAGCAAGATGTCTTACAAGGAGGTTTGTTTTGTTTTTGAGATAGAGTCTCACTCTGTCCCCCAGGCAGGAATGCAGTGGTTTGGTCTGGCTTACTGCAACCTCCACTTCCTGAGTTCAAGCAATTCTCTGCCTCAGCCTTCAGAATAGCTGGGATTACAGGTGCCCGCCACCATGCCTGGCTAATTTTTGTATTTTTAGTAGAGACAAAGTTTCACCATCTTGGCTAGGCTGGTCTTGAACTCCTGACCTGGTGATTTACCCACCTCAGCTTCCCAGTGCTGGACTTACAGGTGTGAGCCACTGTGCCCGGCCAACAAAGAGGTTTTTTCACTCATTTCCTCTGATTATTCAGGAAGGCAGAAATTGAGAATGGAAGATACTTCCAACCAGTGCATCTGCTTATCTATGGGTCCACTCTCTTCAGGTCAGTTTATGACAAACCGGTATAAAGAACCAAATGAAGATTTGCAACTTTGCACTTAACTGGAAATGAGACTTTGACCTGAGCCTCCTGTTCTGATCTTACTTGAAAGCAGCTCTGAATAATTCTGTTTTTTCCCCCTACAGGGAATATTTACAGAACTCTAAAACTTAAAACACTTAAAAACAAAGACATTCTTGGAGTTCATCTTCTTCCGCACAGAATGACCCATTTCCACAGATGGTGGAACCCCCGAGTTTTTAAGGCATTTTGTTTATAAATACTACTAATTTGGACCATGGTATTTCTAATAGGCTTATTGTATTCCTTGTTTAAATTAGTTCTGGGATGTAATGTGTAGTTACCTAGAAAGAATTGATTCTTCTCAATTTATGATTTTTGATTTTTAAAAAATTTTATATCCTAGAGTTTTACTTTGGATCAACTTCTGGCCTTTCTCTCAGGCTCAAAAGTTGAGCTATACTATGTTGGATCATTTCTACACATTGTAGAAAAGAGGCAGCTTGTTATAGAAGAAGAAGTTTTCCACCTGGAATTAACAGTAGTCCACATTATAACACTGGAGAAGCATAGCCCAGAGTGCAAGGGATTTACAGGATGAATGGTGGCAAGGAGATCTGTTTCTAACTCCTCCTATTCTGGTTTTAAAGGACTCAGTTTCTAGATCTCTTTCTCTTTGCCTGAAAACATATTTATATTCACAATAGTACTTCTCCCACATTGCCAAAGAAAGAAATCTCAAATCTTAGTACCATGAATTGCTCCAGGATACCCATCAAAAATGACTAGTTAGAGTGCGCTCAAACCCATAAGGCTTAGTCTTTCCCTGCCTTATGTATTTTTTTGGTTTGGCTTTAGGAACTGTGTTAGATGTTCTGTATTCAGGTACAGATATGTATGTCCCTTAACCACAGGAAAATGTCTCAGAAAGGTGTCATTAGGTGAGTTCATTGTTGTGCAAACATCAGAGAATGTACTTAGCAAACCTAAATGTCATAGCCTATGACACATCTAGTCTATATGGTATGGCCTATTACTCCTAGGCTACAAACCTATACAGCATGTTACTACACAGAATACTGCAGGCAGTTGTAACACAATGGTGAGTATTTGTGTATCTAAAAGTATCCAAACATAGAAAAAGTACAGTAAATATACCCTATACCATGGTAGTATATATGGTCCATTGTTGACAGAAATGTTGTTATCCAGCACATGACTGTATGTGCTGAATTTAGAGATGTAGACAGTAGTCACAATAGCTGTTCTTTTTTTTTTTTTTTTTTTTTTTTTGAGATGGAGTCTTGCCTAGGCTGGAGTGCAGTGGCGCCATCTCGGCTCACTGCAACCTCTACTTGCTGGGTTCAAGCAATTCTCCTGCCTTAGCCTCCTGAGTAGCTGAGATTACAGGCGCACACTACCATGCCCAGCTAATTTTTGTGTTTTTAGTAGATATAGGGTTTCACTATGTTGGTGAGGCCGGTCTCAAACTCTTGACCTCATGATCCACCCACCTCGGCCTCCCAAAGTGCTGGGATTACAGGCATGAACCACTGTGCCTGGCCAACAGCTTTCCTTTTAGAACTTAGTCTTTTTCATCCCCTGACTAATTTCAAAAGAATTCATCTTTTTTAAGGGAAAGCTCTGGGAGAGCAAAGCAAAGAGCATTGTAAGAAATTGTGAATGAGGTGGATAGAAAACACAAACCGTTTTTCCTCTGCTTGCACACCACAGCAATCAATACAGATGTTCTTCTGTGACTAAATGTGTGGGGATTTTTCCCCACATGCCAAGCAAGCAATCAGTTCTGCAGTGGACACCAGCCGGGCATCCTCCAATTCAATTCCCACATTATCTACCTGGAGATAGCCTCAGTTCCCACAGGTTGAGGGGTCAGCCCCAGGACTGTCTTCTCCTCCTGATGCCAATTGAAAGCCCTAGATTGCTTTACCTGCACTTCTGACTGACATGCTCTACAAGTTGGGGATCCCACAGCCCCCTCTTCTGGTTCTGTTAATTTTCTCTAGAGCAGCTCACAGAGTTCAGGGAAACACATTTACTGGTTTATTATTAGTATTTTGTTTGTTTGTTTTGAGACAAGGTCAAGCTCTGTAACCTAGACTGGAGTGCAGTGGAACGATCACAGCTCACTGCAGCCTCCATCTCATGGACTCAAGCAGTCTCCCTGCCTCAGCCTCCCCAGTGGCTGGGACTGTAGGCACATGCCATCACTCCTGGCTTCACCAGTTTATTATAAACAATATTACCAGCCAGGCATTGTGAAGCACACCTGTAATCCCAGCACTTTGAGAGACTCAAGTGAGAGGATTGCTTGAAGCCAGGAGTTCAGACCAGCCTGGATAACAGTCAGATCCTGTCTCTACAAAAAATAACAAAATTGGCCAGGCATGATGGCGCACATGGTCCCAGCTACTTGGGAGGCTGAGGTGGGAGGATTATTTGAATCCAGGAGTTGGAGGCTACAGTAAGCTATAATCATGCTACTGTACTCCAGCCTGAACAACAGGGCAAGACCCTGTTTCTGAAAAAAACTGAAAAATAAAAATAAATGTTAAGAAAGTATATTATAAATGATACAGATGAAGAGATACATAGGGTGAGGTATAGGGGAAGGTGCTTAGGGCTTCCACCCCTTCTCTGAACCCTGTCCTTTTAAATTTTTATGGAGACTTCATTATGTAGGCATGATTAATTAAACACTTGGCCATTGGTGATCACCTTAACTTTCAGCTCCTCTTTGCCTTCCTGGAGGCTGGAAGGTGGGGTTGAAAATCCCAACCATCTAATTCTGCCTTGGTCTTTCTGGTAACCAGCCCCATCCCAAATCTGCTTAGGGGCTGCCAATCACTGGCCACCTCATTAGCATACAAAAAGACGTCACTTTTAAGATTCCAAGGATTTTAGGAGCTGTATGCCAAGAAGCTGGGAGGAAGACCAAATATGTATTTCACAATATCACAGTGAGGGTATGCCATGAGCTAGAACAAACAGACCAAAGCAGTATAGCTTTTTGACTCTTGGGAGGCCCTGAGAGGTTAAGCAACTTGCCCAAGGCCACACAATGAGTCTTTCAGCCAGATTTTGAACTCAGGCAGTCTGGATCCATGGTCAGTGTTCTTGACTCCTACCTGTCTTGTTAAAAGATGTTTCCAAATTACAGCTATTCCTAATTTTATGTTATTTCATACAATGATTATATATATATATATATATATATTTTTTTTTTTTTTTTTTTTGAGACGGAGTTTCGCTCTTGTTACCCAGGCTGGAGTGCAATGGCGCGATCTCAGCTCACCGCAACCTCCGCCTCCTGGGTTCAGGCAATTCTCCTGCCTCAGCCTCCTGAGTAGCTAGGACTACAGGCACGCACCACCATGCCCAGCTAATTTTTTGTAGTTTTAGTAGAGACGGGGTTTCACCATGTTGACCAGGATGGTCTTGATCTCTTGACCTCGTGATCCACCCGCCTCAGCCTCCCAAAGTGCTGGGATTACAGGCTTGAGCCACCACACCCGGCTATATTTTCAACCTTCTAAAAAATATATATTTAAACTGCTGGGCTACTTTTTTGTGTTTTTATGCAGTATACATCTTTCTCTTTCATTAAATACAGAATAAAAGTCGATCATTTCTAACTAAATTAATGGAGTTATTTCTGAGATTTTACACAGTTGTCTCATGGTATTCACAGAGGATTGGTTCCAGGACACCCCCTCCACCCTACTCCCACCTCACCCTCAGAGTTTACCAAAATCTTTGAATGCTCAAGTCCCTGATATAAAATGGTATACTTATATGCATATAACCTACGCACATCCTCCTGCATACTTTTCATTATCTCTAGATTACTTATAATAGCTAATAAAATGTAAATGCTATGTAAATAGTTATTATACTGTGTTTTAAAGTTTGTATTCTTTTTATTTTTGTATTGCTGTTTTTTATTGTTTGGGGTTTTTTCCCCCCACATATTTTTTTATCCTTGGTTGATTGAATTCAAGGATGCAGACACAGAAGATATAGAAGGCTATTTGGTAGTTGTCTTGATTTTTTGTTTCTAATTGACATAATAATTACACATGTGGGGCACAGTGTGACATTTCAATACATGTATACATTGTGTAAAAATCAAATCAGAGTATTTAACGTATCTACACCTCATACAGCTATACTTTCTTTGTAGTAAGAACATTCAAAATGCCTCTTTTCTAGCTATTTTGAAATGCAATATGATTAACCATAGTCACCCTACTGTGCAACGTATTCCTCCTAACTATAACTTTGTACCCGTTGACCATCTTCTCCCCATCTCCTCCACTCCATTCTCCTCAGCCTCTGGCAACCTCTGTTTTACTCTCTATTTCTGTGAAGTCAACCTCTTTAGATTCTACATATGAGTGAGATCATGTAGTATTTGTCCTTCTGTGCTTATTTCACTTAATGTAATGTCCTACAGGTTCATACATACTGCCACAGATGACAACACCTCATTCTTTTTTATAGCTGAAGAATACTCCACTGGGTATATATGTACCATGTTTTCTTTATCCATTTATCTGTTGATGGACAGTTAGTTAGGTTGCTTCCAAATCTTGGCGTTTGTGAATAGTGCTGCAGTAAACATGGGAGTGCAGATAGTTCTTTCACATACTGATTTCATTTCCTTTGGATATATTCCCACTAGTGAGATTGCTGGACCATATGGTAGTTCTGTTAATTACTGCTAAAAGCTAAACATCAGATTTTTATACATATAGATAGCATACATTTATCAGAAATATATTGCAGTTAATAAATACTTGTAATTTTGGCTGCACATTGCAATGTAGTATGACACAGTATTGAGTAATAGCATATCAATTTATTTTCTGTTAATAAACTTTAAAAACCAGATACATTAAGCTGGGCAAGGTATTGTGTGCCTGTAATCCCAGATTCTCAAGAGGCTGATATAGGAGGATCACTTGAGCCCAAGAGTTCAAGACAAGCTTGAACAACATAGCAAGAACTAGTCTAAAAACAAAAAGATACATTAAATATATTACAGCTTATTCGTTTGAATTAAAAAGTAAAAGCTGGACATAGTGGCTCACACCTGTAATCCTAGCACTTTGGGAGGCTGAGGCAGGGAGATCACTTGAGGTCCGGAGTTCCAGAACAGGCTGAGCAACATGGTGAAACCCCGTCTCTATTAAAAATACAAAAATTAGCTGGGTGCAGTGGCAGGTGCCTGTAATCCCAGCTACTCAGGAGGCTGAGGCAAGAGAATTGCTTGAACCCAAGAGGCAGAGGTTGCAGTAAGCCGAGACTGCGCCACTGTACTCCAGCCTGGGCAACAGAGTGAGACTCTGAAAAAAAAAAAGTGTTTTTTCTAGGAGAAAACATACTTTGGCTGGTTCAACAGTAACAACTGACTTATCATCCAATTCTGCCTTGTTCTTTCTGGTAACCAGCGCCATCCTAAATCTGCTTAGGGGCTGTCAGTCACTGGTCACCTCATTAGCATACAAAAAGACGTCACTTTTAAGATCCCAAGGATTTTAGGAGCTGTATGCCAGGAAACTGAGAGGAAGACCAAATATGTATTTCACAGTATCACAGTGGTGGATATGTTCACTAAATTGGATGAACTAAATCTGTAGCCATAAATTGAGAAAATTGAGTTGACAACTGATACATCATTAAAAATGGATTTTGATAATTAAACAGTGCATGACTTTGGCATATAACTTGTAAGAAACTCAAAGATTCAAGGGGAGATAGACATTACTATAATAATTCTCAGCTGAGAGCGGTGGCTTACGCCTATAATCCCAGCCCTTTGGGAGGCCAAGGTGGGTGGATCACGAGGTCAAGAGATCGAGACCATCCTGGCCAACATGGTGAAACCCTGTCTCTACCAAAAATAGAAAAATTAGCTGGGCATGGTGACATGCCCCTATAATCCCAGCTACTCAGGAGGCCGAGGCAGGAGAATTGCTTGAAACCAGGACGTGGAAGTTGCAGTGAGCCAAGATTACGCCACTGCACTCCAGCCTGGCAACAGAACAAGAAAAGAGAAAAAAAAAAATTCTCACAACTTAGTAATGTGGAAAACATTTCTTAGCATTTATATCTTTAAAATAAAGCAACATCCAAAATAGAAAATAGACCTAGAATTAATATTGAACCTGATTCTTCTAGTGGAAAGCCATATTTATGCATGAGATACATGAAATAATTGTGGGAGGAAAGAGCAGCCCTTCTTATTCCACTATCACTAAGATATGCTTTTCAAGTAAACAAATAGTATAAAAAATTAATCTTTATGTCTTGCTTGTCCTGTACTAATCATTGTAATGATAATGCATAAGAAAATGAATGTTAATTTTTACAGCCTTATGGATTCAGAAGTTAAAGCACATTTTAAAATTTCATTTTATATATATTTTGATTGTAGAAAAGTATGGTACGGTGATTAAAGACAAGCACAAAAAAAATCTAGGATAAAATTGGAGGAAACGAAATGAGAACAGTTTAAGAAATGAAGGATGTAAAAATCCTAACTGTTAAAATAATGTTTTTAAATGGATTTTGGTCATTTTAAAATGTGTTAGGGCTGAGCATACTGGCTCACACCTGTGGTCCCAGTGCTTTGAGAGGCCAAGGTAGGAGAATTGCTTTGGGCCAGGAGTTCAAGACCAGCCTGGGCAGTATAGCAAGACTCCTATTTTTTAATAGAATAAAATAAAATATAGTGTGCTAGATACCAACCTAAAAAAATGTGGGAGGTGACTTGTATGTATGTGCATACTTTCTGGAGAGAGAGATGGTCCATAGCTTTCATTAGATTCATTAAAGGCAGGGTATGTGAGCCAGAAATCAGTTCAGCACAGTTAGAAGCCAGGTCACCAGTCCCTGGTGTAATATTGAGTCTAGCCTCAGCTTGTTCCATATGTCTTTTCTGTACCAACATGTAGAGGTATGGTAGGTACAAAAGTGTGTCTGCTTTTTAAAATCATGGTAGAGTTATACATTCTTAGGGTAGAACTCTTAGTTCAGAAACCTCTTTCCTGTGTATCTCCATCAAATAATTATATTCCTCCTGTGATTGTTTTGTGTATGTAAGTTGGTGGTACCCTCTCTTTCAGTTTGAAGGAAGAAAGTACTGTGAACATGACTTTCAGATGCTCTTTGCCCCTTGCTGTCATCAGTGTGGTAAGTTTTACTGCTAAATGTCAAGTAGAAAGTAAGTTTCCGGCCAGGTGCGGTGGCTCACACCTGTAATCCCAGCACTTTGGGAGGTGGAGGTGGGAGGATCACCTGAGGTCAGGAGTTTGAGACCAGTCTGGCCAACATGGGAAAACCCTGTCTCTACTAAGACTACAAAACTTAGTTGGGCATGGTGGCAGGTGCCTATAATCCCCGCTACTCATGAAGCTGAAGCAGGAGAATTGCTTGAACACAGCGGGTGGAGGCTGCAGTGATCTGAGACCATGCCGTTTCACTCCAGCCTAGGCAACAGAGCAAAACTCCATCTTGTGGGGGGGAGGACAAGTAAGTTTCCAAATTACTTCAGTCATTTCACGCTGGTAAAGTATTGATGGTAAAAATGGTTTTTGGTGCTCATTATGAATAACTGTTGGATACTTCATCAGTCCTCTTCCCTATTGTTAATATATAACAAGCTGGAGAAGTATCAAAACCAGAGATAATTGATTTTAAGGACATTTAGGGTAGAGGTATTTCAGGATGAACTAGGACTCCTATCGGTTGGCGTTTGGGAGTGTTCTTTTCCTGTATTAACACAACCTTTATCTACTTGCTTTTGGTTTTGCCAGGAAAGAGGCAGGGAAGACATCAGTGAGGTACTTGAGATGCTTAGGGATGCTTAAGGGCTGCTTGCATGGAGCATAAGTGATTAACTTGCTTGCATGTTGGCCACTTCACTGGTTGTTAATAGCTCTGCTAGGTTTCCAGAGATGGAAGAAACTGAGTAGAATGTTCTAAAGGTTTAATGAAAGAATAAAGTATGTATGGGTTATAAGAAACTGCTATAGATTTCAGTTGTCTATGCTGACAGTGACTAGAAATAACCAAAAGGCATTCAAGAGAGCCCAGTTTGGAAAGGAAAGCTATATTCAGAGAAGACAGAACAGCCCAAAAATGTGGCAACTGAATCAAAAACAAAGATTCAGATGAAATAAAAACCTTTATTCTAATGTGCTTACTATGGTACACACATAAATAAAAAGTTCTTCTATGGAGAAAGGTTTAAACCTTTTTTTCCCCTCACTGTTTTTCCTTAATTGCTCTCTTAGTAAATAAAGTGCCATGCTTGTTACTTAGGATATTACTTAGTAACATCCTTTGTGTGTTGTTTTCCCACAGGTGAATTCATCATTGGCCGAGTTATCAAAGCCATGAATAACAGCTGGCATCCGGAGTGCTTCCGCTGTGACCTCTGCCAGGAAGTTCTGGCAGATATCGGGTTTGTCAAGAATGCTGGGAGGTAGGTGGATTTTCATTCTTGTCAGATGTGGGTGAATAATGTGACTGTGACAAGATCATGTGTATTCTCCATGTGGGATGTAAGGCAGTTCTGTAGGACACCGAATTGAGAGTATGGGAACTCAAGACACTGCAGTGTGTTGACTGAATGTTGCTGCTGGGAGTGGACCCTTGTGTTGCTGTGCACAGGGCATAACTGCTCCACACATGGCTGAACTACCAACAGGGAATGTACATAGATGGAGTTTCTTAAAGATCAGTCAGATATTGGGGTTGGAACACATTTTCATGTAGCTTGATTCTGCTCTGTTAAAAAGCAGAGGAGTGATTTTTTTTTTTTTTAAGAAATTGTTTAATTTCTTTTCAGAGATAAGGGAAGCATGTTTCTTTTTAACCATTAGAAAGAACCTAAAATTTTAAATTTAAGTTTTGGCTCCGTTTAGACACCTGTGTCGCCCCTGTCATAATCGTGAGAAAGCCAGAGGCCTTGGGAAATACATCTGCCAGAAATGCCATGCCATCATCGACGAGCAGCCTCTGATATTCAAGAATGACCCCTACCACCCAGATCATTTCAACTGCGCCAACTGCGGGTATTGGGATTGTTTCTTTTTTATTACACAGGCAGTGGGAAGGAAAGATTACATTTATCTATATATCTGTTACTCTAGCAAACCAAATTGTTTTTCTCCAATTTTTAGTCTAGAAAATGTTAAAACTTTAGAAGTGTCAAGAGAATGATATAATGAAATCTGTGTACCCTTAATTTTATTTCACCATTTAACATGTTGTCATGCTTCTATGTGTACCATACACATTCTCGTTTCACCCTCCCGTGTATGTGTGTACGTGTACATGTATACACATACCTCTAAAATTTCTCATGACTCAGTATACGTCTCCTGAGAATAAGGGCATTTTCCTATAGAACCACAATACTTTAAAAAAAAATTTTTTTTTTAAATTTTTTCTTGAGACAGGATCTCACTGTATCGCCCAGGCTGTAGTGCAGTGGGCAATTATTGCTCACTGCAGCTTCAACCTCCTGGGCTCAAGCAGTCCTTCCACCACAGCCTCCAGAGTAGCTAGGACAACAGGCACATGCCACCCTTCCCGACTAACTTTTTTAAATTTTTTGTAGAGATGGAGTCTTGCTATGTTGCCCAGGCTGGTCTTGAACTCCTGAGCTTAAGCAATCCACCCATCTCAGCCTCCCTAAGTGCGGGGATTACAGGTATGAGCCACTGCACCTGGCCAGAACCACATTACTCTTACCATACCTAAGCAAATTAGCAATAATCTTATAATATCAACTATCAGTCTATATTAAAATACCCCCAGTATCCCGAGAACTATCTGTCATCACTGTTTTTCCAATAGAAGATCCAAAAATACCTCAAAAAAAGGTCTTATCTCTGTACATGCATTACTTTGACAGTTGTAATAATTAGGTATTATCTTAAAATACATTGTTATATTTAATTTGGCTTGGTTTACATCCAAAAGAAATACATTTAATTTTTTGTCTTCAAAAAGTTATGATAAATTGTTGGGCTATGAATTTTCTAAATTAGTATAAAAATTTAGTGGATAAAGATTCTTTACTGTAGTTAATGTGAACTTACATGCTAAATTATAGTAGGGATGGAGAAGAAACATTAAATATTAATATTAAATATTAAGGCTAAATATTAAGAAAACTGTTTGGTGGTATAAGTTCAGCCATTTCATCTTTTGTGATTGAATTACCAGTTTGTGCCATATCTTGTTTTCTTGCCTATCCTTCCTCTTGGGGGATTCTCCTCTGTCCACTTTTCCTATAGAATTACTTCAAAGGGGTGAAATTCAAACAAGTCCATTTGACTAATTGGAACCATCTCTGACCAAATGTTTATTGATGCAGGAGACTGGAAATAATATTTAATTTGAGTATTTGGAGAAGGAAAATTCTGGGCATGTGTTTATGAAAATAAACCTAAACCTATTAACCTATAGCTCTTTTCAACAGCTTGTGACAATTTAAATAATTGTTAGTAAATGGAACTAGTCTGTCAGCTTCTCAGTTTGCTTGGAAAGGTAGTGTCTTAGTCTCTTTTATGTGCCTATAGCAGAATCCCACAAACTGGGTAATTTGTAACAAACAGAAATTTATTTGGCTCATGGTTCTGGAGGCTGGGAAGTCTAAGATTAAGGGGCTGGCATCTAGTGAGGACCTTCTTGCTGCATCATAACATGGCAGAGGGCATCACACAGGGGTTGGGAGGAGAGGGAAAGGGAGGAAGAGAAGGAAGGAAGCTGAACTCGTCCTTTTATAAGGAACCCACCCCCTCAGTAACAGCATTAATCCATCCATGAGGGTAGAGTCTTCATGATCTAATCACTCCTCAGAGTCCCTACCTCCTGACACCTGCATTGGGGATCATGCACTTTGGGGGACGTATTCACACCATAGCAGGTAGTATTCCTGAGTCTACCCTCAGCACTGTGATTATTCCCTATAGCTTTTAAAGGAAGACCCAAAGGTACTAAAATGTAATGTGATTATATAAGAAGGAAATGATGAATATGACTGGTGTGGTGGTATATATCTAACCTAGTCTTGCATCCTATCCTTTTAAGATACAGATGTTTTAGTGGGAATCTGAAACCTATTCGGGCCTATTAATTCAGGTTACTCTGATCACCTCTAAAGGGAGAAAAAGAAAGTTGCAGGGATTATCATAGTCATCTCTTTAAAAAACCTTTTAAAAATTTTGCTGGCCCCATCGGTTGGCTATTTTTCTCTCTTAGTATTAAGCTGGGTGTCTTTCTCACGGACAGGAAGGAGCTGACTGCCGATGCACGGGAACTCAAAGGGGAGCTGTACTGCCTTCCATGCCATGATAAAATGGGGGTCCCCATCTGCGGTGCTTGCCGACGGCCCATTGAAGGGCGCGTGGTGAATGCCATGGGCAAGCAGTGGCATGTGGAGGTGAGTTCAGAGTAACCAATCGTTTCAAACTTCCGTGATTCAGCGGTAATCAATCCTTTCAAATCTCTGTGATTTAGGGGTAACCAGTACTTTCAAATCTCCGTGATTCAGGTGTCCTGGCAAGATTTAGGAGATTCTAAAGGTTAAGCATGGACATTTTAAAGACAACTGACTTGCTGATGGTTAAGAATATAGAATGTAAGGCCGGGCGCGGTGGCTCAAGCCTGTAATCCCAGCACTTTGGGAGGCCGAGGCGGGTGGATCACGAGGTCAAGAGATCGAGACCATCCTGGTCAATATGGTGAAACCCCGTCTCTATCAAAAAATACAAAAAATTAGCTGGGCATGGTGGTGCGTGCCTGTAATCCCAGCTACTCAGGAGGTTGAGGCAGGAGAATTGCCTGAGCCCAGGAGGTGGAGGTTGCGGTGAGCCAAGATCGCGCCATTGCACTCCAGCCTGGGTAACATGAGTGAAACTCTGTCTCAAAAAAAAAAAAAAAAGAATATAGAATGTATACTGCTTTTGTGAATGTCTCAGTAATGATACAGGATGTGGACTTTTGCTCCTAAAGCCTTCTTGAAGCAGGAAGTGCCATGGCCTGTATCCAGCAGCAGCTCCTCCTTTATAGGTGCTACTGCGGTGCTCATCTCTTTGCTCTTTTTGGGCTATTGTAATAGGCTGTGTCTTAAAGTAACCTGTCAAAGACAGACACATGAATTAAACTGCAAAAGTATTATATTAGGGAGCTACCTATGGCCAAATCAAATGACTATCTCAAACGTTCGTTCATCTTCTCTGAAGATAGGTTAACTTTGTGGTTTATTTTATTAGATATAAAATATGGCAAATCAAAAATGACCTATAGTAATTTTTTTTTCAGCATTTTGTTTGTGCCAAGTGTGAGAAACCCTTCCTTGGACATCGCCATTATGAGAGGAAAGGCCTGGCATATTGTGAAACCCACTATAACCAGGTATTGACCTTAGTCACTGGATGCTAGATAGACTTTTATGAACTTAAGCTTATCAGTAGTTTAGCTACAAGGAAGTCTCTTGGAAGATGTACATTGTTCAGGAGAGATTTGTTTTTAACTATTTAATGGAAATAATTTCAGACTCAGAAGCTAACTATAAAATAAAAAATTAAAAGAATATCTGTATGCCTTTCATTCAAGTCCACTGTTTGCTTTATCATTTCCTGTGCTCAGTCTTGCTGTGTAAAACACATACTTACATAAATATTATACACAAATATGATGGCTGTTTCTAAAGCATTTGCCAATAAATTCATCATATTCCTTTACCCCTAAATACTTCAATATGTATTTCCCAAGAATATGAGACTCTCTAACATAATTGTAGTTGTCAGTATTGATATCATACTTTAACCCACTTATTCCAGTTTTGTCACTTGAGTCAATAATGTCCTCATAGCATTTTTTTCTACTCCTAGACTGGACCCAGTCTAGGGTTGTGATGTTTTTTTAGCCTTCTTAAATCTGGAACATTTCCAGAGCCTTTTAAAATTTTTGATGACATTGACATTTTGGAGGGATGTAGAGGGCCCCAACCCCCTTTTAATAGACTACTTTCCACTTGGGTTCATCTGCTGCTTCTCTGTGGTTAGATGAGGTTATACACGCAGGTTGCAGCCTCACACAGTGGCAGTGCATTCTCTCAGAGCCTTCCCTCTGGAGCCCTTCATAATCACCTCTCTTGCACTGGTGATCTCCCAGGCACTTCCTATCCATATATACTCACAGATTTCTATAATTTGCATTACTTATTTGGGTGCTCAAATTGTCTTCTGGAAAGATTTTTTTTAATTGATGAAAGTGAATGATTTTCATTGTAAAAAGTAAAAATTTGTTAAAGAACTTTTACTAATTTTCTCCAGTAGTGATAAATTCTTGATTTAGATAACCAGCTATTTGTTTTTAAATGTTCCATGTTCTAAAACTTAATTCTAACACATCTTGAACCACCTTTTTTTATTTTCAGCTATTTGGTGATGTTTGCTTTCACTGCAATCGTGTTATAGAAGGCGATGGTAAGTATCTGTGTGAGTTTTAGATTGGTACCACTTTGACACAAAAACACTTTGGTCATGTGGAAATTCAGGTTAGTGATTGCTGTTGTTTGGAATGTGATTGTTATCAGTTGCTTTTTCTCTTTCTTTGGTGTATTTCCCAAGTAATCCGTATTAGTAAGATGATAATATCAAAGAGTTGGATTTGTTACTCATTTATGATACTACTTTCAGCCACTGCCACATTGTTGTATGCCAGCAATCATGGGAACTGCCCCTAGTGGACCATAAGATCTGTTTCTGTCCAGTTCCAGGAAGCTCCATAACAACATTTATTAGGAACAGTTTAATCTGCTATCATAGTTAGGAAGAGCACTTTAACCTGCACGTGCTAAAACCTGACAGTTATCAGCAGGCACATCTAGGACTTACTACCCCTGTACTGTGGTAATTAGGCTGGGCTGATTGACTGGAACAGAAAGGAAGCAGCTGTGTTTGCTAACAGTTGCTAACACAATTCTGCCAGAGACTTCCTGGCAAAGTTTTGAACAATCCTGTTTTCAGCATGATTCATGGCTCCCTGCAGACATCACCTAATTCAGGAAATACTTTTGAAACACTGTTCATGTGCAGTTTGTGGAAAGATTAGTCCAGGAAAACAATCTTTAGTGCCGTTGAAAATAAAACTTACCTCCCTCCTCTGTGAAACAGACGCCAGGTAAAAGAAGTGGAAAAGGAAACTTTCTTGTTATCATCAGCTCTGGAAAAAAGACTCCTACAGACAAATAAGTTAATGCCTGGATTTTTCAAAATCATTTACCTAGTTCATATTTCCTTGTTGGGCCAACAGCAGTAGGTACAGAAACAGCAAGCTCACCTAACCAACATTATGCATGAACAGTCACCACATGTGCCCGGGCCAAGGGGGCACGGTTGCTGTTGTAAGATATGGCACACATCATTTATACCTTCATAGGATACTTAAGAACAGGAAAAGATTAAAGTCAGCCCTCCGTATCCAAGGGCTGGATCCAAACATTTGGTGATACAACCAACTATGGATCAAAAATATTTAGAGAAAAATAACAATATAAAAATAGTACAGTATAATGACTATATATCATTAACATTGTACTAGGCATTATAATCTAGAGGTGATCTAAAGTATATGAGACAGTGTATGTAGGTTATGTGCATTTTATATCAGGGACTTGAGCATCTGAGATTTTGGTATCTGTACAACATCCTAGAAAGAGTATCCTACACATACTGAGAAACAATTGTATATATAAAGGTTGAGGTCCAGGTGTGGTGGCTTACGCCTGTAATCCCAGCACTTTGGGAGGCCAAGGCAGAAGAATTGCTTGAGGCCAGGAGTTCAAGACCACCCTGGGCAACAAAGACTTCTATCTCTACAAAATAAAAATAAAAAATTAGCCAGACGTGGTGGCACACACCTGTGGTCCCAGCTACACAGGAGAATGAGGTGAGAAGATTGCTTAAACCCAGGAGTTCGAACTGTGATCACATCACTGCAATACAGCCTGAACAACAGAGCGAGACCCTGTCTCAAAAACAAAGAAAAGAAAAGAACCTCTCAAGAAAGAGGTTCTTGGCTGGGCCTGGTGGTTCATACCTGTAATCTCAGCATTTTGGGATACTGAGGCAGGCAGATTGCTTGAGCCCAGGAGTTCAACACTGGCCTGGGAAACATGGCAAAACCCTGTCTCTACAAAAAATACAAAAACTAGCCAGGTGTAGTCTGGGCATGGTGGCTCATGCCTATAATCCCAGCACTTTGGGAGGCTGACGCAGGTGGATCATGAGGTCAAGAGATCGAGACCATCCTGACCAACATGGTGAAATCCCATCTGTACTAAAAATACTAAAATTATCTGGGCATGGTGGTGCATGCCTGTATTCCCAGCTACTCAGGAGGCTAAGGCAGGAAAATTGCTTTATCCCAGGGGTCAGAGGTTGCAGTGAGCCAAGATCACGCTACTGCACTCCAGCCTGGCGACACAGTGAGACTCCATCTCAAAAAAAAAAAAAAAAATTAACCAGATGTGGTGGTGCGCATCTGTAGTTATAGCTACTCAGGAGGCTGAGATGGGAGGATCACTTGAGCCCAGGAGGTTGGGTCTACAGTGAGCCAAGATTTCACCACCACACTTCAGCCTGGGCAACAGATCAAGACCCTGTCTCATTAAAAAAAAAAAAAAAGGTCTCCCCTAGGTGCCACAGACGTAGTCATTGCAGTCATAGTTCTGTTTTAGAGTTGAAATTCTAAGCTGCCCTGCTCCCCATACTGATGTATTTCCATGTGACCAGATCTCTTTCCTCTTTGTCTAGTGGTCTCTGCTCTTAATAAGGCCTGGTGCGTGAACTGCTTTGCCTGTTCTACCTGCAACACTAAATTAACACTCAAGTAAGTCTATGGTTTTGTCCAATGTGAATCCTAAGACTGAAAACTTTGGGGTGACACTTAAAAAAAATCCTAGAAAAAGAGAATTAGTTGATTTCTTATTTCCTTTTTCTGTTCAGGCCTTCTGAAAGTAAAGGTTCTTCCTTTAATTGTTCCCTGTTCTTTCTTCTATTCCTTCTTTGTCCTGCTCAAAGGGATAAATTTGTTGAAATTGACCTAAAGCCAGTCTGCAAACACTGTTATGAGAAAATGCCAGAAGAATTTAAGAGGCGACTTGCCAAACGGGAGAGAGAAGCAAAGGATAAGGACAAGCAGAAAAAGAAAAAGCCAGTCTGTTTGTAAACTTTTCTATCCCTCTGTCATCATTTTCACTACTTTCTCCTTTGGTTAGTCCTTTGGAATATGTTTTTGTTCTGTTTCTGTCTTTTTCTTTCTTCCTCCCCCCACCCCCACAACTTTTGGGCATGTATTTGTAGTCATCAGAGATTGAAGCACAAATATTTGTCATCTGTAGAGTTGGTCCTTTTGCATAACTACTAAAATTACAAAGATTAAATGAATATGCCCCATACTTAGTACAGGTTTGTGGTCATATATTTCACTTACTCTGTAGACTCACTCACCTCATTTTTTAAACACCATGTTATACATTTCTATTTTTTTAATGGATTTAAAGGGAAGAATTCTAATCTCTTAATAGACCTTGGAAAAAGTTTTCAAGGATTTTTGTCTAGTAACTGTAGCTTTTAAAATCCTGGTTTTTTGTTTCTTTGCCAAAATCATTTAATTGTTAAATTATGATATTTTTAAAAATATGACATTTTTAAAAACTTATGTTCTATGTTATGTATTATATTATTTCAGCATAGCCAAGCATGCTGGCTCATGCCTATAATCCCAGCACTTCGGGAGGCCATGGTGGAAAGATTGCTTGAGCCCAAGATTTTGAGACCAGCCTGGACAACATGGCCAAATCCCATCTGACCAAAAAAAAAAAAAAAAATTAACTAGGCGTGGTGGCCCATACCTGTAGTCCCACCTACTCAGGAGGCTGAGGTTGCAGTGAGCCATGACTATACCACTGCACTGCAGCTTGGGCAACAGAGTGAGACTCTGTCTCAAAAAAAAAAAAAAAAAAAAAAAACCTTTCAGCATGTTTCACATCTAGGCAAAGTCCATCTGATTTACATAAGACATCATCTTCTGTGATGTTTATGTATGCATTCATACAATGCCCATATGCTATTGTTTATGAATTCATTTCCTCAATGTCTTCAAAGTCTCTTTTAGTCCTGATTTTTATGGGAAGTATTTCAATCCTTGAAGTTCTCTTGAATTACTAGCATGATTTTTCCATTTTTCCCTCAGTTACCATTGTGTTTGGAGCTCTAAAAAATATTTTGTTTCAGTTTACATGTTTCCTTCTATAAAGAGGAATTAAAATGTAAATATAAGATTAAAACAATGAGCTGGGTATGGTGTCTCACACTTGTAATCCCAGCACTTTGGGAGGCCGAGGCAGCAGATCACTTAAAGTCAGGAGTTCGAGACCATCCTGGGCAACATGGTGAAACCCTGTCTCTACTAAAAATACAAAAAAATTAGCCAGGGATGGTGACTGGTTTCTATAATCTCAGCTACTCATGAGGCTGATGCAGGAGAATCACTTGAACCTGGGAGGCGGAAATTGCAATGAGTCGAGATATTGCCACTGCAATCCACTCTGGGCAACAGATCAAAACTCCATCTCAAAAAAAAAAGTAAAAAAAAAAAAGATTTAAGCAGTGGAAAGCTTGCTAAGGTAGTCTCTCTAAAAACAAGAATAATTTTTTTTTCTTTTATCCAAAAAAAAAAAAAAAATGGCAGTTTTAA
Source organism: Sapajus apella (assembly GCF_009761245.1). Taxonomy (NCBI): domain Eukaryota; kingdom Metazoa; phylum Chordata; class Mammalia; order Primates; family Cebidae; genus Sapajus; species Sapajus apella. The sequence goes on from NW_022437074.1 coordinate 2,900,216, forward strand.
TAGCTTTTGCTCTAAGAAGACCTTGGGAGAAAAGCTGTAAAATAATTCCCAGTGCAGTGTTTTAAAATAGAAGATTTTTCATTTTAAATATGTGTTTAGGAATTACCTTTGTTATTAACATTGTCCTTTAAAATGATCTTGAAGCAAAGTCTAGTTTAATATCATATTTAAATATAGTAAAAATATCAGCAGATTTTATCATTTTTCTTATAGATGATAGTATACCACTAGATTTATTTCATAAATGCTACCTGAATATAATTTCACAGGTACAAGTTAACAAGTTGTATATTTACTCAACTCAAAATTAAACACTGTGGATTTCTACAGTAATAAGCTCCTATAGCTACCTGTTGGAAATGCATTACAGATGGTCAGGAGGCTTGTCTGAAAAGTTATCTTCTCCAGGAGATTTAACAAATAAATTGATATGTGCTCTAGCTTTTCAAAAGAATAGTTGAGTTCTTCAAATAGCCACCATTGACAATACAACCACAGGTGATCTGGTTATATTTATCTAAAGAGTGATTAAAAACTTTCTTCCAACCTTTCTGTCAGATAACCAAAATAATCCCTCATAATTTAAAATTAATTAAACCACATAGCTACCTAATTTAAATTACTAAGTAAGATCATGTTGCCTCCAATAAAGAACTCATTCACATTACAAAAATGTGATTCTTTCCTTTAGATGAATTTATCTTTAAGGTATTCTCAAGGTATTTTAAAATGTGATTACCAGCCTGGGCAATACAGCAGGACCCTTTGGCTACAAAAAATTTTTTTTTAAGTTAGCCAGGCTTAGTAGTATGCACCTGTGTCACAGCTACGCAGGAGACTGAGGTTGGAGGATGGCTTGAGCCCCAGAGTTAGAGGCTGCAGTGACCTATGATCACCAGTCCAGCCTGGGCGACAGTCGAGGCTGTTTCCAAAAAAAAAATACGTGATTGACTTTACTTACGTAAATTATATTTACATTAGATTTCCTGTTTACTTAGTACTGAATAAAATGTAATCTATTAGTCTATGTTACACAGATAGATGTATAGAACCAATTTATAAGGACTTTTTAAAAAATGGTATTTTTTTTTTATATATCACAGTAAGAATTGAGATTGGAATTATGGTTTTTTTTTACTAATATGAATATAGATATCATCTAGTTGCCTTTGTTTAGTTCAGTACAATTCACATTATTTATGTATCTTTGTTGAATACGTTTCTACTAATTTCTTTTTCTTTTTTTTTTTTTTTTATAATGATTGTCTTTAGGAATAAGTTTGTGGAGTTTGACATGAAGCCAGTCTGCAAGAAGTGCTATGAGAAATTTCCATTGGAGCTGAAGAAAAGACTTAAGAAACTAGCTGAGACCTTAGGAAGGAAATAAGTTCCTTTATTTTACTTTTTCTTTTCTTTGCAAGATAAGAGATTACCAACATTGCTTGTCTTGATCTACCCATATTTAAAGCTATATCTCAAAGCAGTTGAGAGAGAAGAGGACCTATATGAATTGTTTTATGTCATTTTTTTCATTAAGAAAAAAAAATTTTGTAATCATGTTTAAAATACAGATGAAGTCAGTATTTGCCTTTGTCAACCCTTATCCATTTGTTGACATGTAGACTATTTACAAAAAACACATGGTTAAATGTTAGATTTTAATTAAGGCCCCCCAAAATTAAATATAACTTTTTTTAAATGACAGGAGTCAGCTTTTACATGACTCAATTGAAAAAAAAAAAAAACAGTATAAACATTAATTTACTTTGTATTCAAAAGAAAATTCCAACTGCTGTTGGGGAAGGATACAGAGAATAAAAATAACCATGCAAGAAAAACAAAAACAAGAAAAATGAGTCTTATACAGTCTTAGTATATTTATCAAAGTAGTAGCTATAAAGTGAATATATACATTACTAAGACAAAAAATAAAAGTATAATTCAGAACTACTTGACTTTTTTTAGTTAAATGCAGTAATTATTATGCTTAGTTTTATAATCTGCCCTCCTTCTGAATTTTTCCTTCAAATGATTACTTAACACAGTAGTTATAGCTAGCTAGTAGGATGTCTTTTAAATTTTTGTGCAAAAAAGATGTATACCAGGTATTTGAAAATATACATTATTGGAAAATGAAGTATTTTTAATGTATTAACAGCAACTGTGCTCCTAAGCTTAATGCCAAGCATGTAGTCTTAGAATAGGGCATGAAATTAAATTGTATGTAGCTTGGAATCTCTTGCTTCAGAAAAGTGAATGCGTATGTCAGTCATATTGCCTTCATAACCATGCTAGTATCTATGCATTATACATATTTAAACTTGCCTTGCCTTAAAAAAAAATACGTAATACATACTTAAATCAGGAATTCTAGCCATCTCACAGAATACCAACTAAAACTAAGTACATTGAGATCTGAGATTGGTAAACCCAGATTCATTTAACACAGCTTTAATTAAATTTTTAAAAAGTCTATTCTTTTTGGGGGAAACCCATTGAAGTTAATTTCTATTATCTTATTAGAAGAGAATGATGTTGATATGTGTTTCAGATTTTTCATTTCAAATCTTGTAATTAATTGGATCTATTTAATATAAATAGGAGATACAAATAACACTCTTAAATTGGAAGAGGGATGTCTTGGTATTCGTTTTAGGTCAAAATTAGTGATTCTATTTTTATCAAAAGTTTTATCCTGAAGTTTCTGGACCACTTTTCCTTAATAAACTTGTTAATGGAAAGCGAGCTTTATGAACATTTTAAAAATGTTGCTGCTGCTTTCTTACTTAAAAAGAAAGTTGCCAAGATAGACTTCTTAGGGAAAAAAATTTTTTTCCCAAAAATTGCTGAAATATTGTTTTGCCATTAAAAAAAAAAAGTCTCAGGATATTACCACTCTGCCATTAAATATTTGTATGCATGCATTTTTTTAAAATTCTGTGCATGTACTTTATGGAGTACATTCTATTTTTGTTTTCAGACACCTTACAACCAATTATTTTTTTAGTAATCTTTTAGAATTAAAACAATTATAAATGATTTAAAATAATATCACATAGTTTAAGATTGTATATGTTCAGTAGTGTCAATCAATCATTGCATTTGACAGTAAGAATCAAAGTCTCTTCAGTGTGCCTTTGTCAGCTAATATGTAACCAGCAGTGATAACCTTGGGAGTATTTATTAAATATTATACTATGAATATAGGCAGAATAGGACAGAGTTTGCAATAGAGAGTCTTGATACTAAATTCTCATATACCTCTACATGAGAAATATGGAGCAGAAAAACAAGCGTTTGCATATATTCTTCATCACTTTGAAGATGCATGGCCTGAACTCGACTGCTTGTGTCTGTTTACATATCAGGCATAGCCAGGCATCTCCTGTAGCCGGAGGTTCCACCGCTGTCTTTGCTCAGTCCTCTTTTAAAATAAGAATTAGTATTTTCTAGAAGTTCAACTTGCTAAGCCTCTAATACTTCAGCGTAGTTTATCTAGATAACAGTACTTTCTTCCCTGATAAGTAATATCATTGGAGCCCTTACATATAAGGAGAAGAGGAAGAAGTTGAAAAAGTGTAAGTGGATTAAAAAAGAAACTTAGTCTAGTTCATATTTTTAATGGGGCTTTCTCTGGCTGCTGGAAAACTTAGGCCAGTAAGCATCTCTTTGTTTAAAGTCCTACAAGGCAATTTGAAATAATTCATTGTTCATGCCAAAATTCTAAGTACTGTTTTTCTTAACAAGCATAATATGATCAGGAAAAATGGGTACAAGTAAAATATTCTTTGAATCATACTCAAAGCCTTATTAACACTGCACTTGAATAATAGGTCATTTTGCCTCACTCATTTGCCAAAGTAGCCATTTCCAAGTTAAGGACATTTTGAGGAAGGCTGATAGCCTTGTTGTATTTCATTTTAGATTGTAAGCTCAATGGCAGGGATACTAAATCGATAATTGTGTTTTCATATAGCAACCACCACAGGTTACTCTTGGTGCTTAATAAATGTTTATAATCATTAACAATAACTTGTATATTATTTAATTTGAATGGTATAGCTATGAAATACATATGGAAATTGAAGTATTCATGAATATGTAATGGAAACATTCAAGTAAATGAATAAAATGATCTGGTTACTATGGATAAGCCAAATTTTGAACCATATAGAACAATGGTGTAGCCTTCACTGTAAATGCTGGGGGGGGGGTTGTTTTTGTTTGTTTTTGTTTTGTTTTGTTTTGTTTTTTGAGACGGAGTCTCACTCTGTTGCCCAGGCTGGAGTGCAATGGTGTGATCTCGGCACAAAGGAGATACAGGCCAAGCATGGTGGCTCACACCTGTAATCCCAGCACTTTGGGAGGCTGAGGCCGGTGGATCACTTGCGGAGTTTGAGAAGCAGCCTGGCCAACCTGGTGAAACCCCATCTCTACTAAAACTACAAAAATTAGCAGGGTGTGGTTTTTCGCACCTGTAGTCCCAGTTACTCGGGAGGCTGAAGCAGGAGAATCACTTGAACCCAGGAGGCAGAGGTTGGTTGTAGTGAACCAAGATTGCGCCATTGCATTCCAGCCTGGGTGACAGAGTAAGACTCTGTCTCAGAAAAAAAAGAAAGGAGATATATAGCTTAATAAAAATTTCAGCAAGCCCTGAGTCACTGTGTGCAGTGTGTTGGGAAGACACTCACTAACATAGAGTATTCCTCTTCCAGTGCTTGATTCACCCAGTTCTGCATCCACCTTAAATGTAGAGAATCCTGGGAGCCCTGTCTGAGTCTTGCATTCCATTTCCTTCCCTGAGGAGGTGAGACAGGTCATCACATCTCCCTGTGGGAGGTGTTGGATGGGGTGAACACAGAGCATGCTAAACCGTAGTGGCAGGAGCCCAGGAAGGGGAGGGAAGGCTTCCTAGAAGAGCTGGATCTTGAACAGAAGCTGGCCAGACAGGGAAGGAGGATAGAGAGTGGGCATCCTAGGCCCTCTTCCATTCCCGTTTTCTCTATTTCTCTTGGCATTACCATCAGTGTAGCTGCCAAGCTAATAACAATTTGACTTCAATTTCTCCTCCCCATAGCCTACATTTGCCCCCACATCTAAGTCCAAAATTCATCATCTCTGCTGTGAAAAGGTCCTAGAAACCTTTCTTCTGCTTCTGACTTTCAGCCCCTGCTTGCCTCAGGCTGTCCTTGCTCTGTACCCATCAGTCACCTTGCCCTTGCTGTCAGCCTCGGATTCGCTCACTGAAACAGAATGAAGTCGAACTCTCCCATGGCAACCGATTAGTCTGTTTTTTTCTCAATGGCCAATCCAAGTGCCACACAGAATTGATTTGTTTTCCCAGATCTTGACCGGCCCTGTTGTAATAAATGTACCCTTCTCGCTTTTGAGGCTCAGCTCAAATATCATCTGATTTGTGAAGCCTTTCCTGATTTGTTTGCTTGTTATTTATTTGTTCCCCAATTTCTTTGTGTGTACCTCTGTCTCGTGGTTCTGATGCGCATTTTAAGTATTGGTTTATGTTCCCATCAGAAGGTTGGCTCCCTTAGGGGAAGAACTGTGTTGACTTTATCACTGTATACTCTGTGCAAGTCACAGGGCCCAGCACCCTATAAGAGCTCAGTGATCACTGAGTGAGTGAATACATGGGCAGTCAGTGTACGTTATGCCCTTACGTACATTCAAGTATTCTAAAAGCTATTAAAACTAAAAATCAGCACACAGACCACAGTCAGGGTTTTCTTCCTAAAAAACAAATCCCTTCCTTGCTTTAAAAAAAAAAAAAAAAAAAAATCTACTTGGGCTGAGCATGGTCGCTTATTCCTGTAACCCCAGCACTTTGGGAGGCCACAGCAGGAGTATTTGAGCCTGGGAGTTCAAGACAAGCCTGAGCAACATAGCAAGACCCCAGTCATACAAAAAAATTAAAAATTAGCCAGGTGTGGTGGTGAGACCCCATCTCTACAAAAAAAATCAAAAAGTTAGGCATGGTGGCATATGCCTGTGGTCTCCAGCTACTCTGGAGGCTGAGGATGGCTCACATCCTCTCCTTAGTCAAGAGATACTGTTCTTGAACATGAGTCTCTATTTCTGAAACTTTTACATGCATATTTCCTCTCTCAAGTGGTAAATTCCTTCAAAGAACAGCAAGAACAGTGGTCCCTAAGTGAAGCTTCATCCGTATTTACAGCCTCTCCTTATCATTTGCATCACTGCCTGAGTTCTGCTTCCTGTCAGATCACCGGGGGCATCAGATTCTCATAGGGGCACGAACCCTATTGTGAACTGTGCATGCGAGGGATCTAGGTTGTGTGCTCCTTATGAGAATCTGATGGCTCAAGATCTGTCACTGTCTCCCATCACCCCCAGATGGGACTGTCTAATTGCAGGAAAATAAGCTCAGGGCTCCCACAGATTATGCATTATGATGAGTTGTATAATCATTTCATTATATATTATAACCTAATAATAATAGAAATAAGGTGGACAATAAATGTAATGTGCTTGAATCGTCCTGAAACCATCTGCACCACCACTGTCTGTGGAAAAATTGCTTTCCACAAAAGTGGTCATTGTGCCAAAAAGCATGAGGACCACTGAGCTAGAGTCTTCTAATGTCGTATACCTGTAATGAGACCTGAACTATTTAGAAATTATCTTCCTGGCAACTTCATCAAATTACAGGCAAAAATTAGGACATAAAAGCCTTAAAAAGACCAAATATTCCAAAGTTCATATCTTTACTCTTAGAAATATCCCTTAGGCCTTGCTTATCAGCTGCTTACTGTAAATTTATACACAGCTTTAACAAATTCCCTGAGTTTTTTTCCTATACCAAACAGAAGATAGCAGATTAAAAATGGGGATAGAGTAGACTAACGGCAAGCAAATTAAAGAGACGTTGAATGTCAACTGTTGTCAGCCACTGTGCTGGAAGATAGTTAAACAATGAAAGGACTTTAGGCCAGGCGGCTCACACCTATAATCTCAGCACTTTGTGAGGCCTAGGCAGGCAGATCACTTGAGCCCAGGAGTTCAAAACTAGCCTGAGCAACACAACAAAACCCCATCTCTACTAAAAATACAAAAAATTAGCCCGGTGTGGTAGCATGCACCTATAGACCTAGTTACTTGGGAGGCTGAGGTGGAAGAATCACCTGAGCCCAGGACGTCAAGGCTGCAATGAGCCATGATCGTACCCCACTGCACTCTAGCCTGGGCAACAAAGTGAGACTTTGCCTCAAAAAAAAAAAAAAGCATCAGCCTATAGTGTGATAAGAATCAATGTTAGAAATATGAATGGGATACAGAGATTGCTCAGAGAGACAGGGTGATTGTAGGGCATCTGCAAGGATTTCCCAAAGGTGGTGATGGCTACAATAGGGTTTGAAAGACATGGAAGGAGCTTTCCAGAGGGAGAAAGGGGAAAGTGGGGGAGTGGGGGGCTTTTTAGGCAAAGAGACCAGCCTGTAAGGAGAGCCTGGTGTGATCACAGAATGGTGAGAATTCCCATTTACTTGAGCGTAACCTCTAATGAGGGAGATGAAGTTGGAGATGGTGGCTAACGTGGACCTGTGTGCCTTGCGCAGTACCTGACATGGCAGAGGCAGTCCATAAATATCTGCTGATTAATTGTCAGACATTGGTCAGCTTTTCGGATGCTGACAACACAGTGTTTTGTCAGCCAAGAATCAGATCCTGGATGGTGGGGGTTTCATCAAAGCCCGACTATCATACGGGGTCCCACCAATCCTCTTCAGGCAACAGCCCTGTATCTCACTACACTACTGCAACCACAAGAAAAGGGAATAATACAAGAAATGATAGGATATACTAGATGATTGATGCCAGAGGAATGGGCTAGTAATGTGATGGGAACTCAAGGGATAGAAAAAGTGAACACTCTGTAATAGAGTGGTCAAGGAAATTATACCAAAGGGGCAAGAGTCGAGCCTGTCTTTGAATAATAAGGGGAAAACTCAGGGTTGGAATTACATGTACTGGGTGTAGTGTGAGCAAAGGGCCTGATAAATTCCTGTTTCCCATATAGCTATCAAGGTCATCCTTTAGTAATGAATTAAGTTCTTTCTTTTCTAACTCAAAATTTATCTGCATATTCACCCAAATATCCAGATCTGACACTGTAGGCTTGGGCTAATATAGTGGGGTGGAAGAGGCTGGGGTTAAGGTTTGAAGTTCCAAGGGCTGAATCAGAATAAATGTTGTATTTATCCGAGGAAGAGCAAGTCCAAACCATGGAGGCCTCAACCAAGGTGAGATGGAAAGTTAGCCTTAGGGAAGCTCTGAGCAGGGACCCCAATTAGCGGGGACAGTAGCTAGGGCATGAGGTTTGTCCAAGAGAGCACTGTGAGATCAGGATCAGAGTTGCTGCAAGAGACAAGAGACCCTACGATTGGGTGGCAGCAGCACGTCATAGAGATGAGCCTGCTTCCTCAGTCTCTTCCTCTTGTCAGAGCCCTTTGCCTCACCCTATAAATGCACACACACATGCATTCACCATGTTACAGAAACCTTTCTCAGTCTTGCCATTCTCTCAAATTATGCATTGGTCTTCCCTTCATCTTCGGACTATTTAGAGTAATCAGAGTTCCCACTTCTACCATGATGGAGTGAAGAGGTCAACAAATCTTTCCAAAATGTAACTATATAGTTGGACAAACCATTTAGCATTCTGTAATTTTACCAAAGGCATAGCACAAATGGGAATGTGTTTAAGAATGAAAGCTGGCCAGGCGCAGTGGCTCACACCTGTAGTCCCAGCACTTTGGGAGGCCAAAGCAGGAGGATCACTTGAGCTCAAAAATTCAAGAACAGCCCAGGCAACATGGTAAGACCCCTTGTCTCTACAAAAAACCAAAAAAGGCATGGTGGCACACACCTGTAGTCCCAGCCACATGGAGGCTAAGGTGGGAGAATCACTTGAGCCCAGGAGGTTGAGGCTGCAGTGAGCTGTGATCACACCACTGCACTCCAGCCTGGGCAACAGAGTGAGACAGACCCTGTCTCAAAAAAAAATAATAATAATAATTAAAGTGAGCCTTGGATAAGAGAAACCTCTGTCTGTGGCATCTTTGCCCAGACTGCTACCCTCATTTCCTCCTGCTGTTGGTAACACACACAGCGGCCCCCCAACAGGGCACCTGGTGGAAATAAGCTCCCTGTCCACCTCGCTGCAGGGGCTGGAGGCAAGATCGACAAAGGTTTTGATTTGCAGCATGGTGAGATAAGGTGGTGATATCAGTGACCAGGCGGAAGAAAGGCCATTGACTCCTAGCCTGAGGCTCTCAGCCTTTGGAGACAAGCAAATGACCTGCAGTCTAGTCGGAGATATAAGAGGGAGCTCCAGGAGGTGAGAGAGCCAGAGGGAGCTTGGTAAACTCTCCACACTCCCCAAATGGATTGGAGGCTCATAGCTGGCAGAGATCAGAGCAAGCCCAAGCCATGTCCATATGCCCAGGGCACATAGCCTGTATCTGTGGCTGTGCCAGTGCTGGGACGTAAAAGCTGGGACACACTTGCAGATGGCCCAGGATATGCCTCCTCCCCAGTACACATAGATCCAGCAGCAGATGGTGGAAAACATATTGGCTTTAATGTTTGACTGACAAACTATGCAGACAAGAAGCAACTTCTAGGAAGCCAGTCTGAAAAATTAAACAAACGCCAACAATAAAACTGAGCAATGACCTGAGTGCATGCACACTGCAGAGACAGGCTTTCTGCGTGGAGTACAGCCAGGAGACAGCACGGAATGCATGCAGCAGCTATTGGAAGACATTGAAAACTAAATAATGGCAGGCAGCTTTCCCAAAAAGACCAGAACTTCAAGTACCACCAAACCGGTGGTGAGATAACCATGTTTCCCCTATGGTATCCCCTGACTAACCTGGCAGTGGGCACCAGGGGTGCAGATAGAAAGAGCTCCAGGAGATGACCTTTATTTCTGGCTTAAGAAACAGGAAAAAGTTCTCCTAACATTCCAAGGGAATCCAGAAGTTCATTCCTCCCCATTTTTCTGTTCCCCATTCTCTCAGTCCCATGGTGGCACTGGCACCAGCCCTAAGAGGAGCCCCAGGAGCCAGGACACAGAAGGAGGGAACCTTTTCCAATTTACAGAGATATGGTCCCAACAGGGTGAAACAATCCATGTTGCTTCTCTTCCAATTCAGTTCTCCCACTGCTTGGCCTCAGATGAAATGCATGGTAGAGCCAGATAACTAAAGCCTTAGTTTTCTGCTTGGAAGACTAAAAAGAGAAGCCTCAGCCAATGAAAGCAACAGGGTAATTGCTGGGAGAGAGTTGATCAGTGAAGCAACCCCATTAAGTTGTTTATGAACCCCAGGAGTCATTCCTGAGCTCCTTCTACATAGATCTGGTCCTGTTCAACACACCAAAGGCTGAGATCTGAACTGAGAGACCGTCGCCCACAGACACAACTGGCCACTGGGTGGTGCACAAGTGGGACAGAACTAAATAGCCCTGTGAAGACTTTGGACACCGAACTGACTTTGGAACCACAAACTGCAGAATGGAGGGGTGGGAACTTGTGGATTGAACCTAATCAGGTAGATTGCCTGGCCAAAATATCTACTATCTCCATAGGATTTAATTTCATTCAATCATTTTTTAAGTAAATTTACAACGTTTCACAGCCATTCCAAAATATCTCTATCACGCAAAGAAGAGACACCATTCATGTTAGCAGTCACATGCATTCTCAGATCTCCCCTCCACTCATACCTTGGCAATCACTAGTCTATTTTCTGTGTCTATGAGTTTACCTACTCTGGATATTTTATGTATATGAATTGATATATGGGGTTTTATGATTGGCTCCTTTCATTTAGAATGTTTTCAAGGCTGATTCATGTTATAGTATGTATTGGTACTTCATTCCTTTTTATGCAAAATAATATTCTATTATATAGCTATACCACATTTTTCTTTGAGACAGAGATCTCACTGTGCCACCCAGGCTGGAGTATAGTGGCTCTTCACAGTCCTGATCACAGCTCCTGCACAGACAAGGAACTTCACTGCAGCTTCAAACTCTTGGGCTCAAGCAACCCTCCTGCCTCAACCTTCTCAGTAACTGGGACTACAAGCACGTGTGTTTGTGCCAGCAATACCACATTTTAAAAATCCATCTTCAGTAGATGGAAATTTGGATTGTTTCCACTTTTTACTAATAAAAATAGTACTACTATAAACATTCATGTGTACGTTTTCTTTGTTTTTTTCTTTTTTTTTTTTTTTTATAGAGATGGGAGTTCTCGCTGTGTTGCCCAGGCTGGCCTCAAAGTCCTGGACTCAAGTGATCCTTCTGTCGTAGCCTCCCAAAGTGCTGGGATTATAGCCATGAGCCACCATGCCTGGCCTGTATACAAGTTTTTGTGTAGACATATGTTTTCATCCCATTAATGAACATAGAATGTCTTTCCATTTATTTAGCTCTTCTTTATTTCAACACTGTTGTGTAGTTTCCAGTCTACAAGTCTTGCACTTTTTGATTAAATTTATTCATACTTATTCTTTTTGATGATATTATAAATGGAATTGTTTACTTAATTTCATTTTGAATTGTTCATTGCTAGTGTATAAGTAGACAATTCATTTTTTTTAAACTGACCTTGTACAACTTCTTTGAACATTTATTATCTCTGATAGTTTAGGTGGTTTTTTTTTTTTGAGGGTTCATTAGGGTTTTCTATATATAAGATCATGTCATCTAGAATAGAGATAGTTTTATTTCTTCTATTCCTGTTTTGATGCCTTTTATTTGCTTTTCTTGCCTAATTGGCCTGGCTAGAACATCCAGTACAATGTTGAATAAAAGTGGAGAAAGAAGACGTCATTGTAAGTCAGTTTTTGTACCCCTTCTTTCATCCCTGATTTTAATAATTAGAGTCTTTCTTTTTTCTTGGTCAATCTCAAAAAAAAAGTTTATCAATTTAAAAAATCTTTTCAAAACACCAACTTGTGTCTTTGTTGATTTTCTTTACCTTTTAAAAATAATTTTTAAAAAATTTAATAGTGATATAAAAAATTTACCAATGTAACCATTTTTAAGTATGCCATGCAGTAGCGTTGTGTTGTTATGCAGTATATCTCCCGAACATTTTCATGTTTTATTTCTTTTTATTTATTTATTTTTTATTTATTATTTTGAGACATGATCTCTCTCTCTATCACCCAGGCTGGAATGCAGTGGCACAATTATAGGTCACTGCAACTTCAAACTCTTGGGCTCAAGCAAGCCTATAATACTAGCACTTTGAGAGGCCGAGGTGGGCGGATTGCCTGAGTTCAGGAGTTCATGATCAGCCTGGGCAACATGGTGAAAACCTGTCTCTACTAACATACACAAAGTTAGCCAGGCCTGGAAACGGGTGCCTGTAGTCCCAGCTAATGGGGAGGCTGAGGCAGGAGAATTGTTTGAACCTGGGAAGCAGGGGTTGCAGTGAGCAGAGATTGAGCCACTGCACTTCAGCCTCCTTTGAGATCAGGATTTTGAGACCAGCCTGGCCAACATGGTAAATCTCCATCTCTACTAAAAATACCAAAAAATTTAGCTGAGTGTGGTGGCACACGCCTGTAATCCCAGCTACTAGGGAGGCTGAGACAGGAGAATTGCTTGAACCTGTGAGACGGAGTGTTCCCAGACCAAACTAAGGGTTGGGCTGCTATTTCTTATGGCCCAATAATGAGATGCAGATGAACTGGTGAGGAAGAGAGTTTTTGTTTCTGCAACTGGTTACGGGGAGAAGGCCTGGAAATTATTCCCAGACCAACTCAAAATTACAAAGTTTTCCAGATCTTATATACCTTCTAAGTTATATGTCTACGTGTAAGTGTGCATTCATCTAAAGATATAAGTGATTAACTTCTTTTAATCTATAACTAAGATCTGCATCCTGAAGACCTTCCTCTGGAGCCTCAGTAAAGTTACTTAATCTAACGGGTCTAGGTGCCAGGGTGATTACCCTTCTCTTGCCTCCCATTAAATTACAGAGGTTTGGGGAGTTCTTTCAGACCCCCAGTAAACTTGGCTGTGGAGGCCTGGGGAGTTGCTTCAGACCCACAATAAAACTGATTTAATCCTAAATGGGTCCTATTAAGAATTCCTTTGTTATAGGCTGGGCATGGTGGCTCATGCCTATAATCCCAGCACTTTGGGAGGCTGAGGCAGGCAGATCACGACATCAGGAGACTGAGACCAGCCTGGCCAACATGGTGAAACCCTGTCTCTATTAAAAATACAAAATTTAGCTGGGTATGGTGGTGCGCACCTGTAATTCCAGCTACTCAGGAGGCCGAGGCAAGAGAATTGCTTGAACCCTGGAGCAAAGGTTGCAGTGAGCCAATATTGTGCCTTGGAAAGACCTCAGCAAAAGTCTTGATGGGCTTTTGTTACATTCTAGCCTTTGTATAAGGGCACTGGCTTTTAATATTTAACCATTCAGTCATTACTGAAACAGTTGCTATGGAGGTCTGCATTAGTGAGACCTGGCCTGCTATAGGAGGTTGCAGTGAGCTGAGATCGTGCCACAGTACTCTAGCCTGGGTGACAGAGACTCTGTCTCAAAAAAGAAAAATGATACCAAAAGATTTGCTTGACACAGCGTGGCCACAAACTTTCAATTTGTAAAAAACAGTATCTGTGAAGTACAATAAAGTGTAGTGCAATAAAATAAGATACGCTTGCATAGCAAAACATCATGTTGTACCTAGTAAATATATACAACTTTTATTTGTGAATTATACCTCAATTAAGCTGGACAACTGAACTGTATTTGCAACATGGTAGGAATATGATATTGGACACTAATGCAAATGAAATTGTCAGTGCCTTGGTGAAAATGTTATGCTACTTAAAAAACAAAAAAATGTAGTGTAAAATGAAGGAAAATGTGAAAATCCCTACAAATGATTGTCCAAAAGAGCAGTCTTTTGAGTTCCTCAAGAAGGTTCTCTCTTTGGATGCTGGGCATGGTGGTTCACGCCTGTATCCCAGCACTTTGGGAGGCTGGGCCAGACAGATCACTTGAGGCCAGGAGTTCAAGACCAGCCTGTCCAACATGGTGAAACCTCGTCTCTACTGAAAATATAAAAATTAGCCGGGTGTGGTGGCATGTGCCTGTAATCCCAGCTACTCAGGAGGCTGAGGCACAAGAATTGTTTAAACCTGGAAGGCAGAGGTTGCAGTGAGAGGAGACTGCGCCGCTGCAGTCCAGCCTGGGCCACAAAAAAAACTCCACCTCAAAAAAAAAAAAAAAAAAGATTTTTCTCTTTGGGCACTCCTTTTCAATATATTCAACGTAAATGGATTAATGATACCATTTTTACTAGGTGAGTGTGTTTGGGCAAGTTGCCTCAGTGCTCATTCTCTTGTTTTCCTTTTTTTTTTTTTTTTTTGAGGCAGGGTCTTTGTCATCTAAGCAGGAGAGCAGTGGACTGATCATAGCTCACTGTGGTCTTCAACACCTGGCCTCAAGAGATCCTCCTGTTTCAGTCTCCCAAATAGCTGGGATTACTGGCATGCATCACCATGCCTGGCTAATTTTTTTTTTTTTTTTTGTAAGGACAGGGTGTTGCTATGTTGCCCAGCTGGTCTTGAACTACAGGGCTCAAGCCATCCTCCCACCCCGGCCTTCCAAAGTGCTGCGATTATAGGCATGAGCCCGGGTGGCTGGCTGTCTTTTGGTTTCCTAATCTGTAAAACTGAAGATAATAACAGTACCCTTACAAAGTTGTGGGAGAATGAAGTTAGTTAATACAAGTGAAGTGCTAAAAAAAAAAAAAAAAAAAAAAAAAAGCTTTGGAAAACAGCAAGTACTAGTTAGCTATGGCTATTGTTATCAACACATTTTTCAAGGCAAACTCGTGGTTACACCTATAACCTGAGGTTTATGACTTCTAAGTCCATTGGCTCTTCTCTCTCTTTTTAAAAAATAATTAATTAAATATTACTATTTTTTGAGACAGAGTCTGCTCTGTTGCCCACACTGGAGTGCACTGGCATGATCTCAGCTCACTGCAACCTCTACCTCCTAGGTGCAAGCAATTCTGGTGCTTCAGCTACGCAAGAAGCTGGGATTACAGCTGTGTGCCACCATGCCCAGCTAATTTTTATATTTTTAGTAGAGACGGGGTTTCACCATGTTGGCCAGGCTGGTCTTGAACTCCTGGCCTCAAGTAATCTGCCCAACTGGGCCTCCCAAAGTGCTAGGATTACAGGCATGAGCCACTGCACCTGGCCCTCTTTTTGTTTTAGAGACAAGAATCTCATTCTTTTCTAGAGGTGGGAATGCAAAGGCATGAACATAATTCATTGCAGTGTGCAACTCCTGGGCTAAAGGGAGTTTTTCCTCTGCCTTTGGAGTAGTTGGGCCTCAGAACGGTGCTACGACTTCTGGCTTCCATCAGGATCTTTGTCTTACCATTTCATCTTCTTACTAGGCTATCTCCACATGGATATATAAATGGCACATCAAGTGAAAGAAATCAATTACCTAAAATAGGATTTGCCACTCCAAACTTGTTTTTCTTTACATGTCATTTCTGTTAATGTGGGTCACACACACGGGTAAACTCCGAATTATCTTTTTATTTTCTTTTATTCACATCCAATATGGTTGAAATAAAACAAAACAAAATGCTGTTTTTTCTTTTTTAGAAAGGCAATATTTGTTCATTATATTAAATTTAGAAAATATGGAAAGAAATGATAAAAAATTATCCACAACCAAAACTGCCCAAATTTCCAGTTAAAAATGTCAATGTATTTTATATTTGCCCACGTAATTAAGGCCGTACTGTTTACACAAATGCTTTTAAAATCTAAAAGGTTCTCACTATTAAAAACGTTTTGTTAAGTCTTTGTCTCAAAAAAAAGTCTTGCTCTGTTACCAGGCTGGAGTGCAGTGGGGTGATCTCAGCTCACAGCAATCTCTGCCACCCGAGTTCAAGCGATTCTCCTACATCAGCTTCCCGAGTAGCTGGGACTACAGGCGCACGCCACTACGCCCCCCTAATTTTTGTATATTTAGTAGAGACGGGGTTTCACCATGTTGGCCAGGATGGTCTCGATCTTGACCTCGGGATCCGCCCTCCTCGGCCTCCCAAAGTGCTGGGATTACAGGCGTGAGCCACTGTGCCAGGCCAGGTCTTGTTTTAAAAGTAAGATTTTAACATCCAAATTCCCAAAATAAGACATTTTTGAAGATTTGTTAAATACTGATGGCTCAACATCTTGACATTATTACTGTTAAATTTTGGTATCTCCTGTTATTCTGCTAGTGAAATATATATAGATTTGGTGGGCTATTCCTTTTTTCTTTTTTTTTTTTTTTTTTGAGACAAGGGTCAAGCTCTGGTGCCCAGGATGGAATGCAGTGGCACTATCATACCATTGTAAACTGGAACTCTTGGCCTCAAGCCTCCCAAAGTGCTGGGGCTATAGGCTTGA
The DNA here is from genome assembly GCF_009761245.1 of Sapajus apella. Lineage (NCBI taxonomy): Eukaryota > Metazoa > Chordata > Mammalia > Primates > Cebidae > Sapajus > Sapajus apella. The sequence continues at coordinate 2,916,705 of NW_022437074.1, forward strand.
GCCACTGTGCCGGGCAAATGGCTATTACTATACACACAGTTGATCCTTGAATAACATGGTTTGAACTGCCTGGGTCCACTTATAAGCCGACTTAAAATACAGTATTTGAGGGGCCCGCGTTTAGAGAGGACCGACTTTTCCTCTAAGAGTTCTGTAGGACCGAGTGCGGGATTTGAGAATGCGCGGATTTTTGTTTTGTTTTTAGATGAAGTCTTACCCTCGCCCAGGCTGGAGTGCAGTGGCGCGATCTCAGCTCACCGCAACTTCCGCATCCCAGGTTCAGGCGATTCTCCTGTATCAGCCTCCTGTGTAGCTGGGATTACAGGCGCCCGCCACTACACCCGGGTAATTTTTTGTATTTTTTATTTTTTGAGACAGAGTTTCGTTCTTATTGCCCGGGCCGGAGTGCAATGGCGTGATCTCGGCTCACTGCAATCTCTGCCTTTCGGGCTCAAGCTATTCTCCTGCCTTAACCTCCCGAGTAACGGGATTGCAGGCGCCCGCCACCACGCCCGGCTAATTTTATTTTTTATTTTTAGTAGAGACGGTGTTTCGCCATATTGGCTAGGCTGGTCGCGAACTCCTGACCTCAGATGATCCGCCCGCCTAGGCCTTCCAAAGTGCTGGGCTTACAGGCTTGAGCCACAACGCCCGGAGGAATGCCTGGATTTCGGTATAAGCAAGTGGTTCCGGAACCAATCCTTCGCCGACGGATGAGTTTAAAAAACTGTAATTGTTCAAAACTTAGTATTTGTGGCCTACTTTTTCATATATGCACTTTTAAATTTATCATTTCTTTTAAAAGATATTAATTTAAAAATGTATGCTTCGTATTCACACACATGTCCAACGCAACATATTTAACCAGTCATTTCCAGAAACGTTGTTCCACTTTACAAGCTCACAAAATTGGCCTGAGTGCTTTTTTCTTCCAATGCATAGAGCATTTATAATTTAGAACAAGCAACCAAAAGGCTTAAGAACTCAGCACGCAAACTTATCTGTTGGAAACCTACTACGCTTCGCGACGTGGACCCTGGCGGCCCGACTTGCCAAGACCCGGCTCGGAGACCAGGAAGTTGCCAGGAGCCCCGCTGTGTGCGGCGCGAGCGCCGACGTCGCCAACGTGGCGCACAGTGCTGACGCATACGCAAGTGCGTCAGAATGGTCCTCGGCCGGCGACGGCGCTGCGTCACTGGCTTGAAGGCGCATTGCTCTTGGAAGTGGCGACCGCTGCGGGGCTGAGTGCTTATCTCCCGCGCCTCGGGAGCCAGGTTGGCGGCGCGATGAGGCGCAGCAAGGCCGACGTGGAGCGGTACATCGCCTCGGTCCAGGGTTCCGCCCCGTCGCCTCGAGAGGTGAGTGGGTCTCGAAGAGCTACTGTGTCGACCTGGCCCAGCTGCGGCCTCGAGCGGCTCGGGCGTCATGGCTCCCGACGGGCGCTGCTCCCTGGCGCGCTCTCTTGAGGCGCTGGCCGGCTAGCGCAGCCCTGGGGGCGGCGTGGCGCTGGCGAGTGCAGAGGAGCCCTGGCGGGGCCGCAGCAGGCCGACGCTTCCTCTTTCTCCCGGCCTGTTCAGGACGATCCTCGCTCGTGGGCCCAACTCTGGCCGGGGCTTTCTGGCCGGTCGCGCGCCGCGTAGGACCCGCGCGGCCTAGCTCTCTCGGGCCTGGGCTCCAAAGTATCGGGTGCTGTATCCGGTGGGGTTCTTCCCATCTCCTGGACATTTACTTTACATGTTGCGGCGGAGGTCGTACCTCCTTGGCCTGGTGGAACCCAGTGAGGACTGACGCAGCTCCGGGGTGAGCTTTGGCGACTGTGACGGGTGACATCGTAGGCATCTCAACGCGGACATTTGCCACGGCTCAACGGCGCAAATGATACGGGAAGTCCCCTTGCTTTAAGGCTGAGGTGTTTGTCGCTGTCCCTTTATAAGCGTCTAGCTCCACTCTTTGATACTCACCCCTGCCCCCGGAACACTTCGGTAGCTGCTTTTGTTTTTTATTTAAGAAAAAAAAAATTCTAAATTTCTTGCAAATCATTAGTATGCCTTAGAATTTTTAACCTTTTCCACAAATGTTCTTAGGGTATTTTTCCTTTTTTAAGGTAAATAATGTGATATCTTTGGATTTAGTAAGACTTTAGTATTTGGATGTAAAGAGTGACGGAAGAAGCTATTAAAGGTGGATGTGCACAGAATCTTGAGTGAGTTTGCTTTGGCTTGATGAATAGCCACAGCGCTGTCGTTTATAAGTTGGATATTTGGGACAGGTTACACTTTTCATCCATAGATGGAGTTGCAACGTTGATAGAATTTGATAGGATGATCCATTGTAAACATTTAGGGCTGTGCTGGACACATAGCACTAAAATGTTAGCTGCAAGTCACCGTTTTTATTGTTGATGTTGAAAGTATATTGGCGGGGCGTGGTGGCTCACCTGTAATCCCACCACTTTGGGAGGCGGTGGCAGGCAGATCACCTAAGGTCAGGAGTTCGAGACCAGCCTGGCTGACATGGTGAAACCCCGTCTCTACTAAAAAATACATAATTAGCCGGGCGTAGGTGCACGCTTGTAATTCCAGTTAGGAGGCTGAGGCAGGAGAATCTCTTGAACCCGGGAGGCGGGGGTTGCAGTAGCTGAGATCTGGCCTTTGCACTCTGGCCTGGGCGCAAGAGGGAAACTCCATTTCAAAAAGTAAATAAATAAAACGATATTTATTCAAAGTCTCTTCTGTGCAAGGGCCTATGAGAATAAAGATCTGTAGGAAGTTTTTTTAAAAAAAGAATGGCTGCCGGGCGGGCGCGGTAGCTCACACCTGTAATCCCAGTACTTTGGGAGGCCTACGGGCGGATTGCCTGAGGTCAAGAGTTTGGGACCAGCCTGGCTAACATTGTGAAACCCTGTCTCTACTAAAAATAAAATTAGTCGGGCGTAGCGGCACACGCCTATAGTCCCAGCTACTGGGGAGGCTGAGGCAGAAGAATCGAGACTGAGGTCGCAATGAGCCGATATCGCGCCACTACACTCCAGCTTGGGAGATCCGTTAAACAAACAAACGGAAAGTCCTGGGTGACCATGATTATAATAGTAGCACAGTTGTGTCTTTTATCATAACTAAGCATAGATTATCTTATTTTGCACTTCCAGCAACCCTGTGGATATTGAGAACTGTGGAGATTAAAGATACTTGTTCAGGGTCAGATAGGTAGTGCAGCAGAATTTTGGCAATGGGTCTTGGGAACACTGAAGTAAGTTAGTCTATTCCTCCAGAGAAAAGGAATAGATACCTACTTGTACGTTGTAATTTCAAACTGCTAGCATAGTCATAAATGTGGACGTGGTGATAGAGTCTAAATCAGACCTTATTGAGGGTACCTGTAACTCCTGAAATTAAAGACTTTAATTTTAATGTTATTTATTTTTGAGATGGGATCTCTATCATTTGCTGGTTGCAGTGGCACCATCTCGGCTTACTGTAGTGTCTGCCTCCCGAACTCAGGCCATCCTTCCACCTCAGTCTCCTGAGTAGTTGGTACTACAGGTGCACCCACGACACCCGCTATTTATTTATGTTTTGCATTTTTGGTAGAGACTGGGTTTCACCATGTTGCCCAGGCTGTTCTTGAACTCCTGGGCTCATGTGATTCCCCTGCTTCCACCTCCCAAAGTGATGGGATTACAGGCATGAGCCACTGCACAGGGCATTAATAATAATATTATTATTATTATTATTATTATTATTTTGAGACAAGGTCTCTTTTTGTCTCCCAGGCTTGAGTGCTGTGGCGGGATCATGACTCACTGCAGGATTGACCTCCCGGGCTCAGTCCATCCTCCCACATTAGCCTCCCGGGTAGTTGAGACTACAGGCATGTCAGCTACAGGCATGTGCAACCATGCCTGGCTTTTTTCTTTTTTTTTGAGATGGAGTCTCACTCTGTTGCCCACGCTGGAGTCCAGTGGTGTGATCTCTGCTCGCTGCAACCTCCGCCTCCTGATTTCAAGCAGGTCTCCAGCCTCTGCTTCCCGAGTAGCTGGGATTACAGGTGCACACCACCATGCCCAACTGATTTTTGTTATTTTTAGTAGAGACGGGGTTTCACCATGTTGGTCAGGCTGGTCTTGAACTCCTGATCTTGTGATCCGCCTGCCTCAGCCTCGCAAAACGCTGGGATTACAGGTGTGAGCCACTACACCTGGCCTAACTTTTTTCTTTAATGTAGAGACAGGGTCTTGCCATGTTGGCCAGGCTTGTCCCCAACTCCTGGGCTCAAGTGATCCTCCTTCCTTGGCCCCAAAGTGCTGGGATTACAGGTGTGAGACACTTTGCCCACTCTGATTTTTTTTTTTTTAATGCAAGCTTAAAAAATAAAAAAGCAAGCTTAGAACCTTTCTGAGATTCTTAGTGGGGACTTTGGCTTCCAAAATATTAAAAACCACTGGTTTAGACAGAAGTTAGTGTTCTTTTAACTACATTAATTTTTCCATTAAAGTGGAGTGGTGATAGAATTTTGAGAATTAGTTATTATAACCACCTCTCTCTTACACTTAAAGAGTATTTTTTTTCCAAACAAATTGAAATTTATTTACATTAGAACCTGGGGGTTTCAGTGGAATATAGATTAGCTGGTGAGTAACTTTTCAACATGTGAAGCTATTCCATAAGGTTAGGTTTGAGTGAAATGATGAAACAGGGTGTTTTGGATAGAAGGTAAAGAATGGAGTGGGAAGAGGCAGTGGCTGTGAAGAATATAAAGAGGTTAGTATTCTCCCCCAGTTTGGCAGAGGTTGGCTATCTGTGAACTGACTATGCTTTCTAGGATGTCTGAGTTCTGAAGTGTTGATGTTTCTGTATATCATATCTTTTTAGTCTTCCATTGCGCTTTCATTTCATCTCCTCCTTTGTTTTGCCATTTTTCTGCTCCCTCACATGTGCTTTTGCCCTTGTTAAAAATACTTTTCGCCTGTAATCTGAGCACTTTGGGAGGCTGAGGTGGGTAGATCACCTGAGGTCTGGAGTTCGGGACCAGCCTGACCAATATGGTGAAATCCCGTCTCTACTAAAAATACAAAACTTAGCCGGGCGTAGTGACATGCGCCTGCAGTCCCAGCTACCCGGGAGACTGAGATAGGAGGATTGCTTGAACCCTGGAGGTGGAGGTTGCGGTGAGTGGAAGTGTGCCACAGCACTTCACCTTCAGCATGTGTGACAGAGTGAGACTTGTCTGGGGAAAAAAAAAAAAGAAAAAAAAAAACCTTCTTTCTCTAGTTTTTCTTTTTCCAGATGGTTTCTGTTTAGTTTTTCTAGGTTCTGTCACGTTAGCTTCTCATTCTGCAACTGATTCCCCAGAGGCTAGACAGCTCTTATTTATTTATTTTTTTTAATTTTTGGGCTTAGTGATCCTCCTCCTTCTGCTTCCTGAGTACCTGGGTCTACAGGCAGGCACGTTTGACAGCTCTTAGCAGTTTTTTCTGCCCTTAACATCTATGCTTCATACTTCTGAGCAACACACATACATACTTTTGTTGTTTTTAATTCCCTGTCTCCCATTTTAGACAGTTTCTACTGGCTTTTTACTGTGCTCCTCCAAAACTGTCCTTGGACACTTTGGTTCGCCCCTCATTCTTTCAGTACTGTTATTGCAGTCTTTGTTAAAATGAATATTTAACATTTATGTAAATATCGTAAGGTAAATATTTTTGTATTTGAATTGCCCTTATTGTGCAGTTTTGTTTTTCCTGGACTGAATAATTGCTTTATTTTTTGGTTTGCTTATGTTGTGTTACTACTTGTTTACTTAAAGTCAGCAATTTAAACCTCAAATGTGGTCAAACTGGTCATAGAATGCCATCAATTTCAGCTTAAAACATTCATCCATTCATTCATTTATGTATGTATATTTTGAGACAGAGTCTCACTCTGTTGCCCAGGCTGGAGTGCCGCGGCACAGTCTTGGCTCACTGCAACCTCTGCCTCCGAGGTTCAGGCGATTCTCTTGCCTCACCCTCCCGAGTAGCTGGAATTACAGGTGCCTGCCACCATACCTGGGTAATTTTTTGTATTTTTAGTAGAAACAGGTTTCACTGTGTTGGCCAGGCTGGTCTTGCAAAATAATGGTATGCCTGCAAAACATCTTTACTTAGTTTGGTTGATAGTTTGGTTATCAAATTCTGAGTTTGAAATAATTTTTTTCTCAATTTTGAGAGCATTGTTCCATTTTCTAGAAGTTCTGTTGTTAGAAGTCTGATGACATTCTTGTTCTTGGTAACGTAAAGGTTTTCTGGAAGTGTCCTTTCAATTGGGAAACTCATTGCTTTCAGTTCTGTAACATTTCTTGTATTATTTCTTTTTTTTTTTTCTTCCTGATATTTACCTGAAAGTTGGAGTTTCTCATTTGGTTCTCTAATTTTTCTCTTATTTTCCTCTTTCCTTTGTTCTGTTTTTTTTTTTTGAGAGATTTTCTTACCTTTATGTTCTAGGGGAAGGGGACTGGGGAACTCATGGTTCAGTATCTAGACTTTTCCTTATTGTCCTGTGTAATCACTGCCTTCACCCTTGTTGGGACTCCACAGATTAGGAGCTGATCAGATGGATTTGTTGAGAATAGCAGCTTTTTTGGAGGATTTTAGTGGGAGGGGGATTCAGTTGACTGTGCAAGATAGAGATAATGTGGCGTCTCTTAGGGTCTAACTGTTCCTGTTTTCAGCACCACATCAGTTCTTAATATTTAGCAGCTTAAGAGATTTCAGGTATTTGGTTATAGTGACATCTGCTGTCATTGGAAGAAGTACTGCTTGAATCGAGTATTGTCCTGTTTACATAACATGGGCTCTGCTCCTTCTTAGCTGTAGATCTTTAAACAAGGCATCTACCTGCTTGAGCTTCAGTTCCCTTGTAAAATTAGCAGGTAAGAGGCAAAATATCATATATAAGAATAATTTATATAGTTGTTTAATTATCTTAAGCTTGTCTAATAAGATAGTTGGAAGCAAAGAAGGTAATGGAATTATTTTTCTATTATGTTTTGCTGTTGTACCTTTTAAGAATCTGTTTCTCTATTTTAAAAAAGGGGAACTGACTGGGTGCAGTGGCTCAGGCCTGTAATCCTAGTGTTTGGGAGGCTGAGGAGGGCGGATCACAAGGTCAAGAGATCGAGACTAACCTGGCCAACATGGTGAAACCCCATCTCTACTAAAAATACAAAAAGTAGCTGGGCGTGGTGGCATGTGCCTGTAGTCCCAGCTACTTGGGAAGCTAAGGCAGGAGAATCCCTTGAACCTGAGAGGTGGCCTGTCAACAGAGCAAGACTTTGTCTCTAAAAAAAAAGGGTGGGGTGGGTGGGTGGGACAAGCTCTGTTCCTTTCTATGCTGTCTTGACTATTGTGTATTATTTTTGTCTCATACTTTCTCCTATATCTTTGAAGTTTGTGAAATTAACAGGGGGAAGGGAGACTGTATGTGTACCCAATTCTTACGTATTATTTCCCTTGCTTCTAAAAAGTATTTGTGGTTAATTGCAGTTCAGATCTTGACCTATTTTCCTAAGTCTTTGTTAAGAATAGTAAGTGAGGGCCGGGCGTGGTGGCTCACGCCTGTAATCCCAGCACTTTGGGAGGCCAAGGCGGGTGGATCACAAGGTCAAGAGATCGAGACCATCCTGGTCAACATGGTGAAACCCCGTCTCTACTAAAAATACAAAAA
>NW_022437074.1:2924807-2987569 GCF_009761245.1 Sapajus apella
TTTTTGTATTTTTAGTAGAGACGGGGTTTCACCATGTTGACCAGGATGGTCTCGATCTCTTGACCTCGTGATCCACCCGCCTCGGCCTCCCAAAGTGCTGGGATTACAGGCTTGAGCCACCGCACCCGGCTGAGTGTCACTATTTTTTTAGAGACAGAATTTGACATGTTGCCCAGGCTGGTGTCAAACTCCTGGGCTTAAGTGATCTTCCTGCCTTGGCCTCACAAAGTGCTGGGATTACAGATGTGAGCTACACTCCCATCCCTGAGTGTCACTTTTGACATAAAGTTACAGTATTTAAAAAAAAAAACAAAAACAAACTTCATTGGCCGGGTGTGGTGGTTCATGCCTGTAACTCCAGCACTTTGGGAGGCCAAGGTGGGCAGATCACGAGGTCAGGGGATCAAGACCATCCTGGCCAACACGGTGAAATCCTGTCTCTACTAAAATACAAAAAACTATCCGGGTCTGGTGGCACTTGCCTATATAGTCCCAGCTGCCAGGAGGCTGAGGCAGGGGAATCCTTTGAACCTGAGAGGCGGAGGTTACCGTGAGCTGAGATTGTACCGCCGCACTCCATCTTGGCGACAGAGCAAGGCTGTGTCTGGAAAAAACAACAACGACAACAAAAACAACTTCATTTAGATATAATTCATGTACCATACAACTAATCCATTTGAAGTGTACAATTAATTGATTTTTGTGTATTACGTTAATTTTAAATTGTGGAAAAATATAACAGTTTGCCATTTTAACCATTTTTAATTGTACAATTTGGTGACTTTAACTACATTTATAGTGGTGTTCAGACATCACCACTGTCTGTTTGCAAAATTTTTTCATCACTCTAAACAGAGATTCTGTAGCTATTTAGCAATAACTCTGTAGGCCCTCCTTTCTGCAGTCCCTGGAAACCTCTGCCTCCTTTGTCTCTCATGACTGCTTTTCTGGATATTTCATATTAATAGGATTACATAGTATTTGTTCGTTTGTCTGGTTCATTTCACTTATGTTTTCAGGGCTCATATGTTTTGTAGCATATGCTAGAATTTCATTCCTTTTTATAGCCCAATAATAGGCTATTGCATATATATATTCTACATTTCATTTACCTCTTCCTGTGTCATTGGATACCTGGGTTGTTTCCTTCTTTTGGCTTGCATGTAATGAAGTCAACACTGGTGAACAGTATCTGAGTGCCTGCTCTCAGTTTCCTTGGTTATGTAGCTAGGAGTAGAATTGGTGGATTGTATAGAAGAAACACTATAGCTTTTTGAGGAACCCCTAAAACTGTTTTTTATAGTGGCTGCACTATTTTACATTCCCACCAGCAATGTATGAAGAGTTCCAGTTTCTCCACATCTTTGTCAACACTTAGTTTCTATTCTTTTTGATTGTATCCACTGTAATACGTGTGAAGCGATACCTTATTGTGGTTTCAATTTGCATATTTAATAACTCATGATGTTGAGAATATTCTCATGGTTATTGGCCATTTGTGTATGTCCTTATAGAAATGTTTATTCAAGTCCTTTTATTTTTAAATCAGACAGGGTCTTGCCCTGTTGCTCAGGGTAGGGTGCAGCCTTGACCTCCCGGGTTCAAGCGACCCTCTCACCTTAGCCTCCTGCGTAGTATAGGCGCACGTCACCACACCTGGGTAATTTTTTTTTTTTTTTTTTTTTTTTTGGTGGAGGCTGGGTTTTGCCACGTTGCCCAGGCTGGTCTCCCACAGCCTCCCCAAATGCTGGGATTACAGACATGAGCCACCATGCCCGGCCTATTCAAGTCCTTTGATTTGGGCTTTTATTTTACTTTATTTTAAATTTAAAATTTTTTTCTTAGTGTATTTTACTACCTTTATGACTTGGGTTTTTATTTTTTTATTTTATTTTTTTTTTGAGACGGAGTTTCGCTCTTGTTACCCAGGCTGGAGTGCAATGGCACGATCTCGGCTCACCGCAACCTCCGCCTCCCGGGTTCAGGCAATTCTCCTGCCTCAGCCTCCTGAGTAGCTGGGATTACAGGCACGCGCCACCATGCCGAGCTAATTTTTTTTGTAGTTTTAGTAGAGACGGGGTTTCACCGTGTTGACCAGGATGGTCTTGATCTCTTGACCTCGTGATCCACCCGCCTCGGCCTCCCAAAGTGCTGGGATTACAGGCTTGAGCCACCGCACCCGGCCCTGAAAATTCTTAATATGTTTTGGATATTAAACCCTTGTCACATATGTGGTTTCTGAATATTTTCTCCCATTCTGTAGGTTTTGCAGAATAATTTTAATTAAGTTAATTTTATCTATTTTTTTTTTTTTTTTGGTTGTTTCTTGTGCTTTTGGTGTCATATCTAAGAATGCATTGCCAAATCCCAGGTCATGAAGATTTATTCCTGTTTTTCTTAGAGTTTTATACTTTTTGTTCTTCTGTTTAAGTTGTTGGTCCATTTTGGGGTCATTTTTGTATATGAAGTGTGGTAGGGTTCAACCTTATTCTTTTGCATGTGGAAATTCCGTTGTATCTTCACCATTTTTGTGAAGTCTGTTTTTTCTTATCGAACGGACTTAGCACCCTTGTCAGAAACAACTGGCCATAGATTATGGGTTTATTTCTGAACTCTCAATTCTGTTTTATTGGTCTGTATGTGTGTATCCTATGCCAGTATGACACTGTTTTGATTGTTGTAGCTTTGTGGTAAGTTTTGAAATTGAGAAGTGTGAGTTCCTCCAACTTTATTCTTTTTTAAGAATGTTTGGCTTTTGGGCACCTTGCAGTCTCATAAGAATTTGATGATTGGCTTTTCCATTTCTGCAAAAGTGGCTATTAGAATTTTGATAGCATTGAATTTTGATTGCATTGAATCTGTAGCTCACTTTGGAGAATATTGACTTCTTGACAACCTTAGGTTTTTCTGTTTATGAACACAGATGTCTTTCCATTTATTTAGGTCTTTTAACTTCTTTGAGCAGTTTTGTTTTTGTTTAGATAGGGTTTGGCTCTGTCACCCAGGCTTGACTGGAGTAGTACTGTCAACTGCTCACTGCAGCCCTGATCTCCCAGACTCAAGCCATCCTCCTGCCTCAGTCTCCCGAGTAGCTGGGACTACAGGCACATGCTGCCATCCCTGGATATTTATTTTGCATTTTTAGTAGACATAGGGTTTTTCCATGTTGCCTAGGGTGGTCTCAAAACTCCTGGGCTCAAGTGATCCACCTGCTGAGGTCTCCCAAACTGCCGGGATTGTAGGTTTTAGCCTGGCCTTGAGCAATGTTTTGTAATTTAAGCATACGAGTCTTTCACCTCGTTTACATTTATTCTCAGGCATTTTTTTCTTTTACATATTGTTGTAAATGGAATTGCTTCCTTAATTTCCTTTTCTGATTGTTATGTTACTTCTTATCCACAGTATTACCTTATGTGGTTTTACTTACCTGCAGTAACCCATGGTCCAAAAGTATTGAATGGAAGATTATAGAAATAAACATTTCATAAGTTTTAAATTGCAAACAGTTCTGAATAACATGATAAAAATCTCACAGCCTCCTGCTCTGTCCTCCCCAGGACATGAATCATCCCTTTGTCCAGCATATTCATGCTGTATGTGCTCCCCACCTGCTAATTACATGCTAGCCATCTCAGTTATCAGATAACTGTTGCAGTATTGCAGTGCTTGTGTTCAAGTAACCCATACTTATTTTAAAATGACACCAAAGAGCAAGAGTAATGATGTGATGCTGGCAATTCACATATGCCAGAGAGAAGCCATAGAGTGCTTCCTTTAAGTGAAAAGGCGAGTTTTTGACTTGGGAAACAAAAAACATCATATACTGGGGCTGCTGAGATCTGTGGTAAGAACAAATCTTCTGTCCATGAAATTGTGAAGAAGGAAAAAGAAATTTGTGCTAGTTTGGTGGTGATTCAAACTGCAAAAGCTACAGCCACAGTGTGTGATAAATGCTTAGTTAAGATGGGCAAGACATTAAATTTGTGGGTGGAGGACACGAACAGGAAGCATGTTTCGATTGATGGCAACCTGGTTTGGTACTGTTCATCATTTTGGACGTTCACTAGGGACTTGGAATTTCAAAAATAAGATGTTTGAGTAGCTATATACTCTTTATGACATGGATGGAACATAATTTGGTTGTATCAGCATTTTGGTTTTCTTTTTTTCTTTCTTTCTTTTTTTTTTTTTTAAGAGGGAGTCACTCTGTCACCCAGGCTGGAGTACAGTGGTGTGATCTTGGTCTACTGTAACCTCTGCCTCCTGCGTTAAAAGAAATTCTTGTGCCTCAACCTCCCGAGCAGCGGGGATTACAGGCGTGTGCCACCATGTCCAGCTAATTTTCATATTTTTAATAGAAACAGGGTTTCTGCATGTTAGCCAGGCTGGTCTCTAACTCTTGGCCTCAAGTGATCCGCCTGCCTCAGCCTCCCAAAGTGCTAGGATTATAGGTGTGAGCCACACCACCTGTCCTGGTGTATATAAGCATTTTGGACTTTGGAATTTATTTAAACGAGCCAGGCTGTGGACTTTGTTATTACTTGAAGAATTCAATATTTATTTCTGCTTTTTGATTACTTGACTGTAAAATACTAATCTGATCTGTAGAGAGAACAGTACATGGACCAGGGAATCCTCAGTGCCTTAATAGGTTATGAGTACTTACTCTTTCCCATAGAGGCTTACACATGGTAGGAGAAGAGATTTCTGGAATATCTTTCCTCCCCAAAGAAAGATGGTTTCTTTTGTTTGTTAAGTGAGAGAGTGGTACCACATGGTTTCTAAGGTTTCCAAGGCTGATGAAAATTCTTAACTTCTTTTGTCTACTTGTCTTGCTATTCTTGAATTTATTTTTTGTATGTATGTATTTATTTATTATTTAGAAACAAGATCTCCCTCTGTTACCCAGACTGGAGTGCAGTGTCATGATCATAACCCACTGCACTGTCAACCTCTGGGGCTCAAGTGATTCTCCTGCCTTGGCTTCCTGAGTAGCTAGGATCACACAGGCGTGCTGCACCATGCCTGGCTATTTTTTTCCTCTGGAAACAGGATCTTGTGTTACACAGGCTAGTGTCAAACTCTTGGCCTCAAAGTGAGCCTCCCACCTTGGTCTCGAAAAGTGCTAGAATTAAAGGTGTGAACCACTGTGCCCAGCCTATTTTGTTTTCGAGATGGAGTTACCTGTTGTCCAGGTTGGAGTGCAATGGTGCAATCTCAGCTCACTGCAACCTCTCCTTCCCGGGTTCATGTGATTCTCGTGCCTCAGCCTCCCAAGTAGCTGGGATTATAGGCACCTGCCATCATGCCCAGCTAATTTTTGTATTTTCGTAGAGATGGGGTTTTACCATGTTGGCCAGGCTGGTCTTGAACTCCTAATCTCAGGTGATTCATCCACCTCAGCCTCCCAAAGTGTTGGGATTATAGGTGTGAACCACCGTGCCCAGCCCTATTTTTTGTTTCATTATAGAAAATTATAAAATATGGAATCATGCATTCAGTGTATACATCCATTTTTCAGTCTTAAAAAAAAACAATTGGATGAAATGACATGTTAACATAAACTTTGTTGGGACAAATGTTTGCTACTTTTGAAAAAATGTTGGAAAATATTTCTATATGAAAAGTAAAATAACTTATACTTTTTTTTTTAGAAGTCAATGAAAGGATTCTATTTTGCAAAGCTGTATTATGAAGCTAAAGAATATGATCTTGCTAAAAAGTAAGTACAAGCTTTAAACATGTATTCGTTTTTTAAAATCAATGCCTCTCCTCCATTTTCTTTTTTGAAATAGGTAAAAATATGTTCTTTAGTAGTTCTTTCTAAGTGTATTCTGGAATAAGGGATTTATCCCTTGGTCTGATGCTAAGGACCAGCCTAGATTCCATTGAGATTGAACCTATAATTAGTGTTTTCTGCATGTTGCTGTTTGTTTATACCAAGGAAAAGAAACTTTGGCTTAAAACATTTTTTCTAAAAATTGTCTTGCGTTAGAGTAAAAGAGGACCATGCCTATATCTTTTTTTTTTTTTTTTTTTTTTTTGAGACAGAGTTTTGCTCTTGTTACCCAGGCTGGAGTGCAATGGCGCAATCTCGGCTCACCGCAACCTCCACCTCCTGGGTTCAGGCAATTCTCCTGCCTCAACCTCCTGAGTAGCTGGGATTACAGGCACGCGCCACCATGCCCAGCTAATGTTTTTTGTATTTTTAGTAGAGACGGGGTTTCACCATGTTGACCAGGATGGTCTCGATCTCTTGACCTTGTGATCCACCCGCCTCGGCCTCCCAAAGTGCTGGGATTATAGGCTTGAGCCACCGCGCCCGGCCCATGCCTATATCTTAATTTATTTTTGGTTAGGTATCTGATACCTTAATCAGATGGAATATATCAATGAATAAAAAATTCAACTGTAATTGCAAAGCAGGAGAATAGCTTGTATAAAAGATCTTTAATTGATGCAGTATGTGACACTCTAAGGCTCTATCCTAGGGATTAAGAAGCCTGGTGATTCTGATTTCCTGACTTGGAGTGGATTAAAGCAGAAAATTTAGAGGGAGGCAGGCTTTTTTGTTTTGTTTGTTTGTTTGTTTTGAGGCAGCATTTGTCTCTCTTACCCAGGCTGGAGTGCAGCGGCTGGCTCCATCTTGTCTCACTGCAACCTCTGTCTTCTGGGCTCGAGATCCTCCCACCTCAGCCCCCCCAGGTAGCAGGGGATACAGATATGCACCACCATGCCTGGCTAATTTTTGTATTTTTTGGTGGAGACAGGGTTCACTATGTTGCCCAGGCTAGTCTGGAACTCCTCAGCTCTAGCAGTCTGCCTGCCTCGGCCACCTATAGTGTTGGGACTGTAGGTGTAAGTTATTGCTCTTAGCCGGGAGGCTGGCTTTTAAAGGCATCTAAAGGAAGATGGAAATGCTGATAAGAAAGGAAAATGGTGGCACATAAATTATGTAACTAGCGGCATTGTGACTGTTAATCCTTATACCTTGTTATTGTGAGACTTTGCTCCCTTAGTTTAGGTCTGGCCTAATTTCTGTCAAGTATTAATAAGTAAATATCCTCTAGGATACCTTAGAGGCAATTTCTATTTCTCAAATCAAGTAACAACTAAAAATTAGTAAATATCCTTATTTTTAGTTGTTACTTGATTTGAGAAATAGAAATTGCCTGTATTTGGTACTGTAGTTAGTAATTTTTCTTCTGTTCAATTTTAGCTGGGTATAGTACTGTTAGAAATTACTTTCATGCTTAAAGGGTAAATATATTCTCTTTGTTGTTTGGACAATTGTTGCTCTTTAGGATTTTGCATTATAATAACTTTAAAAATGTTTACTATAATCACTTTTCTAATTTATTTGCAAAACTCTCAGTGTTTTACTAAAATGTGATCAGGAAGAAAAAGCAATTTATATGTTCATTTCTTATGTGTGGTTGACGCTGGAGGAAAATGTAAATATGACATTTAATGGTAAAATGAGTATGTTGTCAATGCTATGTACGTGTTTTTAAGTATTACCTGTTTTTTTTCTATGAATACTTTTGAGTTATCCACATAAATAGTGGTAGCATTGAGTAACAGTGTAAACTAGTTTAGTGGTTGCTTTGGTTTAAGATGTATTCTTTAGTTAGCATTTAAAAGTACAGTTCTAAGTTTAATTTACTTTTGTATTACTTTTAAAAAACAGATACATATGTACATATATTAATGTGCAAGAGAGGGATCCCAAAGCTCACAGATTTCTGGGCCTTCTTTATGAATTGGAAGAAAACACCGATAAAGCTGTTGAATGTTACAGGGTAAGTTACGTGATTCTGTAGCCTTTGCATAGCCAAACACATGATGGCCAGAGAAGTTTATATGAATAAATCAGATATATTTTATGAATATCATAAAACAAGCATTGGCATCATAGAACCATTATGTGACATAGCTTGGAACAGATTTAGAATTATTTAACACCTATAAATTTTAAATCTAACATGGTCAGAAATGGTGCTCTTTTGTGTTTTTTGCATTGATACGATAAAAGTGTAATTTTTATTTGATTCATTTCCAGAAAATCCCAAGACACTTGTATTTAAACACATTTGAAGTAACATATTTTCTCTAGAAATAGAATTTTTTAATAGTTGCAGTGATAATTTTTTAACTTTTGTATGAGAGTGTATATGCATACATACATAAAATTTATTATTTACTAACCTTCAATTTCTTTTCTATTATTAGCGTTCAGTGGAATTAAACCCAACACAAAAAGATCTTGTGTTGAAGATTGCAGAATTGCTTTGTAAAAACGATGTTACTGATGGAAGAGCAAAATACTGGGTTGAAAGAGCAGCTAAACTTTTCCCAGGAAGTCCTGCAGTTTATAAACTAAAGGTAAAAAAAAAAAAAAAAAAAGGGAGAAAACTTAAAACACAGACATTTCTAATATTTGGAGTTTAAATTTTCAGTAGCAAACCTTAAGCCCAGGTGTTTGTGTTTTCTTTAAATTTTTTTCTTTTAAAAAATATATTAAAACCTTTCTGAGTATCTGCTGTCTTATTAGGAATTATCATGCTTTATAAGTGACATCTCATTTACCCTTCTGGAATAATTAATATTTTAGGGATTTTACAGTTTAGTAGCTGGTGGTAGAGCTCAGATTTACATTAAGTTCTGCCTGGTATACAGTTTTTGCTTCATTAAGTGAAAATTACCTACAGGATGACAATTTAGGGATATTTTAAAGAAGAGTTTTTTAATAACTATTGTCTGAAAGTAGAAGGGATTATATTTTCAGATAGTAAGGTTTTCAACCAAAGGATAAAAGGTGGTTTCTCTAGTATATGAGATGTCACTGCTTAAAAATGATAGGAAGTTCCTGCTAGTGTGTTGACTGTCCTGATATTCTTTCTAAAGTAAAATACAGCTTACTAAGTAACTCTTCTGGAGAAAGTCTGCCAATATGTTTGGCACACATTTAAAATATATATTGTTATATAATGTTTAATATATATTAATGTATACTTTATTATGTATGTACAATATTAAATAAATTATAAATGTATATTTGCCTTTGGCAGCCTCCCGCTCCCATTATATATGTTTCTGATGGAAATTTAAAAAATAGAATTTTGAAATAATTATAATTTTTTTTTTTTTTTTTTTGAGACAGAATCTTGCTCTGTAGCCCAGGCTAGAGTGCAGTGGTACTATCTTGGCTCACTGCAACTTCTGGCTTCTGGGTTCAAGCGATTCTTGTGCTGTGGACTCCTGAGTAGCTGGGATTATGGGTGTGCCACCATGCCTGGCTAATTTTTGTATTTTTAGTAGAGATGGGGTTTTACCGTATTGCCCAGGCTGATCTTGAATTACTGACCTCAGGTGATCCACCCGCCTCAGCCTCCCAAAGTGCTGGGATTACAGGTGTGAGCCACCATGCCCAGCCTTAACCATTCACTTTGAGAGGCATTTTGGTTATTTCCAGTTTTTGGCTATTGTTCAACTGCTGTGAACAATCATGTACAGATTTTTGAAGCTGAAAAATCATTGAAAATGCTTCCAAAGGGAAATTATTACCAACAAGTTAAACTTTTCTCCTCAGTAATAAGCAGCTGGATTTTAAATGGTAATTTAAAACCTTAGATCTAATTGTGCAGATTTCTTTACCATGCTTTCTTAGGTGTTATACCTCAAACATAATTCCCATATTGGGCATGGCAGTCTAGTGTGTGTCACTTTATTTGGTGTCAGTAGTGTTAAAGAACATATGTAATGGTAGGGGCTTCTTTTCTTGCAGTGTAACTAGTTAGATACTTTGAAGCATTCTTTAAAGATTTTCTTCAATAACTTAAAGGCACTGTTGCACTTTTCCTATATCAGATTTTTCTTTGTTTTGAAATTGAAATTCATGAGATTTATAACTCATGCAAAGTATTCCATTTCTCCTAAAATTTAAGGCTTGCTAAGGTAAACAGTTTTTGACATTTGTTTAATGAATGAAAGTATTGCAGTTGAGAAGGCTTTTTCTCTCAAGGATGAGATAGAACTTTTTAAAAGCACTCACAATGGTTTAAAAACTTTTTTTAACATAGAGTCAAAGACTAGGACTTTTGTAGATAGGGAGAGGCCAGAATATCATCCATTTCATTCAGAAGATGAGAAATTAATAAAGGAGAGAGGAGAATGAAATACAGAACACCAATGGGTGGCCTACTCTTTGGTAGCAGAGAGAGTTGGGGGAAGATGAGTTTAAGTAGGTAAGGTAAAATGGAATTTATGTGTGATAGCATCAGGTGTCTCAGTGAAGGATGAATCTAGATTGTAAGTTGAAAGTGAGGGTCAAAGGAAGGTATGGGAAAGTTGAGGAAATAGGAGGAGGTGGTTAAGAGTCAGAGAGTGGAGAAAGTGAGTCTGTTAGTACTAAAATAGTATTTTGTTTTAGGCAGCACCAGTTTGAGGGTTGAGATAATGAAAATGAAATCAGTTAGCCTGGGGTTGTGATTTCCCAAATGTAAGTACACAGAAACCAGTTGGTAGGGTTCTTCTGAGGAAAAGAGGGAATCAGTTGAAGGGATCTAAGCAAACAATTATGGATGTAAGGGGTTATAGCATTTTTTGACTGACAGAAGAAAGAAAGTATGTGTTTACAGATACTTAAAACTTTGTGATATCATTGTCCTGAAAGGAACTTGTTATGTGGTGGTGAAGTATATTTCTAGAAGTAAGGGTACGTAGGCCCCCAGTGAGGTAGAAGAATAAGAAGGGAGGTATGGTGATTTCAGTGGTATGACCAAAATACAAATTTTGAAGACCTGTGTCAGTGGCAAGTGGGTGGTTGAGGATAGAGTGGAGCACAACATTACTGGAGATGAGGTGATTAAAGAACTGAGTAGTCAGCCTGGGCAACATGGCAAGACCCCATTTCTACAGAATATTAAAAAAAAATTAGCGAGACATGGAGTGCATGCCTGTGGTCTTAGCTTCTTGAGAGCTGATGCAAGAGCATCGCAAATGAGAAGTGAGTGGCCACAAACCCTACTTTCTCTCCTGGTATATAAGTTCAGAGAGAAAAAGCCATCCTGGTAGTGGGGGTTATCCTGAGATGATACTCACTTCATTTAAGATCAGGAGGTGGTGACAGTGTTTTGAGATGATGATGAAGGTATCAGAACAGTGGGAGGAGAGGGGATGTAAGATTGAGTCAGATTAAGGAGATACAGAGCAGTTTGAAGATAAGGACCTTGTTGCTGAGGATCAGCTGGTGAGGTCTAGGCTTCTGGTGGTGACTCAGGTGGATAAGGATGTGTGGCAATAGTCCTAATAGTCTCTGAGGAGAGTATGAGCTACTGCAGTAATCACAGATGCTTTTCTCCACATACAGTGCTTGAGACTTAGTTTCTGGTTTGTAAGTAATTCTCTGAAGGGACAAACAAGGTATATAGGATGGTATTTTTGGTGGCGTCATCATAAAGCTAGGCATAGTGGAATGGTGCTCATTGGGACCATGACTTGTAAAATTGCACAGGTAGTACTCTAATGATTTTTTTCCCCCTCTAAATAGGAACAGCTTTTAGATTGTGAAGGTGAAGATGGATGGAATAAACTTTTTGACTTGATTCAGTCAGAACTTTATGTAAGACCTGATGACATCCATGTGAACATTCGGCTAGTGGAGTTATATCGCTCAAATAAAAGATTGAAGGATGCTGTGGCTCACTGCCATGAGGCAGAGAGAAACATAGCTTTGCGTTCAAGTTTAGAATGGAATTCATGTGTTGTACAAACCCTTAAGGTAGGTGAAAGCTATTGGGTCTTTACATTTCTATGTAGTCAATTAGCATACATCTTTTTGTATTAAAGCAGCAGTACCTCTCAAGACTGAAATTTCTTTTATTAATGTAGAACAATTATAAAATGAAATTTTTACCAGGATCAGTTAAATTTATAATGGGAAAGTTGGGGAGATAACTGTGATAAATATATATATTTTTGGTGTTTTCATTTATAAGGTTGATGTAAAAACATAGTTTCACAAATGTGGTTAGAATGAGAAAAGAAATTTGTAGGCATAAAATGGTTAATTTTTTAACATTTGATTGTGTTTTGTAACTTACTGTTCATTCCACAAAATAGGAATATCTGGAGTCTTTACAGTGTTTGGAGTCTGATAAAAGTAACTGGCGAGCAACCAATACAGACTTACTGCTGGCCTATGCTAATCTTATGCTGCTTACACTTTCCACTAGAGATGTGCAGGAAAGTAGAGAATTACTGGAAAGGTATGTTGACTTTGAGGAGAACACTTTAGTATAAATCACTGTTTTTCTTTTTGCAGTAAATTCATTGCTCTAAACTTCTTTACTGAATCATTATTTCTATAATGTACCCAGAAGTTATAGTTAATACAGTGAACCACTTGGAGGCAATCTTATTTTTCTTTTATGGGAATGTTCCAATTGGTTTTATATGACTTTCCTTTTTAAAGAACTCTTACAGTTCAAGCTTGATTAAAATTAGCCTTATAGTTAAATACTCAGTTTTGTCATAGTCAAGCCTAAGGTGAATGTTCTAACCGCTATTTCTTTTTCTTTTCTTTTTTTTGAGAAAGAGTCTCGCTCCGTTGCCAGGCTGGAGTGCAGTGGCATGATCTTGGCTCACTGCAGCCTTTGCCTCCTGGGTTCAAGCGATTATCCTGCCACAGCCTCCTGAGTAGCTGAGACTACAGGCACGTGCCACCACGTCCAGCTAATTTTTGTATTTTTAGCAGAGATGGGCTTTCATCATGTTGGCCAAGATGGCCTTGATCTCTTGACCTCAGGATCCAACCTCCTCGGCCTCCCAAAAGGCTGGGATTACAGGCGTGAGCCACTGTGCCTGGCCAATAACAACAGCATTTTTTTCAGAAAATAATTATTTTCCAACAGCAAAATAGTAGTCAGACAGTGTCATTGTTCTTGCATTTTTGTATATCTTTTTTAATGTCTCACTTAATAAAACATAGCTAGATTCTCATTTACTTCCTCTTTCAGTCTGTAAAACCATACATGTCATGAAACCGCCAGAAAACTCAGCTCTACATACATGAGAAAATGAGAATTTAAAATATAAAATGTCTTAGTGTTGTAAAAGCAATTTTAACTTCATGGATTCCCTGAAGGGGTTTTTGAGAACGCTTGGCGATCTCCAGACCTCGCTTGCTCTGGTTGCTTTATTATAAAGCTGCTTTAAAATCATACTTCATGTTTAAGTGTTTGCTTTTACTTTTCTTCCAGAGTTAAGATACGGAGAAACATTAGGATTTAGAAGCACTAATTTGGAATATACATTACACATAATAGTTAGAAATATAATTTATTTAACTCTGTAACTGTCTATGTAGTAAAAAAAGCAATTACCATATTGATACTTAAGTATCTGTCAGTTATTGTAATTTGGAAATGGTATGTCTAATTTGAGAAATTACAACTTTTAATTAAATAATGAAACCATATAATCAGGAAGAAACTAGAAAATACTTTTCCAACTTTATCCTGGTTTATTTGAAATATGCACCTATAATCACTAATCTTATATGTATCTATCCTGTGACTGGAGGGCTGGAAATAACTGGGAATAAGACATCATTTGAGAGGTTAAGCTTGAAGTATAGGAAGTATGCAGGATAAAAATAGGCATTAGGTGATTCATAATTTATGGCAAATAAGAATTATTAGGAGTTGAATGTAGATGATGAATCTTGAAATAAAATTTTCATTTTATTTTGAATTAAATGATGAAAACCATGATTATTCACAGTGCAGTAAGTGTGGATTATCTGATATTTTAATATTACAGTTTTGATAGCGCTCTTCAGTCTGTGAAATCTTCGTTGAGTGGAAATGATGAACTGTCAGCTACTTTCTTAGAAATGAGAGGACATTTCTACATGCATGCTGGTTCTCTGCTTTTGAAGATGGGTCAGCATAGTGATATTCAATGGCGAGCTCTTTCTGAGCTGGCTGCATTGTGCTATCTCATAGCATTTCAGGTAAGTCTTCCACTTGTAGGAGCAGTTGACATTTCACTGAGTCTTGATGTGTTTTAAATGGAGATATGCTCTGCTTTGTGATGACCATATGTGACCAAACCTGTGGAATTAAAGTTAAAATGAAATAGTCAGTTTGATAGAGTGGAAAATAAGTGTGCTTAATACTGGTGAGGCTGGTGAAACAGGGTATTGCATGCACAGCCGTTGACAGTCTGCATTGCTGTGATTTGTTTGGAGACAAATTTGAAGAGCTTGATCTTTTTACTCTGCCATTTTTGGGAACATATGATAAAGATGTAATCTCACATTATGGGTAAAGCTTAATTAAAAAAGATGTGTGACTTGGACGAAAACCTAATAAGTAGATATAGGGCAATGACTTTATAAGCTATGATAGAAGAATATGATTGCCCATTAACATGTTAGTGGAAAAACATGTTTGTATTGTATATAATATATAACAGTGTATTAATCTTTTTTTATAGCTTTTTTTTTTTAATGAGCTTGCATTACTTTTGAAAGGAAAAGAAATAAGCAGTCTCCCAAATAAGCATTAAACCAGGCTAGAAAAATGATTGCTAATTTTAGAGAAGGATTTTTTTTGCTTGGGGGAGGGAAAAAAAAGATTGATTACTTTTAGAGAAGGCACCTCCTTCTAATAGAAATCTTTTAAAAAAACTGTTGATAGGCAGTTCACAATGTTGAGTGCTAATATTTGCTTAATAGAAACTTCTGTGTTTATAAGGAATAAATTAGTGAAAATTAATAGATTTAGTCAGGTTCACTAGGTAATATAAACATTAAAAGGTTCTTGAAATTCTCAAGCAGCTGATAGTTCTTATTTTTAATGGAAACTTTAAAATTTATCTGTCTGTGTTATCTATTAGAGTCTTGGTCTGTCACCCAGGCTGGAGTGCAGTGGCATAATCGTAGCTCACTGTAATGTTGAACTGGGCTCAAGCCTCCCAGAGTGCTGGGATTATAGGTATGAGCTACTGTGCCCAGCCTAAAATTTTTAATGTGTACTTTTGAGAGACAGTCCTTACTCTTGTTGCCCAGGCTGGAGTGCAGTGACATGATCATAACTCACTGCATCTTCAAACTCCTGGGTTCAAGTGAATCTCTCTTGCCTCAGTCTCAGCTCAGTAGCTGAGACTACAGGTACCTGCCACCATGCCTGGCTGCATTTTCAAATTTTTGTAAAGACAAGGTCTTGCTATGTTTCCCAGGCTGGTTGGTCCTGGCTTCAAGCTGGTTGACCCTGGCTTCGAGTGAACTCCTGGCTTCAGGTGATCCTTCTGCCTTGCCCCTCCCAAAATGCTGGGATTACAGGTATGAGCCACCACCCCTGGCTGTGAACTTTTTTAATAATAAAAAGTTAGTTTTCCTCTTAATCCATTCACTCAGGTCTCCTTTCCTAGATGATAGCTACTCTTAGGAGTTTCTTGGGTGTTCAAAAATATTTTTTGCATATGCAAATGTCTAATACATTCTTCATCTACTTTTAAAAAATACTGTGCTTCATTGTGGGTGTGCTTTACCTATTGCCAGATGCCTAGCCTTTGTTTTGTTTTGAGATGGAGTCTTGCACTGTCACCCAGGCTGGAGTGCACTGGTGCTATCTTGGTTCACTGCAACCTCCACCTCCCGGGTTCAAGCTATCCTCCTGCCTCCGCCTCCCAAGTAGCTGGGAATACAAGTGCCCTCCACCATGCCCAGCTATTTTTTTTGTATTTTTAGTAGAGACAGGGTTTCACTATGTTGGCCAGTCTGGTCTCAAACTGCTGACCTTGTGATCAGCCTGCCTCAGCCTCCCAAAGTGCTAGGATTACAGGTGTGAGTCACCGTGCCCGGCTGAATATTTTTATTCTGCATAAGGAAATACCAAGAACCAAATCACCTGAAGATGCACTGGGCTACCCTGAAAAGTAATTAATGTCCATCACTGAAAATGTTCTGTCATAGGCAATGTCCACTTACTAGAAGCATCCAAAAGTAATTATTTGGGTGACTAGAGCAGTGGCTTTTAATTCCATCACCACTTTCTTAATTGGTGGTGGAAATGTAATTCAGTACAGCCTCTTTAGAGTTAGATATTTGGCAACAGCTCTAAAAATTATAAATGAACAGATATACTTTGATACTGCCATTCTTTTAGGAATTCATGGCACAAGTTAATCATTGCTAAATTAGTTGAAATAGCATTAAAAAAAAAAAAAAAAAGCAAGCTAAAATACTGGTTTTAAAACCCTGGTTTTAAAAACTCCGAAACTACAGTGCATACATACAATGGAGTAATACGCAAGCATCAAAAATAATGAGAATGCCCTTTATATATGCTGACATGGAAATTTCTCCAAGATACCGTTAGTGGAAATAAAGTAAATACAGTATTCAGATGTTTTTCTCCTTTTTTAAAGGACAGGGGCTACGTGTGTATGTACATGGAGATGCATAAATATTTCCTGAAGACACAAGAAAGCACTAACATTAGTTTCTTTGAGGGTGGAGAAGTAAATAGGGACCAGAAAGGAGTCTTCATAGCATATTCTTAAGGGCCTGTAGAATTTTAAAATGAGAATATGATTCTTTCCAAACATGCTCATTTTTCAAAACGTATTCTTTATGAACCTAAAAGCTTCGATTTTGGATTTTAGAAACATTCATGTCACCTATCCTTTTACAACTTTTCTAAACATCATGTCAAACTTTGTCATCTATATGTTGAAAAGAGCATACAAAATAAGAAACAAAATGTTGACATAATTCTTTTTGTTTTCAAACTGACCTCAATTCATAAACTTGGCCTGTTTTACAAAATTATTCAATAGTTGAATTTGTGACCAGTTAATTAGTTGTGAATCCACTCAATTCAAATCATCTCAAGTCATTATTTCCTCATCTTAACTAAAAGGTTTTAAGAGACTTTGTTAAATATCTAGCTGAAATGCAGATGTACTTACTAGATCCACAGTATTCCTCTTATCCGGAGTCTGAAAATCTTATCATAAAAATTAGCCAATTCTTAAATACCCAAATGCCAGCACATAACCTAATTTTTATGCTTATAATCCTTCAGTCATTAAGCTTTAACATAAACTGATAATATAAAATACAAGCATCTAAGATGCTCAAATACGTGGCAGTTAACAAAAGAAAGACTGAGGTAGGTATTTATGTGCTGAAGTGGAACAATGAAGAAACATTTAAAAAAGCAAGGCCTCACCGGGCATAGTGGCTCACGCCTGTTATCCCGGCACTTTGGGAGGCCGAGGCGGGCGGATCACGAGGTCAGGAGATAGACACCATTCTGGCTGACACAGTGAAATCCCATCTCTACTAAAAACACACAAAAAATTAGCCAGGTATGGTGGCAGGCGCCTGTAATCCCAGCTACTTGGGAGGCTTCGGCAGGAGAATCGCTTGAACCCAGGAGGCACAGGTTGCAGGGAGCCGAGATTGTGCTACTGCACTCCAGCCTGGGAGACAGAGCCAGACTCCGTCTCAAAAAAAAAAAAAAAAAAAAAAAAAAAAAAATTCTTCAAGCCTTCTACCTGTTGGTTTTGTTACTTTTTTTGATGATTTCTTTTACAAAATAATTTTAATATTTGAGGCAACCGTCAGTCTTCTTTTCGACATTCTATTCATCATGCTTTCAGCTTTCTTTTTTCCCCATAGGTTATGGCATTAGGATCTCTTTAATCTCCTGGCTGTCCCATTTATTCCAGTGCTTTCTCATATTGTCCATATTCTGAAAATGTGGCATTTCCAAATACTGTTTCACCTGTGCTGTTTAAAGTGGGGCTGTCATCTTTACTGAAATAGGACATCTGCTGTTGGCCTGTTTATGCAGGGCAGAAAAGTAATATAATTTTTCCATTTCTCTGAATGTAACATGAATGTGCTTTTAGTAGAAACTAATTTCTCAGAAGTGCTCTATGCATTTTTTTTTTTTTTTTTTTTGAGGTAGGGTCTTGCTCTGTCACCCAGGTTGGAGCACAGTGGCATGATCATGGCTCACTACAGCCTTGACCTCCTGGATTTGTGATCCTCCTGCCTTAGCCTCCGAGTAGCTGAGACCACAGGTGTTTGCCACCACATCTGGCTAATTAAAAAAAAATTTTTTTAAGATAGGATCTTGCCATGTTACCCAGACTGGTCTGAAACTCTGGGCTCAAGTGATCCCCCCACCTTGGCCTCCCAAAGTGCTGGGATTACAGGTGTGAGCCACCATGTCTAGCCCATCTTTGTGGGTTGTTTTTTTTTTTTTTTTTTTTCCCTCTGTCTTTTTTTTTAAAAAGCTTTTTTTTTTTTTTTTTTTGAGATGGAGTCCCACTTTGTCAGGCTGTAGTGCAGTGGTGCAATCTCGGCTTACTACAATCGCCGCCTCCCAGGTTCAAGCTATTCTTGTGCCTCGGCCTCCTGAGTAGCTGGAATTACAGGTGTGTGCCACCACACCTGGGTTTTTTTGTTTGTTTGTTTGTTTGTTTTGTATTTTTAGTTGAGACTGGGTTTCACCATGTTGGCCAGGCCTATCTTGAACTCCTGACCTCAAGTGATCTGCCTGACTTGGCCTCCCAGAATGTTGGGATTACAGATGTGATCCACTCCTGGCCTGGCCTGTCTTTTATAGGTTATATAAATTCCTTGGTTCCCAGTTTTTGCAGTCTTTTCCAATTCAGTTTAATTAATGGTTAAGTGTTAATTTATTATCAAAAAAAGTACAGTGTAATAGAAAAGACTGTCTTACTATTAGAAGGATGGGTGTCATAAAATTAAGATATTTGATTCTAAAATTATTAGGTTCCAAGACCAAAGCTTAAATTAATAAAAGGAGAAGCTGGACAAAATCTGCTGGAAATGATGGCCTGTGACCGTCTGAGCCAATCAGGTAATGGTAAACTAATTTAAAAAGAAAAAAGGTAAATTTCTGTTAAGGCATGTCTTATGATAAAATCTTCTGTCTGTCCAGGAGATAATCTATCAAAATAATTTCTTTTGCTCTATCAGTTAAGAGTAATAGGTATGGAAGAGATGAGAAGAAATAGCATATTCTTTAAAAGAAATGAATATTTGATATTGTTTGTTCCTAGGTGGAGAGGATTTCTTAAATCTTTCTTTATCTGGCAGCTACAGCCTCTATCCTGAATATTTCATCGCTTTCTGAACTAAGTATAATTATTGATTTGCCAACCATTTAACACCAGCTGCTTCTAAAAACACTGCCATGGGAATATAAAGATGAAGAAGATATGGATCTGTCTTAAAGAGCTGAGAGCATAGTGAGAAAGAAGATAAATACTTACCTTGTATTAGGCTCTTGGAATTTGTAGATTTTTTTCTCATTTTTGGCTGATTGGGATGAATCCTAAAGGTCTATTACATATTTATTACCTGTGATTTGCTAAGATACGAGCTTTAAGGTAGTCGGGTAGCCAGTGAATCAAGCACTGAACTGAAGAAACATAGTGTTTTGATATAAAATTGGACGAATTTTGTAAAGAAAAAGATGTAGTATTAAATCAAAGTTATTAAAAGCCTTGGTGTATGGTTAGGCTGTTGGCCAAAGCTCATATTGCTCTTGTATTCCATAGCCCGCTTTTTTTTTGTGGGAGTTAGACTTTCAGTCCTTAAAGTGTCTTTCTACTTTTTTCCTTTTCTGTTTTTCTTCTAACCTTGCAGGGCTCTCTAAGTGCCTTTGCAGGGTGTCACAGTTAGATAAAAATCGCTGGCTGGGTGCAGTAGCTCATGCCTGTAAACCCAGCACTTTGGGAGGCTGAGGCAGGAGGATCACAAGGTCAGGAGTTCCAGACCAGCCTGATCAACATGGTGAATCCCCGTCTCTACTACAAATACAAGAATTAGCTGGACGTGGTGGCACGTGCCTGTAATCCCAGTTACTTGGAGACTGAAGCAGGAGAACCGCTTGAACCTGGGAGGCGTAGGTTGTGCTACTACACTCCAGCCTAGATTTTAGAACTAGACTCCGTCTCAAAAGAAAAACATCGCCTGTATTTTTTTATGTCTGATGTGGGCATCCCGAGGGAGCCCTCTCTAGGCGTGCTGATACAACTGTATAGTGGTCATCAAACCTGATTGCCCAGCAGAATTAACTCCAAGGAGGGTGTTTAAATATAATTCTTATATCTTACGTTTTACCCATTTAAAGTGTACAGTTGAGTAGCTTTTAGTGTGTTCAAAGAGTAGTACAGTTGTTACCACAATCAGTTTTAGAACATTTTCATCACTCCATGAGGAATTCCTTACCGATTAGCAGTCAGTCTCCGTTTTACCCAAACCTCTCAGCCTTGGCAACCACTAATCTGTCTCTGTAGGTTTGCCTATTCTGAACATTTCACATAAGTGGAATCATACAGTATGTGATCTCTTGTGACTGGCTTCTTTCATTTAGCAAGGTTTTCAAGGTTCATCTGTGTTGTAGCATATGTCAGTACTTTATCCTAGGACTGTGATTTTTAGATTACTTACTGCAAGCCTGTGGAATAAAAATCTCTGTAAGTGGGACCTGGAAATAATTCTTAAAAGTTGTTTAAAGAAGGATTGTGATCAGCCAGGTTTAGAAATCAGTATGTCAGAGCGGAGAGTAAGTGCTTGTTGTCTCTGCTCTCCTATGGCCACTTAAATCCAAATCTTTTCATCTAAAATGTAAATATGCTTGGCATTTTTCATACATGTTCCTGTCTTTTTTCTCCCTTCTGCTGTCTTATATAGGTACAGATAATATTAAACCTCTACTCTCTTTATTTTCTATATAAGCACCCTTTTTGTTGTCCATCTGTATTTTTTGGGTTGGAGGGTTAGGTCTGCGATAATCATGTTATTTTCCCTTTGGGTATACAAATAGTGTGGGCCAATACAATCTGTATTTTTAAAGTGATGGAAATAATTTGTTTTTCAGGGCACATGTTGCTAAACTTAAGTCGTGGCAAGCAAGATTTTTTAAAAGAGGTTGTCGAATCTTTTGCCAATAAAAGCGGGCAATCTGCATTGTATGATGCTCTGTTTTCTAGTCAGTCACCTAAGGATAGATCTTTTCTTGGTAGTGATGATATTGGAAACATTGATGTACAAGAACCAGAGCTTGAAGATTTGGCTAGATACGATGTTGGTAAGTTATATGTTTCAAAGGAAACTGTCTACATCTTAATCCTTATAAGTTTCCCATAATCTTATTACCCAGAAATAATGACTTAATATTTTCCTGTATTCCTTTTGTGTGTGGGTTGGGTGGCGGGAAGGGGGGGTGGTTCAAATTTGGTGCTGTGGAGGTGGCATGTATTTTTTTTTTTTTTTGAGACCAAGTTTCTCTGTTGTTGCCCTGGCTGGAGTGCAGTGGTGCGATCTGGTCTCACTGCAACCTCTGCCCCCTGGGTTGAAGCGATTCTCCTGCCTCCGCCTCCTGAGTAGCTGGGATTACAGGCGTCTGCTGCCATGGCTGGCTAATTTTTGTATTTTTAGTAGACACGGGGTTTTGCCATGTTGGGCAGGCTGGTGTCAAACTCCTGATCCCAGGTGATCCCTGCTTCCCAAAGTGCTGGGATTATAGCTGTCAGCCACCACGACTGGCCTTGTTGTTTTCTGAGACAGGGTCTCAGTTTGTCACCCAGGCTGGAGTGTAGTGGCATGATTGGATCGTAGGTCACTGCTACCTTGAACTTTAGGCTCAAGGGCTTCTTTTGCCTCAGCCTCCTGAGTAGCTGGGACCATACACACATGCCACTCTGCCCAGATAATTTTTTTTTAATTGGTAGAGACAGGCTAGTCTCGAACTCCTGGGCTCAAGTGATCCTCCCACTTCAGCCCCCAAAGCATTGGGATTAGGGCCAGCATGGGGGCTCACATCTATAATCCCAGCACTTGGGGAAGCTGAGAAGGGTGGATCACCTGAGGCCAGGAGTTTGAGACCAGCCTGGCCAACATAGCAAAACCCTGTCTCTACTAAAAATACAAAAATTAGCAGGGTGTGGTGGCATGTGCCTGTAGTCTCAGCTACTCAGGAGGCTGAGGCAGGGTATTCACCTGAACCCAAGAGGCAGAAGTTGCAGTGATCCAAGGTAGCGCCCCTGCACTCTAGCCTGGGCAACAGAGTGACTCTCTCAAAAAAAGAAAATGTTGGAATTATAGGCATGAGCCATGGCATCTGGCTGTATTTTTCATCTAAATAGTTGTTTATACTATATATATGATTTATCTTGCTGCTTTCAGGAATTGTCTCCCATAGTCTCTGTATTAAAACTGTGAATACTACTTTTAATGGCAATACAGTTTTTTTTATGCAGTAGTCATAATTTGCTTGCTCCTTTCTGTTACTGGGCATCCAAGTTGTTTTCAGCTTTTCCACTATTAATAATCATACTCTGAGAAAAACCACAAAGTGTCTTCATTGCAAGCTATTTCCATAGAGATACCTAAAAACTACTACTGAGACAAAGGGCATGAACACCTTTAAGTCTTGTAAATTGCCAAAATGAGAAGTGTGTAACCTTTTCAATATTGACTTTCTTGTAGAAAAACAGATTTCTTTACTATACTGATGGATTAATATAGTGGTGTTTCATTGCTTTAATAACTTAACTGAAAAGAAACCCCATTGTTTTGGTTTAGATGTTCTTTATTTGACTTTTGTCAGTTGATTTTGGTTTATTGTATTCCAGTGAGTGTCATTTTTTCAGATGGACTTAAAAATTTTTTATCACAGCTATGTTTATTAAAATTTCTAGAAATAATCAAGTGAGAATGCATCTGATAAGCTGAGATTTTGCCTAACATAGAATTTTTCCCAGCTTTGATATAGAAAAGCAATTATAATTAAGATATATTTAATGTGAGTTCATTTATTTTAGCAAAACTAATGGTACAAAGAAAATTTTCAAAACCTTAAGCCAATTTTTAAATTTCATTTCAGGTGCTATTCGGGCACATAATGGTAGTCTTCAGCACCTTACTTGGCTTGGCTTACAGTGGAATTCGTTGCCTACCTTACCTGCAGTCCGAAAGTGGCTAAAACAGCTTTTTCATCATTTGCCCCAGGAAACCTCAAGGCTTGAAACGAATGCACCGGAATCAATATGTGTTTTAGATCTTGAAGTAAGCAATGATTTAAACAAATTAAATATTCCGAGTTTTGTTTTATTTTTTTTTCTAACTTAACTTTTCCTTAAATAAAACAGGTATTTCTACTTGGAGTAGTATTTACCAGCCACTTACAATTAAAGGAGAAATGTAATTCTCACCACAGCTCCTATCAGCCATTATGCCTGCCCCTTCCTGTGTGTAAACAGCTTTGCACAGAAAGACAAAAGTCTTGGTGGGATGCGGTTTGTACTCTAATTCACAGAAAAGCAGTGTAAGTAGTAAAACAAAAATATTGCTTTAACTTAGTGCCTAGGTTTTACCAGGGATTTAATCCTCAAGTGAAGATTTAATTTGTCATGTCACCATTAACATATATGTAAGTGCTGAACTGTGTATTTGTAAAGCAGTTTTAGTAAATTAAACTTTTTTTTAGACCTGGAAACTCGGCAAAGTTACGACTTCTAGTTCAGCATGAAATAAACACTCTAAGAGCCCAGGAAAAACATGGCCTTCAACCCGCGCTACTTGTACATTGGGCAAAATGGCTTCAGAAAACGGTGAGTTTTAAAGTATAAGCATTTTTAAAGAACATTACCTTAATTTTTTAAGATCATGAACTTTTTATTGAAAATTGTTCTGAAAACGGCAGCTTGTTCATATTATGACAGATGAAAATATTTTTAGTTGCTACAAAATAGTTAATGTAGTTAAATATAAGCACTTACAAGAGCAATGCCTGGCACACAGTGAATGTTATGTATTAGCTGAGCTGTTATAGTTATTCCTTAATAATTAAGTTCTGATAATTATTCAGCCTGAAAATTTAAAAACTAGCACAAGGCTTTGCAGGTAAGAGCATTATAGATCTTTGTAAATATTTAAGGTGTGCTCTGTGTCAGTATTATGTATAGATGGTCAGCCTTTTAAACAAACTGACACTGCAGAAGAGGTAGGTTTCAGCTATCTAAAAATGGCAACTGTCAAAAAGTAGGTTGGATTGCTTCATTAGGGTAGTATCATTAGAAGTGTTTAAAAGTTGAATGTAGAATGATCACCGGTATTAGGGTGGTTTAGTTATTACAGTATTTGGAAGTTGAAGAAATGACTACTGAGGTTTCATTTGGTTTTGACTTGAAATTTTAGCCTGTTCTTACAACTTGTAAATGAACTTTAGATCTAATCATACATGTTCCTTAAAGTTGTATGCTTCTAACTCTTTTTTTAGGGCAGTGGTCTTAATTCTTTTTATGATCAACGAGAATACATAGGGAGAAGTGTTCATTACTGGAAGAAAGTTTTGCCATTGTTGAAGATAATCAAAAAGAAGAGCAGTATTCCTGAACCTATTGATCCTCTGTTTAAACATTTTCATAGTGTAGACTTTCAGGTAACAGAGTTTCTTTGTGAATTTACTGGAGATGGGGATTTCCAGTTTATAAACAAAGACATGGAGCTATAAACTGCTTAAATTAATTGCCTTGTTATTTAATGGTCATCTCGTTTTCTAAATTCACTAGCTATCACAAATAAGATATGACAGAAGAGTAATGAAATGCTTATCTCTTAACATCGTAAAGTTGGGCGTGGTGGCTCACGCCTGTAATCCAAGCACTTTGGAGGCCAAGGTGGGTGGATCACCCTGAGGTCAGGAGTTCAAGACCAGCCTGACCAACATGGTGAAACCCCATCTTTTAAAATAAAAAAAATATATATTAAAATAAAAAAAGATCCTATAAAATCTTTGGAAAATCATTTGGGTTTTATATTCTGAATAGAAACAATTTGACTAAACACTGTTCTGTGTGTTTAGGCATCTGAAATTGGTGAATATGAAGAAGATGCACACGTAACTTTTGCTATATTGGATGCAGTAAATGGAAATATAGAAGATGCTATGACTGCCTTTGAATCTATAAAAAGTGTTGTTTCTTATTGGAATCTTGCACTGGTAAGTAGATGTGGTACTTTAGCTAAAAGTTTTATTATTATTATTATTATTTTTAAGACAGGATCTCTTTGTTGGCCAGGCTGGAGTGCAGTGGCACGATCTTGGCTCACTGCAACCTCTGCTTCCCAGGCTCAAGCGATTCTTGTGCCTCAGGCTCCCAAGTAGCTGGGACTATAGGTGTGTACCACCATGCCAAGCTAAGTTTTGTATTTTTAGTGGAGATGGGGTTTCACCATGTTGGCCAGGCTGGTCTTGAACTCCTGGCCTCAAGTAATCTGCCTGCCTTGGCCTCCCAAAGTGCTGGGATTATAGGCTTGAGCCACCATGACTGGCCAAGCTAAAAGTTTTTTGTTTTAAAAACCTAATTATTTCATAAAAGTGCTGTTTGTGTAGATTTTTCACAGAAAGGCAGAAGACATTGAAAATGATGCCCTTTCTCCTGAAGAGCAAGAAGAATGCAAAAATTATCTGAGGAAGACCAGGGACTACCTAATAAAGATTTTAGATGACAGTGATTCAAATCTTTCAGTGGTCAAGAAAGTAAGTAGCAGGTTGTTGCATGTACTTTCTTACTGATAACCCACTGATCAATGTTTTCGTGTTGGTCTTGTATTTTGGTAATTTAAAAAATACTCAGTAATATGTTGTTACTAATGCATAGAAAGGATGTATTGTCTAAATGCCTATATTTGCTTGCTTTGTCTTAGGTTTGGTGTGTCTTTTTAAACTTAGGAATCTAGGTATATGCTCTTAAAAAGTACTTCTAGGGGAATTAGAAAAGATTTCTAAGAAAATACATTGATTTTGTTGTCTTAGCAATGTAATCAAAACAAATATTGTAACCTCAGGACTAGTTCTCAACTTTGCTGAAATTGAAAGTTGTTGCTGACAACTTCAGAGCATTTCTTCTCATCCTCATCAGCTATTATGAGCTCTCTCTTTTTCTCACTGTCAGCCATTTGAGATCGTCATGATGGTGATAAATTATGTTCAGTTTCCTGAGTATTATGTTGATTAATTTGCGTTATTACTCTTGTATTAGGATTTATGTTGTCTGTTATATTGTAGCATCTGTATTTCTGTCTCCATTCAAAATCAGTTAGAAAACATCAGTAACTTACTTTGTTCACTTGGAAAAACTTTCCAAGTTAACATTCCTCTACCATTATCATGGCTAACAGAAATTAAGAGCATGGGGTTTGGAATCAGAAGATGTTAGATTGTGCAACACTTTTCTGTTATGAAGGTTAAAAGAACTGTAGAATAAAGATAAAATAGAAAAAGAAAAAAGGTAAATAATAAAACCACTTTCACGTGTATTATTTAAAGTATAAGGTGCTTCTTAAAATGACAAAAATGTAAATAAGATAAAATGCATCATTTTAGAGCTTTACTTTTGAAATTTTTTGCCAATGAAAGCCCTTAATTAATGTTTTTTATTTTTAGTTGCCTGTGCCCCTGGAGTCAGTGAAAGAGATGCTTAATTCAGTCATGCAGGAACTCGAAGACTATAGTGAAGGAGGTCCTCTTTATAAAAACGGTTCTTTGCGAAATGCAGATTTAGAAATAAAACATTCGACACCGTCTCCTACCAAATACTCACTATCACCAAGTAAAAGTTACAAGGTAAACAGGAAAGAAATGAACCATTCCATTGTGAAATATGTTTCTAAGTGTTTTAAATACTCTTTTGTTATTTTAATTTTTTTAGTATTCTCCCAAAACACCACCTCGATGGGCAGAAGATCAGAATTCTTTACTGAAAATGATTTGCCAACAAGTAGAGGCCATTAAGGTAAGTCACTTAATTTTTCTAGCTGTACTTTTTATTCTGAGATTCCTCTGACCACTCCTTTGCATTTTTTCTGAAGCTGGTCAAAAAATGTTCCCTTGCCATCCAAATAGTATCAAAATTAACATTAATTTAATTCATTGACAGCTCAAGAGAGACTGACTCCCAGCTCAGCCTGCCCAGGAAGCCAGGACTACAGATAGTCACATGCCACCATGCCCAGCTAATTTTTGTATTTTTTGTAGAAACGGGATTTTGCATGTTGCCCAGGCTGGCCTTGAACTCCTGGGCTCAAGCAATCCTCCTGCCTCAGCCTCCCAAAGTGCTGGGATTGCAGGTGTGAGCCACTGTGCCCAGCCTACATACCTCTGTGTTGACCCCTTACCACATTTTGTTTTGTTTTGTTTTGTTTTGTTTTGTTTTGTTTTGTTTTGTTTTGTTTGAGATAAGAGTCTCACTCTGTTGCCTAGGCTAGAGTGTAATGGCGTTAGCTCACTGCAACCTCTGCCTCCCAGGGTCAAGCGATTCTCCTGCTTCAGCCTCCCGAGCAACTGGGGTTACAGGCACCCGCCACCATGCTCAGCTAATTTTTGTATTTTTAGTAGAGACAGTGTTTCACTATGTTGGCCAGGCTGGTTTTTAACTCCTGACCTCAGGTCATCTGCCTACCTTGGCCTCCCAAAGTGCTAGGATTACAGGCGTGAGCCACCGTGCCCAACCCTTTACCATATTTTTAAAAGTACTTTATGTGTCTCTCTCCTCATCTTCCACCAAATTGGAGACCTTCAAAGGTGGAGATTGTTTTATTTAAAATATAGGAGTTTCTGGTGCAAAGAAGCTTCCAGAGTGATTGAACTACTACAATGTACTAATCATACTCTGGTCTATGAGTTCATTCCAAGATTAGCTGTGGATTAGATGTGTTTCAAATTTAGAGCTAGGAATTAAAAAGTGGTCTGAGCTTCAGAAAGTTTTCTTATATTTTAACTTCCATATGAATTTGACTTAATTATATAAGGAAATAGTTATGTATATGTATCTTATTTTAGCAATAGGGTTCAAAGGAGCTCGATTTTTTTTGGAATTGGAAATATAAGTAGGTTGTTTCATGCTTATCAGGCAAGAACTAAATTACTTACACTTCTAAAGTTACACCAAGGGTATTCTGATAATGTGATTATTAGAGTGTGATCAGTAGTGTTTGCAACTTAGAGAATACTGTTTGGTGGGAAAACATTTTTGAATTTGTACAAAATTTTTGACTTAACATATAGGCTTCTGGCACCCAGCATTCTGTGGAAGTACAGTAGAGCACTAGTCCATGAATTTGAAAAATTCGGTGCTAGTACTGACTCTGCCATTAATTAATGATCTTGGGCCAGTCACCTGCTTTGTGACTGTTTAGCTTCTCATCTGTAAAGTGAGAGAATTATTGAAGCCAGTTCTCATCACATTGAATTTTGCAGCAGTGATTGCAGATTCAAAGCTCTGGTGCTGATACATGCAGTGACTGTAAAGTTTTCCAGGTGATTTCACTAGTTTCTTATTTCTTGGTTGTGTAGCATCTGGACTAGGCACTGTAGATGGATGGGTGAGGGAAATTTTATTTGACTTCAAAATTGAGATAGTTTTGGACCTCATAGTTAGGTACTTTCTGGGGAGGTTTTATTTGAAACACTTGTAGAAAAAGAAAGCAGACATGCTAGATCTGTCCCTGACCTCACTTGTTACAACTGGTCAGATTCCTGGGCTGTTACAGAGAAGTTTGAAACTTTTAAAAATTTGCCTGTTGTCTGATACCACTATAGTTTCTTTGGAAAAAGAATTTCCTGTTGAATGTCTGTTTTGTAAGGGGACATCATTTTGTAGGTTCTAGGGTTGGGTATGGTGCATCAGTTTGTTTTCTTAGCAGAGAGGTAGCCACTAGCTACACTAGATGGCAATGTATGCATCTGCCATCCTGTCAAGGCAGCAGAGATGTGTTAAGAAAACATTTTTGGAGTCAGATCTGGTTCAAATTCCAGCTGTTATTCCCTTCATCCCTTTCTTTCATTTTTAGATAGGAGCTAATATTGTTTACTTAACAGTGTAAACAGTATAGAAATTAAGTGTTTAAGTGCATTGGACATACATATTCTCTGCAGCTACTACTTTTTTCCCTTTCCTGGTGAAGCATTTGAATGTTACCTTGAGAATTAATAGTATTTCGTTTCAGCATGGGGGTAAATGGAAAGCTAGTTTGAGCAGGGGTGATTTGGAATGTCAGGTAAGTCCAGATGGGTGGAAAAGTAGAGCAGTGTAGAAAGGACACACTGAAACAATGGTCAGTATAATACTAGAGGACTGTGAAAGTTGGAGAAAGAAGTTTAATTTGTAGGTACGTGTTTTTTTGAACAGGGAATTGTATTGGCTGGAGCTGAACATCAGAAAGATTAATGTAGGCAAGTGTAGAATGGAAATGAAGGTGTGATCATTTAGGAGGTTATTTGTTTAGGTGAGAGAGTTAATGAATTAGGTAGGTGGTATTAAGGAATGAAAATGGTAGCAGATAGGCCGGGTACGGTGGCTCACGCCTATAATCCCAGCACTTCGGGAGGCCGAGGCGGGTGGATCACGAGGTCAAGAGATCAAGACCATCCTGGTCAACATGGTGAAACCCTGTCTCTACTAAAAATACAAAAATTAGCTGGGCATGGCGGTACGCGCCTGTAGTCCCAGCTACTCGGGAGGCTAAGGCAGGAGAATTGCTTGAACCCAGGAGGCGGAGGTTGCGGTGAGCCAAGATCGCACCATTGCACTCCAGCCTGGGTAACAAGAGTGAAACTCCATCTCAAAAAAAAAAAAAAAGAAAATGGTAGCAAATTTTTGACAAATTAAGAATCATATTTTAAAATCAGCATCTGCTACCTAGAACTCATTGGAAAATAGAATTTTTCCAAAGATATAATCAAGGCCAGGCACAGTGCTCACACCTATAATCCCTGCACTTTGGGGAGGCTGAGGTGGGCGAATCACTTGAGGTCAGGAGTTCAAGGCTAGCCTGGCGAACATGGTGAAACCCCATCTCTAATAAAAATACAAAAAATCAGCCAGTGTGGTGGTGAGCGCCTATAATCCCAGCTACTCAGGAGACTGAGGCAGGAGAATTGCTTGAACCCAGGAGGCGGAGGTTGCAGTGAGATCATGCCATTGTACTCTGGCGTGGGCAACAGAGCAAGACTCTTCTCAAAAGAAAAAAAAAAGATATATAATCAGTTATTTAAATTTAAAAGAGTAAGTTTGCCCTAGCACTGTTTCTGGCATTATACAATTAATTGTTTAAAACTATTTGATTTTTTTTCTTCCAATAGAAAGAAATGCAGGAGTTGAAACTAAATAGCAGTAACTCAGCATCCCCTCATCGTTGGCCCACAGACAATTACGGACCAGACTCAGTGCCTGATGGATATCAGGGGTCACAGACATTTCATGGGGCTCCACTAACAGGTGAGCTGGCAAGTGGATAATTGCAGATTTTAGTAAAACTACTTTACTTTCCTCTTTTAAGTAGATAACTTGTGAAATCACCTTGTTTATATATGTTTGTTAATATACATATCAATGTCTGTTTGTATGTTACTTAAAAAGCTTATTTGGTGTTACTGAGATTTTTATAACCCTGAGCAGAAACAAAACGAGCTGTACATAAGCCTTAAAGAACCTTTAATCCACACCTCAGATAACGTTTGAGATGAGATTATTCCTTAAATTGAAAAATGTTAATGAATAGAGTTATGTAGTAATTGATGCCTAAATTAAGTACCTATACCTCTAGGGAATTATTTTGATGATAATGATGAGAGGCAGGACATTCTATAGGAAATCTTATTATATAGGAAATCTTATTTAATTTGAAATATTATGGCTATATAAATAAAGAAAAGGAGTTTCGACCTGAATCATACTGGGTTTTTAGATTGTGCTCTATCACTTAGTATAATAGCTGTGTAAATTAACCTGTCTGAAATGTGGAAATAATACTTGCCTCACATAATTACTGTGAGCATTTGTGTGTGCAGGTGGGCATGGGTGTGTATTAGACATTTATTAGAGTATACCGTAAACAGTTAATGAACTAAGGTTACTATTAGTGTTCACTGTGGGGTGGCTGTGTGCAAAACTGTTTTGTGAATTTAATTTTATTCAATTACAGTAACTTAGAATGGTAGGTACCATTATTAATCTTTTTTATAAATGAGGAAATGGGTAAAGAAAGTTAGGTGACTTCTTATTATACAACTAGTTATTTCTAGAACTGAGATTCAGACTCCAGTGGTGTAACTCCAAAGCACTTACTAGTATAATAAATTGTTCCCAGGCAGCCAGAAATAACAAAATTGTTTATTTTACGTAAGACAGACTCCTGAAATGGTAGTAGTGCACATTTTTCTTTTAATTCCTTTTAGCCCAGGAAAGATTTAGAATAAAATCTAGTTTAGATGAGCACATTTGGGTGATGGTTCATAAAACCATAGTTAAGGCAATCCCACTAGCGTTTTGTGACAGCGTCTCCTCAACATAGGTAAAATAACAGAAAATCTTTGTGAAGTCAAGCTTGTTAAATGTCGTAAGTCAGAGATGAGTATATGAAATGTCTAACATTCAAACTTTGTTAAAAACCTACGCATCATATAGGTCCTTGTGAGAGGATAAAAAAACTGGCTAGCATTTTCTAGGGCTTTTTCAGTACTGTGTGCAGTCATTTGGTGCCTTTTGGGTCATGATTTCCATTTCTTCTGTGTACAGGCATAAAGGTCTTCTGGTCTTATATAAGCATATAAATACAACATTCTCATTGTCTCATTTTATTCTTGCAATGACCCTATGAAATGTGTAGAAGCAGCACATCCTCATTTTACAACTGAGAAAAACGGAGACTCCAAATGGTTTATTTATAGGGTTACAAAATAGCTTTGTAACACTGAAAGGGAGAGAGCCCAGGTCTCCTGTTTTCTGTTCCTGTGTTCATAGATGTTTTTTTTCCTTAATAAAAGTAAACATCTATCAAGGTGGTCCTTGTTTTTTTTAAAATAAGATGATTAAAATTAAAGATTAATGAGCTCATTGGAGATCCTCAGAAGTACTGAACAGGGTGAAGAAAATGAAAAACTAACCACCTTATTAACATTTCTTATATTTGAGAGCATTTCCTTCTGGTTCTTTCTCTTTGGATACCTATGGTATTTTGTATGAGATTGTTACTATGCTATGATGTTGTGTGTAGATGAGCTAGCCTGTCTTTTCCATATTAATTTAATTCTCAGCATTTTTAACTTAAGTGTTTTTGAATATTAATGAGTTCATGGTATCCCATCACATGGAAGTATTGTAAATTCTGTTCCTTTATTTTTGTTGTTTCTGCTTTATGCCATGAAAAATTCTAGGACACTGTCCTAGTTTTGTAGGGTATTCAAAAAATTCAGTTTATGCTCTTATCACTAGTATCTGATAGTGCCATCTTTGCACTTTTGCTACTGCTGACTTAATAGTTAATCCTTTACCAATTTGTAGGAACAAAAGTGATATGATTTTTAAGTTTTTTTTTAATACTAGTCATGCTAAACAGCTCATGCAAATGGCTGTTAGTAGTTTTGCCATCAACATGGGTGCCTTCTGGATGTTTAGTTTCTTGATAAAACTCACAAAACAGATGGGGAAGAGTTTGTATATCAACATGAATGTTGATGTGATTTTTTTTTAAGCCAGTGAACACATTTGTGTTCTCTCTGAGATCCTTTGCATGAATTTGTCAGGTGATTATTTTGACCTGAACATTCTCATAATAGCTTGAGCTTGTACAATGCAACCTTATCATTTTGCAGGTTTTCCAGGCTCACTTCAAAAACATGGCTCTTGAGGCCTATTACATTTCTTTCCTAAATTGTCTATTATGTGGTGTTATTACAAATTAGATTACTTTTAGTAGATTTATTAGAACTCTTTATAGATTTTTTTCCTCCCACAGTTTAGAATCAGTAGTCAATTAAAGTCTCTACTTAAAGTTTAGACTTTAAGTTCCTCTTTTTTTAAATTTAAAATTTTATTTAAAAATTTTTTCCTTTTGCTTTTATGCACACAGACATATTGCAAGATTTTAAGATTCTTGGGTTATTTCTGTCAGCTTGTTCTGTGTTCTATGCCTGTTTCCTGCCCATAGTAATTTCAAAATAGCTATCCTCACCTCTGTTATGTCTCCAAAATCAAACTTGGGCTCTGGCTAGCCTTTTTTAGGTCTTGATTTTTTCAGTGCTTTCCAGAGGCAATTGTTTGGAACCTCTTGGCACAATTTCTGTTTCTTCTTTCATGTACAGGCATAAAGGTCTTTTGGTTGCTTTCTGTTAAAATTATCGTAAAACAGTTCAAGAAAATGACGGTTGGTAGTTTTGCCATTAACATGGGCGCCTTCTAGTTGTTTGGTTTCCTGGCAAAACACACAAAACAGATGGAGCAGATAGTTTGCACATCAGCATGAGTGTTGATGTGCTTTTTATTTTAAGCCAGGGAGCACATTTTGTGTTATTTGTGAGATTCTTTCCATGAATTTGTCAGGTGATTTTTGATCTGAACATTTCTAGTAATAGCTTTAGTTTACAAAATGCAACCCAGTCATTCTGCAGATTTTCTAGGCCCACTTCAAATGCATTGACTATCAGATGGCATCTTGGTTCCTTGCGTCCTTTCTGTGACTGAATGTCCATGATTCCACATCATACTGATCTTTCATAGAAAAGGCACCAACTACATTCTTCTTTGTTACTTTTTTAATGCTCGTGAAGGCAGTTCTTGTTGATCACAGTGATGCTATTCTCTTATTCTTCATGACATATTTAGCAATTTTTTCTAGTTTGCCATTTGATAATCTACTTTACTGATGTATTTTGATGTACAGAAATTTAAAATTTATGTAGTTAAATCTTTCTTTAATTTCTGTTGTTTTTGTATTTATAGTTCTTGCCTAGATAGTCTTAACTGTAGTATAGACTTTAACAGTGTTTTCTTTATTTTCTTTTTTTTTTTTAGTTGCAACTACTGGCC
Source organism: Sapajus apella (assembly GCF_009761245.1). Taxonomy (NCBI): domain Eukaryota; kingdom Metazoa; phylum Chordata; class Mammalia; order Primates; family Cebidae; genus Sapajus; species Sapajus apella. The sequence goes on from NW_022437074.1 coordinate 2,958,735, forward strand.
CTTCTGTATATTATAGTCAGTCACCAGCATATAATTCCCAGTATCTTCTCAGACCAGCAGCTAATGTTACTCCCACAAAGGTAACAAAGGAATAATTTATACATTTATAAGTATCTCCTTTTTAAATTGTTTAGGCGTCCTTCAAAGAAATTTGAGAGAGTAGTTCAGTATTAAAACTTTTATGTCCCTTAAGATGTAGATATTTTACATTTACCTCCAGATACAGAAATTATACTTCTTAGTCACCTTATTTTTGTCTTAAAATAAGTGTGAATATTTAGAATATATTAAAAATGGGAGTGGTGGTGCTGGTGGTGGTGGATCCTTCATCATTCTGTTTTAACAGAAATAGAACTGTAATACCCTTGCTGTCCCACTATGTGGTAAGTACTTTCAGGCCTTATATAGCTATATATATAACAATTGATTGAAGATTCAGTATTACAGTGGTAGTTGAATGTGACAGCTTTCAGGATAGGGGGTTGGGGTGCATTTAGACCCTTGCTCTTCTGCTTATTTTGACCACAAGCAAGTTTCTTAACCTCTCAATGCGTCATTTGCCTCATATGTAAAATGAGGATAATAGTAATACCTTTAATTCATAGGGTTTTTGAGGACATTAAAATGAGATAATTTATGTAAAGTGCTTAGAACAGTGCCCAGCTGGCACATTAATAAATGCTCAATAAATGTTAATCATCGCCATCATCATCATCATCATCATCATCATCATTGTTAACATCATTTGATTGTTTAGGAATGAAGAAAGTATTTATTTTGTGACTTTAGTTGTAGATTTTAAGATACTGTAATTTTTGGTGTATGCCAAGAATATATGGAAGTATCTAAGCTTGTGGGGGTTATTTATATCCTACTGCTCAAGGTCATTGCCAAGGTCTGATTTTTCACACAAAAAATTTGCAACCTCTGCCATAAATGGGTTAATGATATACTACATAGCCTAGTGATATCTTCTTCACTTAATATTCATGTTTGAAGTTTGTGAAAATTGGTTCGTATTTGGTTATCTGTAGTTTTATAGGCCATCTACAAAATGTTTTAACTTTCTGTCTTTTAGGGTCCAGTCTATGGCATGAATAGGCTTCCACCCCAACAGCATATTTATGCCTATTCACAACAGATGCACACACCACCAGTGCAAAGCTCATCTGCGTGTATGTTCTCTCAGGAAATGTATGGTCCTCCTACGTTGCGTTTTGAGTCTCCTGCAACAGGAATTCTATCACCCCGGAGTGATGATTACTTTAATTACAATGTTCAACAGACAAGCACAAATCCACCTTTGCCAGAACCAGGATATTTCACAAAACCTTCAATTGTAGCTCATGCTTCAAGATCTGCAGAATCTAAGGTTATAGAATTTGGGAAAGCTAATTTTGTTCAGCCCATGCCGGGTGAAGGAATAAGGCCATCTTTGACAACACCGGCACATACAACACAGCCAACTCCTTTTAAATTTAACTCAAATTTCAAATCAAATGATGGTGACTTCACGTTTTCCTCACCACAGGTTGTGACACAGCCTCCTCCTGCAGCTTATAGTAACAGTGAAAGCCTTTTGGGTCTCCTGACTTCAGATAAACCTTTGCAAGGAGATGGCTATAGTGGACCCAAACCAATTCCTGGTGGTCAAACCACTGGATCTCGAAATACATTCAATTTTGGAAGCAAAAATAAGTCTGGAATTTCATTTACAGATAACATGGGGCCAAATCAGCAAAAGAATTCTGTTTTTCGGCGAAGTGATGATATGTTTACTTTCCACGGTCCAGGGAAATCAGTATTTGGAGCACCCACTACAGAGATAGCAAACAAGAATCATGAGACAGATGGAGGAAGTGCCCATGGGGATGATGATGATGACGGTCCTCACTTTGAGCCCGTAGTACCTCTTCCTGATAAGATAGAAGTGAAAACTGGTGAGGAAGATGAAGAAGAATTTTTTTGCAACCGTGCGAAATTGTTCCGTTTTGATGGAGAATCCAAAGAATGGAAGGAACGTGGGATTGGCAATGTGAAAATACTGAGGCATAAAACATCTGGTAAAATTCGCCTTCTGATGAGACGAGAGCAAGTATTGAAAATCTGTGCAAACCATTACATCAGTCCAGATATGAAATTGACACCAAATGCTGCATCAGACAGATCTTTTGTATGGCATGCCCTTGATTATGCAGATGAGTTGCCAAAACCAGAACAGCTTGCTATTAGGTTCAAAACTCCTGAGGAAGCAGCACTTTTTAAGTGCAAGTTTGAAGAAGCCCAAAGCATTTTGAAAGCCTTAGGAACAAATATAGCCACAGCACCAAATCAGGCTATCAGAATTGTAAAAGAACCCACAAGTCATGATGATAAGGATATTTGCAAATCTGATGCTGGAAACATGAATTTTGAATTTCAAGTTGCAAAGAAAGAAGGGTCTTGGTGGCATTGTAACAGCTGCTCATTAAAGAATGCTGCAACTGCTAAGAAATGTGTATCATGCCAAAATCTAAACCCAAGCAATAAAGAGCTCCTTGGCCCACCATTAGGTGAAACTGTTTTTACTCCTAAAACCGGCCCAGAGAATGTTCAAGATCGATTTGCATTGATGACTCCAAAGAAAGAAAGTCACTGGGATTGTAGTGTTTGTTTAGTAAGAAATGAACCCACTGTATCTAGGTGCATTGCATGTCAGAATACAGAATCTACTAACAAAAGTGGATCTTCCTTTGTTCATCAAGCTTCCTTTAAATTTGGCCAGGGAGAGCTTCCTAAGCCTGTTAACAGTGATTTCAGATCTGTTTTTTCTACAAAGGAAGGACAATGGAATTGCAGTGTATGTTTGGTACTAAATGAGGGGAGCTCTACAAAATGTGTGGCTTGTCAGAATCCAAGAAAACAGAATCTACCTGCTACTTCTATTTCAACATCTGCCTCTTTTAAATTTGGTACTTCAGAGACAAGTAAAACTCCAAAGAGTGGGTTTGAGGACATGTTTGCTAAGAAGGAAGGACAGTGGGATTGCAGTTCATGCTTAGTGCCAAATGAAGCAAATGCTACAAGATGTGTTGCTTGTAAGAATCCAGGTAAACCAAATCCATCTACTTATATTCCAGCTCCTGCCTCTTTTAAGTTTGGTACTTCAGAGGCAAGTAAGGCTCCAAAGAGCGGATTTGAGGAAATGTTCACTAAGAAGGAAGGACAGTGGGATTGCCAAGTGTGCTCAGTAAGAAATGAAGCTAGTGCTACTGAATGTATTGCTTGTCAGAATCCAAGTAAACAAAATCAACCTACTTCTGCAACTTCAACACCTGCCTCTTTGGAGACAAGCAGGGCTCCAACGAGCGGATTTGAGGGCATGTTCACTATGAAGGAAGGACAGTGGGATTGCAGTGTGTGCTTAGTAAGAAATGAAGCCAGTGCTACCAAATGTATTGCTTGTGAGAATCCAAGTAAACAAAACCAACCTACATCTGAAACTCCAACACCTGCCTCTTCGGAGACAAGCAAGGCTCCAAAGAACGGATTTGAGAGAATGTTCATTAAGAAGGAAGGACAGTGGGATTGCAGTGTGTGCTTAGTAAGAAATGAAGCCAGTGCTACCAAATGTATTGCTTGTCAGAATCCAAGTAAACAAAATCAAACAACTTCTGCAATTTCAACACCTGCCTCTTTGGAGACAAGCAAGGCTCCAAAGAGTGGATTTGAAGGAATGTTCATCAAGAAAGAAGGACAGTGGGATTGTAGCATTTGCCATGTACAAAATGAGAATTCTTCCTTAAAATGTGTGGCTTGTGATGCTTCTAAATCAACTCATAAACCTATTGTAGAAGCTCCTTCTGCTTTCACATTGGGCTCAGAAATGAAGTTGCATGACTCTTCTGGAAGTCAGGTGGGAATAGGATTTAAAAGTAATTTCTCAGAAAAAGGTTTTAAATTTGGCAACATAGAGCAAGGATTCAAATTTGGGCATGTGGATCAAGAAAATTCACCTTCATTTATGTTTCAGGGTTCTTCTAATACAGAATTTAAGTCAACCAAAGAAGGATTTTCCATCCCTGTGTCTGCTGATGGATTTAAATTTGGCATTTCGGAATCAGGAAATCAAGAAAACAAAAGTGAAAAGCCTCTTGAAAATGATAGTGGCTGCCAGGCTCAGGATATTAGTAGCCAGAAGAATGGTAGTAGTGTGATTTTTGGCCAAACAAGTAGCACTTTTACATTTGCAGATCTTGCAAAATCAACTTCAGTAGAAGGATTTCAGTTTGGCAAAAAAGACCCCAATTTCAAGGGATTTTCAGGTGCTGGAGAAAAATTATTCTCTTCACAGTGTGGTAAAATGTCTGATAAAGCAAACACTTCAGGTGACTTTGAGAAAGATGATGATGCCTATAAGACTGAAGATAGTGATGACATCCATTTTGAACCAGTAGTTCAAATGCCTGAAAAAGTAGAACTTGTAACAGGAGAAGAAGATGAAAAAGTTCTATATTCACAGCGGGTAAAACTATTTAGATTTGATGCTGAGATAAGTCAGTGGAAAGAAAGGGGCTTGGGGAATTTAAAAATCCTCAAAAATGAAGTCAATGGCAAACTAAGGATGCTGATGCGAAGAGAGCAAGTATTAAAAGTGTGTGCTAATCATTGGATAACAACTACAATGAACCTGAAGCCTCTCTCTGGATCAGATAGAGCATGGATGTGGTTAGCCAGTGATTTCTCTGATGGTGATGCTAAACTGGAGCAGTTGGCAGCAAAATTTAAAACACCAGAGCTGGCTGAAGAATTCAAGCAGAAATTTGAGGAATGCCAGCGGCTTCTATTAGACATACCACTTCAAACTCCCCATAAACTAGTAGATACTGGCAGAGCTGCCAAGTTAATACAGAGAGCTGAAGAAATGAAGAGTGGACTGAAAGATTTCAAAACAGTTTTGACAAATGATCAAACAAAAGTCACTGAGGAAGAGAATACGAATTTAGGTACAGGTGCAACCAGCACCTCAGACACAACAATAAAACCCAATCTTGAAAACACTGGGCCCACATTAGAATGGGATAACTATGATTTAAGGGAAGATGCTTTGGATGATAGTGTTAGTAGTAGCTCAGTACACGCTTCCCCATTGGCCAGTAGCCCCGTGAGAAAAAATCTCTTCCGCTTTGGTGAGTCAACAACAGGATTTAACTTCAGTTTTAAATCTGCTTTGAGTCCATCTAAGTCTCCTGCCAAGTTGAATCAGAGTGGGACTTCAGTTGGCACTGATGAAGAATCTGATGTTACTCAAGAAGAAGAGAGAGATGGACAGTACTTTGAACCTGTTGTTCCTTTACCTGATCTAGTTGAAGTATCCAGTGGTGAGGAAAATGAACAAGTTGTTTTTAGTCACAGGGCAAAACTCTACAGATATGATAAAGATGTTGGTCAATGGAAAGAAAGGGGCATTGGCGATATAAAGATTTTACAGAATTATGATAATAAGCAAGTTCGTATAGTGATGAGAAGGGACCAGGTATTAAAACTTTGTGCCAATCACAGAATAACTCCAGACATGACCTTGCAAAATATGAAAGGGACAGAAAGAGTATGGGTGTGGACTGCATGTGATTTTGCAGATGGAGAAAGAAAAGTAGAGCATTTAGCTGTCCGTTTTAAACTACAGGATGTTGCAGACTCATTTAAAAAAATTTTTGATGAAGCAAAAGCAGCCCAAGAAAAAGATTCTTTAATAACACCTTATGTTTCTCGGTCAAGCACTCCCAGAGAGTCACCATGTGGCAAAATTGCTGTAGCTGTATTAGAAGAAACCACAAGAGAGAGGACAGATGTAATTCAGGGTGATGATGTAGCAGATACAACTTCAGAAGTCGAAGTGTCTAGCGCATCTGAAACAACAACAAAAGCAGTGGTTTCTCCTCCAAAGTTTGTATTTGGTTCAGAGTCTGTTAAAAGCATTTTTAGTAGTGAAAAATCAAAACCATTTGCATTTGGCAACAGTTCAGCCACTGGGTCTTTGTTTGGATTTAGCTTTAATGCACCTTTGAAAAGTAACAATAGCGAAAATAGTTCAATAGCCCAGAGTGGATCTGAAAGAAAAGGACAACCTAACAAATGTGAATTGTCAAAGAATTCTGATATCAAACAGTCTTCAGATAGCAAAGTCAAAAATCTCTTTGCTTCCTTTCCAACGGAAGAATCTTCAATTAATTACACATTTAAAACACCAGAAAAGGGTAAGTACTTTGTTGTTAAAGTTAAGTACAGTTTTTCTTTGTTTTAATGTTTAGTTTGATGCAGACTCTGTAGGGCACTAATGTTGGGATGTAAATGGTGCTTTGTGAACACCCCAAAAATATTTGAGCAATTTTTTTTTCTCCCCTAATAAGTTTACTGTGAGGGTTCAAAGAGCAACAGAACTTAATTTAAGAAATTTCAGTAACTGGAAGGTACTTCTATCATGCTAGGGCAGAGTGAAAGAACTCAGTACAGTGTATGGACTCGTGCTTGAATCATGTGCATTAACATGAGTCTTTTTTTAAAGTGTTCATTTCCATTCGTTCAGTTTGTTTTGTCACCAGAAAACATGATATTGAGGCCGGGCATGGTGTCTCACACCTATAATCCCAGCACTTTGGGAGGCCAAGGTGGGTAGATCACTTGAGCTCAGGAGTTCGAGACCAGCCCGGCCAACACGGTGAAACCCTGTTTCTACTGAAAATATAAAAATTAATCAGACGAGGTGGTGCATACCTATAATTGCAGCTATTCAGGAGGCTGAGGCAGAAGGATTGCTTGAGTACAGGAGATGGAGGTAGCAGTGAGCTGAGATCATGCTACTGCATTCTAGCCTGACTGGGTGACAGAGCGAGAATTTGTCTCCAAAAAACAAAGAACATGGTATTGAGATGTTCTCATTTTGTATGTTGTATGTTAGTCTTGCTCATTTACTAACTGAGCAAAGAGTGAAACCACAGGGATAAATGAACATGTAAGACAAACAGATTGGTGGTATAAATTGAGGGACTCTGGCCTTTTGTGTTTTATAAGCATATTCATTTTGTTTCCCAAAATGTTAAAAAAATGAAATATTCTTTATTTTCTAGGATTTAATTTTAGCCTTTTTAAATCTAATCCCATGGCCTTTTGGACTAGCACCCCTCCCTCACAGCCTGAGAGCAAAGGTATAGAACTAGCATTCTCAATATGAGATAACAGCAGTTTTTAGAAGCTGGTAGCCCTTAGCAAAGTATTAATAACTATGGCTATGTGAAATTAAGTACTTAACACTACAGCATGCATGTTAGAGAATGCCACTTTAAGCAAAGTACCTTTTGACTGATGGCATGACACCCTTTAATGTTGGTTGATTTTTTAAATGTTCTCAGATGCTGATTTGTACTTCATTGCTCTGTTATTTCAAGTCTGCTCAATGAAGACCTATGTTTTATCTAACGTTTATCTTTAGCCGTTAATGTCTGCCAGTAGTCAAATGTAGTGGCAACGGCATGCATAAAATATGGAAGAGTGTCCCTGTAGGGCTGTTCTTTTGTGCATGGTTAATGTTGTATTTGAAAATCAACCTCATTTTTGACAGCCACCGTTCTACAGCTTGTATATTATATATGTTGCACAGAACATTTTTAGAAGTGTTGCTACTAGAGTGGAACAAGAAGTAGGATTTGTTGAAGGCCTTCAAGAACAATGTTAGGGAAGTGAGACCTTACCATTAGTGACCAGTAACACGTCTTAGCCATGTCAAACAAGTACAACAATTAAGTAACAGTCTCTGATTTTTTTTTAAGTATACCAGTTTTATTAGTAGCTAAGGCAGCTCTTAATCTTTTATTTTTAAAGATACAGTCTTTGAGAAATGTGAAAAGTGTGAACTTAAAGTGGATGTATACTTGCATACAGTTTCTGTGAACTCTAGAGCGAATGTGCCAGTACACTACTGTAGAACAAAGAGCCTTATTCTGTTTTGAATCTGATAATGTCATTGTCCCAAGGGACCTTAGAAATGAAGACTTCAGACATGAGTAAACTGAGGGGAAGAGAGGCTCTCTGATTTACCCAAGGTGTCTTTACTGAGTAATAGCAGAAGTGGAACAAGAATCTGTATCTTATGGCGTACTTTTATTTCTCCTAGCTAGGAAATGATAACTAAGTTTTTATAATGAAGGAGAAGGACAAATTTAACATTGTAAAAGGAAGGGCAATGGTTTTCCAGAGCAGTGTCATCCAAGAGAAATAAAATATAACCTGTGTATATATTTTAAAATTTTAATTCAGGTACAGTGGCTTGTGCCTATAGTCCCAGATAGTTGGGAGGCTGAGGCAGAGGGATCACTTGAGCCCACAAGTTCCAGGCTTCAGTGAATTATGATCACATCACTGCAGTCTAGCTCTAGGTGACAGAGCAAAACTGCATCTCTTAAAAAAAATAATTTTTCTGGTAGACATACTAAAAAGAATAAAAAGAAACAGTTAAAAAGGGAAACAGATTAAAGTAATTTTATTAATATATTTGATTTAACTCCTTATGTCCAGAATATCGTTTTAACTTCTAATTAATATAAAAATTAATAAGGTATTTTACATTATTGTTTTTCACCAAGTCTTCAACACCCAGTGTGTGTGTTTACACTTAGTGTTAGTTAGCACGTCTTGATTTGGGCTAGCCACTTTGTGAGGTTTTAATAGAATGTGACCAGGCTACCATATTGGACAGCATAGCTCTCAGAATGTTACCCTGTCACCAGTTGGTATACATGGGATGCTTCATAACCAGCTTACTTTATTAAATTCCTTTAGCCAGAAATTCTTTATGTTAATAGATCAGAACAGGTTGCATATAGAGTTTTTTTTCTCTTTATAATTTTTTGCACTTTGCATTGATGGTGGCTGGGGTTGGGTTGTTTTCAGCCATATGAATGGTCTTAGATTTTATAGTGTTAGTTACCCATAGAGTAACAGTTTTTATTTAATTTCCATGCTTGGATGTAGGCAAACTAGATGCAACTCTAGTCCCCTTCCATTCTTGGCAATTGTTAACTTTCCTTGCAGGAACTAATCACAGTTGGCTTTGGATTAGTTTCATATGTCTACTAATACTTGCTTATGTTTTAAGGTTTTTTTTTCAGTTGCTGCATATGCATGGATATTTTGGTAAATTATTGTATGCTAAGTATAGTTAGACAACACTTTAAAAAATAGCTTTTAAATTCTAGAAATTAGTAGTAATTCTTTTTAGTGACAAGTAAACAGGATTTTTTTGTTTGTTTGTTTTCTTTGGTTTTAAATAGATTCTGTGTTTACTAAGGGTTTTTGGTAGAACACTCAATCAGGATGCTAATGATTATCGTACATCTCTGTGTGTATCAAAATATATGTATTTTTATCAGTATGATGTTTTAACCTATGGATAAGTTCCATGGTTTTTATTTTAAGTTAGAGTATTAATGTCAATTCTGAATACCTTATTTTTGTCAATTTTTTTGGATGGTGTTACAGTAAAAGAGAAGAAAAAACCTCAAGATCCTCCCTCAGATGATGATGTTCTCATTGTATATGAACTAACTCCAACTGCTGAGCAGAAAGCCCTTGCAACCAAACTTAAACTTCCTCCAACTTTCTTCTGCTACAAGAATAGACCAGATTATGTTAGTGAAGAAGAGGAGGATGGTAAAACTTGTTATTTCAAAAACACTCTGTTCTCATTAATCTTAGTAAAATTGGGAGTATAGTTTAATTATTTTAAGCCTGCCTCTTAGAACTCATCACTAATATCCTTATAGGTAGATATTTACCCTAAGTGTATATGTAAATAATCAATGTATATAATGATCAAAAGGACTATAATCATTAAGCAAGCATTTTTTGGATGGCTAATGTGCCAGGCATGTGTTTTGAGGGGGTTTAAAATAATCATAATTTTGCTGTAGTCCTAAAGGTATGGAAGAGAGAGATAAGGCAGATAAGGTTATAATGGAAAACCTTGTATGCCATAACAGTTTTTCAGCTGGGCAGTTAAAGTCTCAATAGAATCAGCTGGACAGTGGTGTACAAGATGGGTTTAGGGGACAAGGAGATTGGAAGATGAGCTAAAAATGATAGTAGAGCAGTTTAAACAAGATGAGAAGCTGAGCTAAAGCTCTAGCAGTAAGAGAACTATTAAGGATATAAAATTGGCTGCAATTCAGATGAGAGTGAGAGAGAGGGTGAAGTTGGAGATAGTCCCTAAACTAGGAAAACACCCCAAAATTAACTAGAAATTGTTTTAATCAATTGTATTTTAAGAGGAAGATTTCGAAACAGCTGTCAAGAAACTTAATGGAAAACTGTATTTGGATGGCTCAGAAAAATGTAGACCATTGGGAGAAAATACAGCAGGTATGTTAAGTTTAAAGGACATTTATAATGTTTGTCTTCTGTTTAGAAGGAATAACCCAGTCTCATATTAATCATCAATTTTACTATGCCCATGGTGATTTAAAATACTTAACATTAGGTGAAAAATACCATTTCTTGGGTGGTCCTTGTTCTTCATTAGCATGTATAGGTCTTGTTACCTGGGTCTGTAGATTACATTGATGACTACCATTGTAGAGAAGTTGGGCTTCATCTAATTTCATTTGCTTGTGTTGTACTCATTTTTCAGATAATGAAAAAGAATGTATTATTGTTTGGGAAAAGAAACCGACAGCTGAAGAGAAGACAAAAGCAGATACATTAAAACTTCCATCTACATTTTTTTGTGGAGTCTTTAGTGATACTGATGAAGACAATGGAAATGGGGAAGACTTTCACTCAGAGCTTCAAAAAGTTCAGGATACTCAAGTAAGAACATGTCTAGTAAAATTTTCTTTTAGTTCCATTGCCTTTGTTGGTGCAGTCAACTTGAATGTTCTTATTCATTCATTTATTTTTGAGACAGAATTTTGCTCTTGTTGCCCAGGCAGGAGCGCAATGGTGTACTCTTGGCTTACTGCAACCTCCACCTTCCAGATTCAAGCAGATCTCCTGCCTTGGCCTCCTGAGTAGTTGGGATTACAGGCGCCCGCCACCACACCTGGCTAAATTTTGTATTTTTAGTAGAAACAGTGTTTCACCATGTTGTCCAGGCTGGTCTTGAACTCTGGACCTCTAGCGATCCACCCTCCTTTGCCTCCCAGTGTGCTGGGATTACAGGAGTGAGCCACTGGGCCCAACCTAGAATGTTCTTACTAAATAGTAGTAATAGGTTGTGGCTACTAAATGGGTTCAGGGGTCTAGACTAATCAGCTATGGCCTGGAAAGAAGGAATTTTAATGTTGTTCTACACAGGAGCTATGTGCCAAAAGCCACAAAACACTGATGAAATAAAAAAAAAAAATCCAATAAATGGAAAGGCATACTTAGTGTTCTTGGATTGGAACACTCAATTAGAATATCAGTTTTCCAAAATTGATCTATAGATTTAACACAATACCAACCAAAACCCCTCCAGGAATTCTTTATGGATATACACAAGTGAATTCTAAAATTTCTACAGAAAGAAAAGATTATATATTTGTTACAGTTGATGAATCTACACTGACACATCATCACCTAACGTTTTTACCTTAAATGGATGTTGAATTTTGCCAAAACTTTTTAATTATTGATGCAGTCATGTGATTGTTTTTATTAAGTCTGTGAATGACATTGCATTTTCAAATGTTCAGAAAACTAACTTTGCATTCCCAGGTAAACTTCACTTTGTCATAGTATAATTTTGATAAATGGTTGCATTCAATTTGTATAAATCTTAGTATAGATTTTTGGATTTGTATTTATCAGGATACTGGTAGTTGTCTGATACTGTCTTTGGTTTCTGTGTAAGAGTAATGCTGGTTGGGCTCAGTGATGTGTATGGGTTGTCCCAGCTATTTGGGAGGCTGAATAGGAGAATTGCTCCAGAGTCTAGGAGTTCCAGGCTGCAGTGTGCCTTGATTGTGCCTGTGTATAGCCACTGCTCTCCAGCCTAGACAACATAGCCTCTTTAAAAAATGGTAATGCTGTTATCATAAAATGAATTGAGAAGTACTTTCTGTATTGCTGTTTTTCTGGAACAGGGTTTGTTGAATTGGTGCCATTTTTCCTTTAAATGTTTGAGCACTTTTCACCAATGAAACCGTGTCTGGAGTTTTCTTAGGTTTTGAAAATACTATTGATTTCTCTTCTTTATTATTTCTGTCTTGCCCTGGGTTTATTTTGCTCTTTTTTCGTTTTCTTTTGAGATAGAATCTTGCTGTGTCTCCCAGGCTGGAGTGCAGTGGCATGATCTCAGCTCACTGCAAACTGCGTCTCCTAGGTTCAAGCGACTCTTGTGTCTCAGCCACCTGAGTAGCTGGGATTACAGGCGCGCAGTACCATGCCTGGATAATTTTTGTATATTTAGTAGAGATGGGGTTCCACTACGTTGCTCAGGCTGGTCTTGAACTCCTGAACTCAAGTGATCCTCCTGTCTTGGCCTCCCAAAGTACTGGGATTACAGGCATGAGCCACTATGTCCAGCATATATTCTTCATTTAAAATAAACTTAAATTACGAATTTAAGATCATTCTTTATTTCTAGTATAAGTATTTAATACTATAAGTTTTCTTCTAAGCACTTTCTAGCTGCAATCAACAGGTTTTAATATGTGGTATTTTCTCTCTTATGAAGTTCGAAATATTTTCTTATTTTTCTTGAGGCATTCTTTTTAATCTGTGCATTAGATGTTACTATACCATTTCCATATATTTGGTTGATTTTCCTTTTGTATATCTGTTAAATTGATTTCTAGTTTAATTCCTTTATGGTTCAGTTCTTACAAATTTTGTGAGATCTGTTTTGGTGAATGTTTCACGTGCACTTGAGAAGAAAGTAGAACCCCTTTTTATGTTGACATTTTGCCATTGGCAGTTCCAGTTTTTTCGGCTGCTCTAGCACCCAGGCTGGGTTATAGGAGTGGCAGAAAAACTCCATGTGGATCTCAACACCAGATTCTCTCTCTGGTCTCAAAATCCTTATTCTTCCTTCTTTTATCTGCCTTTCCAAGGCTTCTTAGAGTTGCCGTTTATGTTTCAGTCTAGGAATCTAGTTGTAGGTTTTGAGGAGAGATAGGGTGAAGTGTGTTTATTCTGTCTTCTCCAGAAGTCCAAGTTCTCAATTCCTTTTGAAGTAGATTATGTAATCATTTTTGTAAATCAGTATTTAAATAGTATAATATTTTGTGACTTCCTCTTTGCAGAAGTCTCAGACAGAAGAAATATCTAGCACAACTGACAGTGTATATATAGGTGGGACTGACGTGACGGTACCTTCTGTCTGTAAATCTGAAGAACCTGATTCTATTACCAAATCCATTAGTTCACCACCTACTTCCTCTGAAAATGTGGACAAACCTGTAGATTTGTCAACTAGAAAGGAAATTGATACAGATTCTACAAGCCAAGGTAAAACTTGATACATGTTTATCATGCATTACATAAGGGACACCTTATATTTATATTTGAGAAGATAGACTTTTAAAGGCAGATCCTGAAAACTCCCTTTAAAAATTTTTTTGATGTGTATAAAGGGGCATCTTAGTAGTAGTAATAATAATCAGAAAAATTGTGCTGTCCTGTCGACAAAGATGATACATGTGTTTTGTCATTAGAGTTGTGGTTATTAGGGAATACAAAGGATTATGACTCTGACCTATTTTTCCTGAGTTTAAAAGACAATGATATGCTTACATGTAATTCCTTTGTGGTAGTGTTTTCATTTGAATATTGTTTGAATTATATCATCACTCAAGCACATTTAAAGTGTTTTAATTACAAAGAAATTATAGAAATATTATAATAGGGATTTTAAAAAGTTTTATGGTACTACTTAAATGTTTCTTATTTTCTCTAACAGTTAAAAGCTTGCTAAATTAATTATTCAGTTACAGCACCATATTTGCTATTGCTTTCTCCTTTTTCATTTCAGTTTTGCAGATGGAAGTAGGAAGTTTAAGTTGTATTGCTTTGTTGTACATTATCTACATTACCTTTTTTTTTTTTTTTTTTTTTAAAAAACTTCAATGTCACAAATATTAAATTTATAGGTACTTGAGGGTCTTAATATGCTAAAAGAGGAAGATGACTTCGTACCTAAAACCTAATACATTGTCAGATGAGGAAAATAAGGCATGGGGCTTTCAGAGATCATGCAGCTACACATTAGCAGAATTAAGACAAGACTCCAAAAGTCCTTATGATCAAGTGGAAATGAGACATTTGGTTTTATGAGCTTATTTATACCACAGAACACAAAAAGCTTTTATGCAGATGTTTCCTAAAACCCTACCTTTGAGTGAATGCTTGTTTTAGAGTATAGTAGGTTCCACAGAGCAGAAACTAGTTTAATATCTGGCTTAATAAAGATAGCTCTACGTCTTTTTTTTTTTTTTTTTTTTTTTGGAGACGGAGTTTCGTTCTTGTTACCCAGGCTGGAGTGCAATGGCGCGATCTCGGCTCACCGCAACCTCCGCCTCCTGGGTTCAGGCAATTCTCCTGCCTCAGCCTCCTGAGTAGCTGGGATTATAGGCACGAGCCACCATGCCCAGCTAATGTTTTTTGTATTTTCAGTAGAGACGGGGTTTCACCATGTTGACCAGGATGGTCTCGATCTCTTGACCTTGTGATCCACCCGCCTCGGCCTCCCAAAGTGCTGGGATTACAGGCTTGAGCCACCGCGCCCGGCCAAGCTCTATGTCTTATTTAAAAAAAATTTTTGGCATGCATTTGGTGTAGTATCGTAGTATTCTTTGTGAATAGCACTGGTAAAATTAGCAATACTGAAGAAGCTCAGAACTGGATATATTTTGTAACTTGCCAGAATTTAAATAACTCCCCTCATCCTAGAGCATAGAAGGTTCTAATATTCTCTCTAGGTCCTGGGTAAAGCTTTGATGTTTAGTGCAAATGAAGTAGTAAATTGTTCTTTTTCTTTTGCCAGGGGAAAGAAAAATAGTTTCATTCGGATTTGGAAGTAGCACAGGGCTCTCATTTGCAGACTTGGCTTCCAGTAATTCTGGAGATTTTGCTTTTGGTTCTAAAGGTAAGATCAAGAGGAGAGATTTTTAATAATATTGTTACAGAATCAAGCACAACTGAAAAACTTGTTTTTTGTTGCAGTATGTAACTAAGTTAGAAGTTTCTTCCTTTACCCCTCAGTTCATTTAGTATTTTAATAATGAAGGGCTTCTACACTTTATTATTTTTTGACATTTATCAAAATAATCATAAGAATTTTCTCTTAATTTTATCTAAGTCATGCTGATAGTCCTCCCCATTCTGAAATGCAGAACGATTTAACAGCTTCAGAATGACTCTGACTTTTGTAACATTATTCTTTTAACTATACCTTCATATTTGATTTGTTAATATTTCAGGATTTGTGAGTTTATAGTTTTTAAGGATATGATTTTGTAGTTTTATTTTTTGCACTGTCTTTGGATTTTAGTGTTAGGGTTGTGCTAATTTATTGTGGTAAGTTTATAATTGATATGCTTGCGCATCTTCTTAAGTGGACTTCTGTTTTAAATACATTTTGGTAACATTTCTAGAAAAGCATCCTTTCCCTTATTGTTTTAGGTTTATCATTCATTATATTTTTGTTCATTATATTTTCTTATTCTTGTAATGTCTTTCACATTGCTGTTTATAGCACCACTTAAATGGTTCTTGTACAAGGTGTTTGATTTATGGAATAAATTTTATTGAGGATATATGCTTGAATAATTAATGAGGTTCAGAATTCTATTCTTTCCTCCTACATATTTGCACTTTCTTCACAGCTCCTGCCACCCGTAGAAACACATAAAACTTTTAGAAATTACCTTCAGATATGGTGTTGGAATTCGTGGCTTCATTGATGTCATTTATTTTTGTTTTAATTTATTAAATAGCTTGAAATCAAAGGGTAATGTGTCAGCGAGTAAGCAATGTAGTAGATACAGTTACACACACAAAAAAGCCTTTGTTTTAATTTATTAAATGGCTTGAAATTAAAGGATAATGTGTCAGCAAGTAAGCAATGTAGTAGATACACAAAAAAAATGCCAAATAAAAATAGATAGGCTCCTTGTTAATCAGTATATCTTTTTTGAAGTATGTCAGTATTGTACAATGAAGTGTAGACAACACTCATGTATCAAGAGGAAACCATGCCTAAATAAGCCTTATGCATTGACATTCACTTCTCACTACCACTTATCATTTTTAGTGTGATTATTCACCAAACTCTTGTGTATTGAATGCTTACTTCATTTAATTAGATTGTGCTTGTTAAAAACAGCATTTGAAACTACTGCAGTCAGTTTTGTTTGTATCCCATAGGTTTTCATAGGGAATCTATAAATTTCCAGATAGTTTAGAGTTTCAGTCTTATTTTCTCTAATGCCTCAAAGCTTGCTAAATTAGTTATTCAGCTACAGTAATATAACTGTAGACCCAGTTATGACCCTTGAGACCCAGATACTGATATATTGCAAATATTTTTACAAATGAGTGATTATAATGTATTCTTAGATAACCACTATTTTAAAGGAATTTTGAATTCTGCCACATGTCCCTTGTGGTTATTTTTTAGTTAAATTTTTGCTTTTAGCAGAAAAGTTGGTGAAAAATTTTGTTTGGTTTTTGTTTTTGAGACAGGGTGTGACTCTGTTGCCCAGCCTGGAGTGTATTGGCATGAATATAGCTCACTGCTGCCTTGACCTCCTGGGCTCTCAAGCAATCCTTCTGCCTCAGCCTCCCAAGTAGCTGGGACCACAGGCATGTACCACCATACCTGGCTAATTTTTACATTTTTTGTAGAGACAGGTGTCTGTGTTGCCCAGATTGATATCAAATTTCTGGGCTCAAGCAGTCCTCCCAGCTTGGCCTTGCAAAGTACTGGAATTGTAGGCATGAACCACTGCACCTGGCCCTAAACAGTTATTTTTGAGCCCCCAAGTTGGTATCTCATCCAGATTAGTGGTTACTATTCTCAGGAAGTCCCCATGAAACCTGTGGTTCTTGTTCTCAGATCATTCTTTGCAATATACTTCTTTTTATGTCCTTAAGAATTTTTGTCTTTTCTCTCTCTTTTTTTTTTTTTTTTTTTTTTTTTTTTTTTGAGATCACTCTGTTGCCCAGGCTGGTGTGCAGTGGTGCTGATCTCAGCTCACACAACCTCTGCTTCCTGGGTTCAAGTGATTCTCCAGCCTTAGCCTCCAGAGTAGCTGGAATTACGGGTATGTGCTATGACACCTGGCTAATTCTTTTTGTATTTTTAGTAGAGATGGGGTTTTGCTATGTTGGCCAGGGTGGTCTCGAGCTCCTGACCTCAAGTAATCAGCCTGCCTCGGCCTCCTAAATTGCTGGGATTACAGGCATGAGCCACTATGCCCATCCCTCTCCCTCTCCCTCCCTCCCTCCCTCTCTCTCTCTCTCTCTCTCTCTCTCTGTTTTTTTTTTTTTTTCTTCCTTTCTATAGCTCAAGGATAAAAAAGTTTTTTTTTTCCCCTTTCATTAAATCTGCCTTAAAGAGAGTTGGTTTTTTATTTATTGTGTTCGTTAAGGTGCTAAGTTAGCTTTTATAATACCCTGTGACATTTTCTCTTTCTTAAAAGTTTTTAACAGAAGGTATAGGGTTCTTTATGACAGTGATTCAGCAAGTGATAAAAAGTTAAGAGAGGCATTTCTTTCTTCTAAGATAGTGGGGACTTGGTCAGCTAAATTGAGGTGTGGGATGGAGAAGTTTCTAGTTTTCACCTTTTTGCAGGTATGCAAGAGGGAGATACCATCATTGTTCCCCCAACATTTCTGACATCCCTTGGGGCAGTAAAAATCAGTGAGTTTCTCCCAAGGCTGCTGTCCACCAGCTGGGCCAGGACATCTACATTCCAACACTAGCTTCTTAAGGAAGAAGTGGAGATGCAGAAGCCATAAAAATGTTTAGGCTAGTTTGGAAGTAGCAGATTTGGCCTGCCGAGCTAAGCTTAAAAAATTTTAAGGTGGGTGCTTGAAATTTTAGAAGTAGGTAAGGAACCTACTTCTTTACTGGAAGTTCTTGTGTAGGTTAGTATTACGAAATTTATCCAAGGCGACAGCCTTATCTTTGTATCTCTAAGCATAAATCATACCAAATGTACTCTGTACTAATGGTATGAGTTGAATTTACTAGATTTTTTTAAAATTTAATTTTATTTATTTTTTTAAATTAATTTATTTACTTTAGGTGCATACTGTATCTGGCATTTCTCCCCATGTTATCCCTCCCCACCCTCCCCTCACTTCCCACCCCCTGCTGTCTCTCCCTACCCCACTCAGCTGCCCCCAGTGTGTGATGCTCCTCTCCCTGAGTCCACATGTTCTCGTTGTTCACCCACCTATGAGTGAGAACATATGGTGTTTGGCTTTCTGTTCTTGTGTTAGTTTGCTGAGAATGATGGTTTCCAGATCCATCCAAGTTCCTACAAAGGACACAAACTCGTTTTTTATGGCTGCATAGTATTCCATAGTGTATATGTACCACATTTTCTTTGTCCAGTCTATCATTGATGGGCATTTCGGTTGATTCTATGGAAGTCTAGTATTACTTTTTTTTTTGAGACAGAGTTTCCAGTCGACAGTCAGAAACAGGTTGTTCGGTTTCCAGGTGGTTGTGCAGGTTTGTGTGTTGATCCTGAGTCCTAGTGTGACTGCTCTGTGGTCTGATAGACTGTTTGTTATGATTTCTGTTCTTTTGCATTTGCTGAGAAGTGATTTGCTTCCAATGATATGGTCAATTTTAGAGTATGTGCAATGTGGTGCTGAGAAAAATGTATATTCTATGGATTTGGGGTGGAGCGTTCTGTATATGTATATTAGGTCCACTTGGTCCAGCTCTGCATTCAAGTCCTGGATATCCTTGTTAGTTTTCTGTCTCATTGATCTAATATTGACAGTGGAGTGTTGAAGTCTCCCACTATTGTGTGGGAGTCTAAATCTCGTTTTAGGTCATTAAGAACTTGCTTTATGTATCTGGGTGCTCCTGTGTTGGGGGCGTATGTATTTAGGATACTTAGCTCTTCCTGTTGGATTGATCCTTTTACCATTATATAGTGTCCTTCTTTGTCTCTTTTGATGTTTGTTGAAGTCCATTTTATCAGAGACTAGGATTACAACCCCTGCTTTTTTTTTTGTTCTCCATTTGCTTGCTAAATCTTCTTCTATCCCTTTGAGTCTATGTGTGTCTTTTTATGTGAGAAGCGTTTCCTGAATACAGCACACCGATGGGTTCTGACTTTTTATCCAGTTTGCCAGTCTGTGTCTTTTGATTGGAGCGTTTAGGCCATTTACATTCAATGTTAATATTGTTATGTGTGGATTTGATTCTGCCATTTTGTTACTGACTGGTTTTCTTTCCCATTAGTTGACTCATTTTCTTCATTGCATTTTTGGTCTTTGCCAACTGGTTTGCTTTTGCAGTGACTGGTACTTGTTCCTTTCCTTGCTTAGTGTTTCTTTCAGGAGCTCTTGTAGGGCAGGCCTGGTGGTGACAAAATCTCTCAATAATTCCTTGTCCGTAAAGGATTTTATTTCTCCTTCACTTATGAAACTTAGTTTGGCTGGACATGAGATTCTGGGTTGAAAATTCTTTTCTTTAAGGATGTTGAATATTGACCCCCACTCTCTTTCTGGCTTGTAGGGTTTCTGCAGAGAGATCTGCTGTGAGTCTGATTGGCGTCCCTCTGTGGGTGACCTGGCCTTTCTCTCTGGCTGCCCTTAGCATTTTTTCCTTCATTTCAACCCTGCTGAATCTGACGATTATGTGCCTTGGGGTTGCTCTTCTTGAGAAATATCTTTGGGGAGTTCTCTGTATTTCTTGAATTTGAAATTTGGACAGCCTTGCTAGGCTTGGGAAGTTCTCCTGGATAATATCCTGGAGCATGTTTTCCAGCTTGGATTCATTCTCCCCATCATATTCAGGTACACCGATCATGCGTAGATTAAGTCTTTTCACATAATCCCCTATTTCTTGGAGGCTTTGTTCATTTCTTTTCACTCTTTTTTCTCTTGTCTTGCCTTCTCTTTTTATTTCATTGAGTTGATCTTCAATCTCTGATATCTTTTCTTCTCTTTGATCGATCTGGCTATTAAAACTTGTGGTTGCTTCACGTAGTTCTTGTGCTGTGTTTTTCAACTCATCAAGTTGTTTATGTTCTTCTCTATGCTGGTTATTCCAATTAGCATTTTGTCTAACTTTTTTTCAGGGTTTTTGATTGTTTTGCGTTGAGTTAGAACATGTTCCTTTAGCTCAGAAATGTTTGTCATTAGCCACCTTCTGAAGCCTGTTTCTGTCAATTTATCGCACTCCTTGGTCAAGTTGTGATCCTGTGTTGTTGAGGAGTTGTGATGCCTTGAAGGAGAAGAGGTGTTCTGGTCTTTGATGGTTTCATCTTTTTTGTGCTGGTTTTTTTCCCCACCTTTGTGGATTTACCTGGCTGTGGTGTCAAGGAACTACTTGATGAGGTTGCTTGTGTGCCCAGGAAGGCCAGGTTTCTGTAGTTCTCTAACATCACATTCCTATATAAATTCTGCTGTGCAGAGTCCAGGCATTGCCACTTCTCCAGAGAGAATTCTGTGGCCACATCCCTAAATGTCAACAGTTCCTCTGCACTCAGCACCCAACTCTGCACCTGGCACCAGGCTCTGCACTCCGCACCTAACTCTGCCGCATGGCTCCCCTGGAAGGTTCCAGCTGATGCAACCCTGGCCGATTTTTTGTTTTTTTTTAAAGACAGTGTCTTCCTCCGTTTCCCAGTCTGGAGTGCAGTGGCGCCATCTTGGCTCACTGCAAGCTATACCTCGGGGTTTAAGTGATTCTTTTGCCTCAGCCTCCTAAGTAGCTGGGACCACAGCGCACATCACCACAGCTGGCTTTTTTTTTTTTTTTTTTTTTTTTTTTTTTTTTTTTTTTTTTTTTTTAGTGGAGATGGGGTTTCACCACGTTGGCCAGGCAGGTCTCAGACTCCTGATCTCAGGTAATCCACCTGCCTCAGCCTCCTAAAGTGCTGGGATTACAGGCATGAGGAATTTACTAGAATAATATTATTTTAAACATTTAAAATTGACATACATATTACATCATCGGGAATTAGATGCATTGATAAGAGGGTGATGAAAAATGTAAAAAATAGATACCAGTGTTTAAATATCTTAATTTCTTCATCAGATAAAAATTTCCAGTGGGCGAATACTGGAGCGGCTGTGTTTGGAACACAATCAGTTGGAACCCAGTCAACCGGTAAAGTTGGTGAAGATGAAGATGGTAGTGATGAAGAAGTAGTTCATAATGAAGATATTCATTTTGAACCAATAGTGTCACTACCAGAGGTAAATGTTAAGGAATTAAACTTTTACTAATAAATTATTTTTCATTTTTAAGTTTAAAACTTATCCTGGCTTGATCTGTCAGGATATGTATCATTGTTTGCATATCTTTAAGAATGTTTACAATTTGAAACAGAAGCTCTATTTATTAGACATCCAGCCGTTAAGTATAAATTCTCTTTCTGATGTTTTTATATAAATATTGCTTTGTAAATTCTATATGTAATTGTTGGGAGGAAATAATTTTTTCATATGGTGCTAGAATATCATGTTTGTTTTTATAACATGATTCTGTGGAAAAAGTAAACTCATACTTGCCAAAGTCCTTTTAATAAACATAAACTTGTATGTTTTTTGGACAAGAACATTGCTCTAGGAAAACTATTTTGTCATTTTTTTAACCTCAGTCAGTAGCTGATACTTCTTTTCAATAGCAAACACTTTTGAAACCTCTCTGTCCTATAATGAAAAGCATTTAATTTCCAAAAGAACGAATACTACATGAAAGAAAATATGTAATGACAAATCAGGTCTTTACACTCTCAGCCAAATCAGATACCTTCCTAGCCCTAAGATATATAACCGATTAACATCATATTACAAATTCTGTTAGTTATTGCAAAGAAAATACCTTAAAAAGAAATTGGGTCTTTGGAATTTGTCATGGAATTTATTATAAGCAGCAGCTTATAGTAGAGAATTTCATCTACCATTATAGGTAGAAGTAAAATCTGGAGAAGAAGATGAAGAAATTTTGTTTAAAGAGAGAGCCAAACTTTATAGATGGGATCGAGATGTCAGTCAGTGGAAGGAGCGTGGTGTTGGAGATATAAAGATTCTTTGGCATACCATGAAGAATTATTACCGTATCCTAATGAGAAGAGACCAGGTTTTTAAAGTGTGTGCAAACCACGTTATTACTAAAACAATGGAATTAAAACCCTTAAATGTTTCAAATAATGCCTTAGTTTGGACTGCCTCAGATTATGCTGGTGAGTTTCTACATCAATTGCTGCTTTTCTTTTTTTGGACTTTTCTAAAATCTATAATAAAGCAACTTATAATAGTTATTTTACTAAGGTCACTCTTTCCCGTTTCCCTGCCTAATAGATGGAGAAGCAAAAGTAGAACAGCTTGCAGTGAGATTTAAAACTAAAGAAGTAGCTGATTGTTTCAAGAAAACATTCGAAGAATGTCAGCAGAATTTATTGAAACTCCAGAAAGGACATGTGTCACTGGCTGCAGAATTATCAAAGGAGACCAATCCTGTGGTATTTTTTGATGTTTGTGCGGACGGTGAACCTCTAGGACGGATAACTATGGAATTATTTTCGAACATTGTTCCTCGGACTGCTGAGAACTTCAGAGCACTATGCACTGGAGAGAAAGGCTTTGGTTTCAAGAATTCCATTTTTCACAGAGTAATTCCAGATTTTGTTTGCCAAGTAGGTATTAACTACATATCACAGTTGAGGTCTAGAAGAGTGTACCACACTAACTTGGGAAATTTAAGTGTTTTTCCTTGACCTCATCCTGTAGTTTTTAAGATTTCTTTAGGTTTTTCACACATTAGTTGGTATCACTACCCATTCCCTGCTCCTTCCTAAAACTTTCAACCTAAAATAATTTAGGCCGGGTGCAATGGCTTATGCTTGTAATCCCAGCACTTTAGGAGGCCAAGGTAGGCAGATTGCTTGATCCCAGGAATTTGAGACCAGTCTGGGCAATTCTTGTCTGGACAAAACATAAAAAATTAGCCAGTCGTGGTGGCATGTGTCTGTGGTTCCAGCTATGTGGAGGCTGATTCAAACTTTTAGTACTTAAGACTTACCAGAGACTAAGGGATGAGAAAAACATCTCTTTATTTCTCATCATCTTTTCAACAATACGAATTTCTTAGTTTTCAAATTGCATACTCAGGAAAGCTGGGCTTTGGGATTTATCCTATAGTGATCAGTTCTATGTGTATTTTAATGTTTTACTCAGGATTTCTATTAATTGAAATTTTTTTAAAATAAATTTTTATTAATCTCTTTTTCAGGGAGGCGATATCACCAAACATGATGGAACAGGCGGACAGTCCATTTATGGAGACAAATTTGAAGATGAAAATTTTGATATGAAACATACTGGTCCTGGCCTACTATCCATGGCCAATCGAGGCCAGAATACCAATAATTCTCAATTTTTTATAACACTGAAAAAAGCAGAACATTTGGACTTTAAGCATGTAGTATTCGGGTTTGTTAAGGATGGCATGGCTACCGTGAAAAAGATTGAATCATTTGGTTCTCCCAAAGGATCTGTTTGTCGAAGAGTAGCTATCACAGAATGTGGACAGATATAAAATCATTGTTTTTCATAGAAAATTTTATCTGTATAAGCAGTCAAAGCTTAGCTATTACAATTTGGTAATTATGTTCAGCTTTTGAAAATGGACGTTTCTGATGTACAAATGTAAAATTGCAGCTTATAGCTGTTGTCAACTTTTTAATGTGTTACAGTTGACCTTGCATGGTGTGAAATAAAAGTTTAAACACTGGTGTATTTCAGGTGTACTTGTGTTTATGTACTCCTGACATTTGTATTAAAATGGAATGATACTAATCTTGTTTAAAGCAATAGGACTTCT
Source organism: Sapajus apella (assembly GCF_009761245.1). NCBI lineage: Eukaryota > Metazoa > Chordata > Mammalia > Primates > Cebidae > Sapajus > Sapajus apella. Next base: position 2,982,766 of record NW_022437074.1, read on the forward strand.
CAAACTATTGAAGGAATATGATATATACAATTTAATTTTAATTTCTCTTAAGATATTTGGACTTCCTGCATGGATATGCTTAACCATTTGAATAAAGGGACCACAGCTTGGATAATTTTATTTTAGATTTGAAATATATTTGGTAATCTTAACTATTGGTGTACTCAATTATGCATAGAGACTCATTTATGAATGGGTGGAGCCACAGAACTATAGAGTTAACCGAAGTGCTCTTCTCTAGAATCTTTACACCTCCTGTGTGGTTACAAGTTAACTTTTTAAGTAGAGTACCTTCCTTCCTTAAAATATGTAGCTTCCTGTTCCTTTTCATGGGTATTCAATTAATTTTTACATTTTAAACAAATTGACTATTTCCTTTAGGAGTTTTGTTCTAAACTTTTCTGTCATCTGTCTCTACTACCTCAGAAACTGCAGCTTCTTTCTGATGATAGAAATTGATTTTTTCCTTGTAGTTATTGTGATAAAGTATGAATATTTTTAGAAAGTCTATACCATGTTCTTTGGTTAAGATTTGCTTTATAAAAGATTGTTGCAGTACCTTTTTCTGATAAATTTTGTAGCAGAAATAAAATGACAATTCATAAAAGCCATTGACATTCAAAAAATTCGTTACTTGTGCTTCTGGTTCATTCTAATCTAAAGGAAGACAATTCAAAGGCAGTACCAAACTGTCGCATGATTTCCAGAGCTCCTAGTTTCTCAACTTTGATATACACTGAAAATGTATTTGGAAATGGCTTGTATCAAATGTTAGGCAAATTGCTAAAGAAAAGAGAATGTTCTTATTGGCCTGCGCAGTATGGAACTACAAAGAATCCAGGTAGAACACAAAATTTTGTATATTGCAATTACGAATATTGACTGTCTTCCACCCATCTGTGTTCTTCCTCATGAGTGTACCTATTTTATTTAGTGAGGAAAGACAGTGAGGTTTGTTCCCTGCTATATGGGGATTTGGAAATAGGGTATCCTAAAGTAAATAACTGTTCAACCACCAGCCAAATGAGGGGAGGGATGTTGTGGGAGTAATGAGTGATGGTGTACCATCACCATTCCACTCGGCCACAAAGCCATATACCCGAAATAAACCTACTCCAAATTCATTGAACTGTGTATCAGTTCAGTCTTGAAAAGAACCATGGATTACATATGTTTACACTAAATATTTCAAATTGGCTTATTTAGAAAACTATATAATAGAAACTGATGTAAAGTGTTGTAACTTTTTAGCTGAGACGATGCCTTTGTCATGATTTTAGAATAAATTCTTAAGTAAATGCAAGTGCTTTTTAAGAGACTTTTTGCAAATTTCTATGCTTTCCTTAAAGCATTAAAGTTATGAATCAAAAAGCTTTAAAACTTTGACCAAAAATTTGACAAAATGACATGTAAACTGACTTTTCGAGTATTAGTTGGAAGATGCTTCAAAGTGGCTTGTGGCATTTATAAGAAAGTCTTTGTGTCACATTTCAGGAAAGGACTTTGATTTCTGTTACTTAATCACTGATGTGGTCTAAACCCACGATGATATGTATCTTTCTTTTTAAACTGGATTTTATATTGTCTCATTAAAATCTGCTTAAAGACAATAAAGTAATTATTTGTACATCTTAAGTGGTACTTTATGGCAAAAAGAGTATGGCTTAAGTAATTTTCAGATAGTAACTGCATAAATACAGAGTTTATAAAACTTGGGTATTTGGGAACTTTAATCCAGAGAATTTAGGAGTAGTTGGCCCAGAGATGTAGTTGACAGTCACATTTTAGAAGATTACACCACTGTAATTATATGAATGAGAAAAGTGAAGTGGTTGTACAGTTTCTCTCAGTCTTTGTTTATAGGTTTTCAGGTTGATGTATACTATGGCTAGGCACTGTTGTAGGTACTAGTAAAAGCTTTAAAAAAAATGTTTTTTTTCCAGGGAGCTTAAATTCTAATTACTAATTTTAATGCCCTGTTATACCCCATGTGGAACACAGGGAAAGTAAGGAGATAATCTTTGCAATTTTTATGCTTGGCTTTCTATTTGTTTTTCACCTTTTTAAAGAGACGCCTTGCTGTGCTAACCCAAGGTAGATGTAACTCCCAGGCTCAAAGCAGTGCTCTCGCCTCAGCCTCCCTAGCAGCCAAACTACGTGCGCGCCACCACTCCTGGCTCAGATATATTCTTGGTTTCTCTTTTATATGGCAGTTAGCAAAGGCCACTTCTGATAGAAGGACAGGTATATGTGGTGAGCGCAAACGCACATCGAACCTATAGGTTAAATGGAGCTGAAGCGGATCGCTGCAGGCAGGTGCGGGGCCTCGGTGCCCCTCCACCGGCACCCAGGCAGCCCGGGGCGGCACTCGCGTGGGGAGATGCAATGCTACTCAGTTGTGAAATCTGCAGTGCTAGCACTAGAAACCCGGAGGACGCGCGGTACGGCCAGGTTGCTTCCTCGAGGTCCTCCAGTCCCGCCCCGACCCGTCCTGTCTCTTCTTTGTCGCCGTGCGTGCCTCCGGGGGCGGGGCCTAACGTCGTGACGCACTGCGACCGCGTTGCGCCGCGGGTTTGAACGCGGTTCCCGGGGAGACCGCCGCGGGAGTGGTGCGCTATGGAGCCGAGGGTCGTCAAACCACCGGGGCAGGATTTCGTAGTGGAGCGTCTCAAAAGCCGCTACGGACTCGGAGGCAGCTGCCCCGAGGAGGTGAAGCCGCTGCCCCGAGGTCCGCGGGGGGGCTCCTGCTGCTGCGGGGCGGCTCGCCCGGTGCCCCGCGCAGCTGGCCTGGGGGCGCGGAGCGGCTCTAGTCCCGGCCCCCGCACGCCCTTAGTGGCCGCGGCTCAGGCCTCGTGGAAGCGGACGGGAGGGGCGGGCATTGCAGGGGCATGGGGGTGCGGGGCGCTGCTTCACCTATGCCTACTTGTCTGTGTTCATGGTACATCGGGCATGGGGTGGCGTTGGAGAAAGTATTCAGCTTATTCTTGCAGTGATGTGAATGGAGTTGAGAAAACAATTGAATTGCTTTTTAAAAGCGTCTTATTTCGAAATAATTTCAGACACGCAAAAGTTGCAGTGGTACAAATAATTTCCATATACCCTCACTTGCATTCACAGATTAACATTTTGCCACATGTACTTTACCATTCGTTCTCTTCCCGTCCTTCCCTACACACACATTTTTCCCCTTTGAACTATTTGAGGGTAATTTGCAGGCATCATGCCCCTTTACCTCTAAATAGAAATGTGTGTTTTTCCTAAGCATAAGGACGTTCTCTTTTCATAACCACAGTAGTATTTTCAAGAAATTTAGAATTGATACAACAATATTGGATAGAGTTCATACGAAATTTAAGCAATCATCTCGATAATACCTCTTATAGGCAACATTTTTCCTAGCGCAGATCCAATCCAAGAACAAAGACTGATTGCATTTGTACTTTTTGTTGCCTTTAATCTGGAACAGGTTCGCAGCCTTTGTTTTTGTAAGATTGGTTTTTTGAAAAGTGTAAGAATTAACTGGAATGCTTCTCCATTTGGGTTTATCTTATGGATGCCTCTTCATTAAATTGATTATGCATTTTTGGCAGGAGCATGAGATGAGTGATGTGTAGCCTGCTGTGGGGAGGTGCCTGACGTTGGTTTGTCACATTATTGATATTTGATCACTTGATTAAGATGGTTTCTGCAAGATTTCTCCACTCTAACCTATGCAATTAATTCATAATTTGTGGGGCAATATTTTGAGACAATAAAGTCAGTATATAAATTAAATATCTTTTCTTTTTTTTTAGTATGATTTTTCAAATTTTGATTGCTCTAAATGTAAGAGAAGATCTCTAACCTCCTCAGGTAAGCCAGTATTTTGTATATTTGGGGGTTTTAAAATTTAATTTGAGGCGGTGCATGGGGGCTCACGCCTGTAATCCCAGCATGTTGGTAGGCCATGGAGGGCAGATCACCTGAAGTCGGGAGCTTGAGACCAGCCTGGCCAGCATGGTGAAACCCCGTCTCCAGTAAAAATACAAAATATTAACTGGGCATGGTGATGGGCGCCTGTAATCCCAGCTACTGGGAAGGCTGAGGCAGGAGAATTGGTTGAATCTGGGAGGCGGAGGTTTCAGTGAGCCTAGATGGCACCACTGCACTCCAGCCTGGGCAACAAGAGCGAAAGTCAGTCTCAAAAATGAAAAAGAAAATTAATTTGAGAGCGAAAATTTAAAAACTAATATTGTTTAGACTTATGGTCAATGCCAGATATTTTGTGATATATTGTTCTGGTAATCTTTCATGGTTTATTTTTCATTGACAGATGATTTGGATATCTATTCCTCTGGAGATAAAGTTGGTTCATCATTAAAATATTATTCTGATGAAAGCAAGCATTGTAGAAAACCATTTTGCAGTTCATTCAACCATGTAAATGTGAATTGGTAAAGTACCCTGAAACCTTACTGTTACTACCCCCTCAGTATCTCAAGAAACTGAGAAAGAGAAAAGGGCAGATTATATTTTTGCTCTTTCCTGAGAGCAAGTACAAAGCAGTCTGGAGCCTGCTAAATAGTTGAAGAGACTGATTTATTAATTTTTACTGAGAATCTCTGTAATAAAAGCATAGACCTAGCATTATATTTAGTGGCATAATGAAAAGTTATTTATATAATGTAAAAGATGAAAAGAAATATTTGGCTGGGCGCGGTGGCTCAAGCCTGTAATCTCAGCACTTTGGGAGGCCGAGGCGGGTGGATCACGAGGTCAAGAGATCGAGACCATCCTGGTCAACATGGTGAAACCCCGTCTCTAC
>NW_022437074.1:2987969-2988266 GCF_009761245.1 Sapajus apella
AAAAAAAAAAAAAAAAAAAAAAAAATTTTTATGATTATTCCTCCAGGACGCAAATGAAGACTCTCCTCCCATTCTTTAAAAACAATTGGCCGGGCGCGGTGGCTCAAGCCTGTAATCCCAGCACTTTGGGAGGCCGAGGCGGGTGGATCACAAGGTCAAGAGATCGAGACCATCCTGGTCAACATGGTGAAACCCCGTCTCTACTAAAAATACAAAAAAATCAGCTGGGCATGGTGGCGCATGCCTGTAGTCCCAGCTACTCAGGAGGCTGAGGCAGGAGAATTGCCTGAACCCAGG
>NW_022437074.1:2988366-3041573 GCF_009761245.1 Sapajus apella
AAAAAAAAAAAAAAAAAAAAAAAAAAAAAAAAAAAAAAAAAAGGAACTGTGGGCCAAGTGCTCATGCCTGTAATCCCAGCACTTTGAGGCCAAGGCAGGCGGATCACCTGAGGTCGGGAGTTCAAGACTGGCCTGACCAACATGGAGAAACCCATCTCTACTAAAAATACAAAATTAGCCACTGCTGGTGCATGCCTGTAATCCCAGCTATTCGGGAGGCTGAGGCAGGAGAATTGCTTAAACCGAGGAGGCAGAGGTTGCTGTGAGCCGAGATCGTGCCACTGCACTCCAGCCTGGGCGACAGAGTGAAACTCAGTCTCAAAATAATAAGTAAATAAGTAAGCAAGCATGGATAAAATAATGTAAAATATCTTATTTTTTGTTTGTTTGTTTGTAGGGGGTTGCGGTAGGCAGAGTCATGCTCTGTTGCCCAGGCTATGAGTGCAGTGGCGCAATTGTAACTCACTGTGGCCTCTAACTCCTGGGCTTAAATAATCCTCTCACCTCAGCTCCCTGAGTAGCTGGAACTACAGACATGCACCACTGCTCCTGGTTATTTTATTTTATTTTATTTATTTGTAGAGCTAGAATCTCACTGTGTTGCCCAGGCTGATGTTGAACTCCTGGCCTCAAGAGATTCTCCCACCTCAGCCTCCCAAACTGCTGAGATCACAGGCATAAGCCACCGTGCTTGTTCTGTCTTAATACTTTTTAACATTGATTGCATGTTGAAATGATAAACTTTTAGGTATAATATATTAAATAATATATATTTTTTAATTGTATTTTTTTAATGTTCTAGAAAATTTTAAATTAACTATATGACTTGCATTATATTGCTTTCGAACAACACTGTTCTAGAAATTAAACTCAGATTGTCTTTCTGGAGAGAACACCTGGGATTCTAGTTCTGCTCCACTTTCTACTAATTATGTCACCCATCAGTTATTTGACTTCTTTAGTTTTAGTTTCCTTATGTTAAACATTCATTCTTTTAGCTAGAACTACCTTATAGATAACACCAAATTATTGGAAATCAAAAGAAAGTGTTTGGCCGCTGTGGAGTAGACTACAGGTATATGTCATTTTAAATGTGTACAAAAAGATGCTTGTAGTGGATTACCAATGATCAAATAACTGTTACTTTTTACATGTTTACATTTTGCAATTTTAAAAATGTTTTTACATTTTTCCTCAGTTATGCTGTTAATATTTGAAAGGCAGTTTTATCTTTTTAAAATGGTATAGTAAACTTCTAGATTGCTGTAACACAACTGTTTTTTTAAAGCCTAGGTGATGAACTGGATTCTTTCCATGATTTGAAGAAACAGGAAAGAGAAGAAGAGTTAATTGAGAATGATCATAGAGTTAGTACCTCCAAAATAACCAAGCAGTCTTTTAAAGAAATAGAAAAAGGTAAAATAAATATTTTAGAACAACCAAGTAGTAACTTTGTCAAATAGAGTACATGAAGCTGAAGCTTCCCTCCAACTAATAACACTGGCCCAAGAGTTTGCATATTTCTGTGTTCTGAACTTCTGTAAGCCATGAGATAGGTACTGTGCTTATTATAAAACTAAAGGAGCAGAGAAAGTTAAACTTTATTATTTTCCAGGAATATTCCTATACCCTCAAAATTTATCAAAATAATAACTGAGTAAATGATTGTGCTAGTATTTGAGTAACTCCAATATTGGTTTTGAGAAAATACTCCAGATTATTTAAAGTATGGCTTTCTGGGCACTGAACTACTGGCAGTGTTCTGTGTATCTGGCTGCATTTCATAGTTTTGTCAGGATTTCAAGAAATGAGACAACCAGAAATGGCACCCTTCTGCCTCTGGGCTACGGGACTTTGAGTTGCCCTGCTGGCAATACAGGTGCACTCTTCTCCCTGGATTTTATGGTCTACACACAACATTCATTTCCCTCTTTCTCCTCTCCTTCTGGCTGCATTTCATAGTCTCCTTTGTCCCCTTATTCTCAGCATTTGAGGAAGATGAAAAATAATCTTCTGGACTTGTGCTTCCTGCTACATGGTCGATTTTCCTGGTGGAAAACATGGGATAAGCTATAAGAGAATGTTGATTGCATTCCATTAAAACTAATGGCAAAAACCACAATTACTTTTGCACCAACCTCATATTGGAAAGTAGACAAAATTAAGAAATGCTCAGGCCAGGGATTGGTAAGTGGGGAACCTAGACAGGCAAGTAGAGCACTGTGCATGTGCCTTTCGCTTTTGGGCTTTTGCTGAACTGAGCGAAGTGAAACTTTTCTTTTTAAAAAATTCATGCTACGTTTTATTTTTGCTTTTCCATTTTCTGTTCAAGATGGAGTATAAGATACCTCCACCTCCCTTTTAAAGTTGGGGCTCCCACAAGTCTAGTGCAAGTTAAAACCACTGAGCGAGAACATTTTATACTCTAATTGTTAGTAGAAAATAAATTCTGACAGTAAGTGTTGACAAGGATATCAAGCAAGAGGAACTCACTTATCTACTGCTGTTGGGAGAGTAAGCACTTTGGAAAACAGTTTGGCATCACTAGTAAAGTTGAATCTGCATATATAACCCTATGATCTAGCGATTTCACCCTCAGGAAACTTTTTTATTTATTTTAATATATATATTTTTTGAGATGGAGTTTTGCTCTTGTTGCCCAGGCTGGAGTGCAGTGGAGTGATCTCGGCTCACTGCAGTCTCTGCCTTCTGGTTTCAAGCAATTCTCCTGCTTCAGCCTCCCAGGTAGCTGGGATTATAGGTACCCGCCACCACGCCCCAGTAAATTTTTATATTTTTAGTAGAGATGGGGTTTCACCATGTTGGTTAGGCTGGTCTTGAACTCCTGACCTTGTGGTCCGCCCGCCTCGACCTCCTAAAGTTTTGGGATTACAATCATGAGCCACCGCACTCAGCTCCTCAGGAAACTCTTAAACTTGTGCACCAGAAACCATGTACAAGACTGTGTAGCATCTGTATAGCCAAAGCAGCTCAAATTTCTACCTATAGGAGGATACCATATATAGTGTTTGCAAAACAGGATAAACAGTGAAGATTTGTGAACCTGTTTAAAGGAAGATGTTATAGAAATTATGTTCATATAATTACATATAAAATATAAAAGCAGGCAAAAGAAACAAGGACTTTTAAAATTTAAGTAGTGGAGATTAAGCAGCATTTAATACTCATTTATGTTAGTGATAAATTTGATTTGGAGGAGAGAAGGGAATGTGTTTAGGGTTTTCCGAGGTAATTTCCCATTTCTTGGCTAGGTAATTAATGTCTTTTTATGTACTTTAAAATATTTTATTTTGAAATAATTTTAGACTTACAGAAAAGTTGCAAAGATAGTGAAAACTATTCCTGTATACGCTTCACTCAAATTTTCTGAATGTTATCACTTTACCATATTTGCTATATTATTATTTGCCCCTTTGAAACTTTTTTTTTTTTTTTTTTTTTTTTATTGAGACGGAGTCTTCGCTCTGTCACCAGGCTGGAGTGCAGTGGCGTGATCTCGGCTCATTGCAACTTCTGCCTGCCAAGTTCAAGAGATTCTCTTGCCTCAACCTCCTGAGTAGCTGGGACTACAGGCACATGGCACTATGCCCAGCTAATTTTTGTATTTTTAGTAGAGACAGGGCTTCGCCATGTTGGCCAGCATGATGTGGGTCTCCTGACCTTGTGATCCTCCCGCCTCGGCCTCCCAAAGTGCAAGGATTACAGGTGTGAACCACCATGCCCGGCCTGAAACTTTTTGATGTTATAATTTGTACTTAAAGCATCTCTTCCTAAAGGTTACTCTGAGAATATTTGAAACAATAAGTTAATAAAGCTTATAATTCAAATGTTATTTTCTTTGCACTTGCCCTGCCAGCTAATATGGCCTTATCAAGACCTCAGACTGAGTGTTGTAGTGATGCAAGTGACTCTCCTTTGAAACTTGTCAGCTGTCCAAAATCTAAAGCATCGGACAAGCAGAGTTTACTTCCACATCATGTCAGTCAGATATATGACGAATTATTTCAGATACATCTGAAACTGCAGGTAAGAACTACTGAATTGAGAATTCAGAAATATTTATGTTCTAAGAACCAAGCATTTACAAAATTTGAATATAATGTATTTCATTTTAATTACTTTAGGTAAGTGAGTCAAGACAAGGACAGAAGGGGACAAACTCAAATTATAGGAACTATTGAAGGGAAATATATGTTATGGCTGAGAGAAAATAGAGACCGTGGCATTTTTGTTTGTAGGTATGTGTTTCAGACTGTCTTATATTTTATGTTGATTCCTCTCTCGTCCTTACTTAAGCAATAAAATCTGATAAAGTATGCTTTTTGAAGTAGTTACTCTAGCTTTATTTTTTAAAATATATGTATATAAAGAGTCTTCTCGTCAACTCTCATCAAAATTGAACTATTAACATAGGCTTATTATCTGCCTTTGGTGTTTTTTGTTTCTAAAGTAAATTTTTTTTTTTTTTTTGCAATGGAATCTTGCACTGTTGCCCTGGCTGGAGTGCAGTGGTGCAATCTTGGCTCACTGTAGCCTCCAGCTCCTGGATTCCAGTTAGCCTTGGGAATAACTGGGATTACAGGTGCACACCACCACGCCCAGCTAATTTTTTGTATTTTTAGTAGAGATGGTGTTTTACCAATGTTGGCCGGGCTGGTCTTGAACTCCTGACCTCAGGTGATCTGTCCGCCTTGGCCTGCCAAAGTGCTGGGATTACAGGCATGAGCCTTCTCACCTGGCCAAAAGAGTGTAATCTATATATTAAACATCCACAAGAAGTAGAGAAGGAAGCAGAAGTGTATGTAATTCACAGTATCTGTTTGAAATTCTTCCCATTGGAAACACATGAAATAGTTAAGCATTTCTTTAAAACCAATATCTCATTTTGTCAAAATAATTCAGATTGTAATTACCATAGTACTTTAGAAAAAGATTATTTAGCCTAAAGACACCAGGAAAAGGTTAAGGAGAGACTTAACCTGGTCTTTGACTGAGAAAAAGAGTATTGGGAAGGGCATTCCAAGTATAAGGAGTTAGAAGTGAGATGCGTTCTGAAAAGCAGTGATTGTCTAATTGTGCATTTATTAGCCTGGCTGGAGGAAAGAAAATAATGAAGACTCAGGCTGGGTATTTTACAAGTGTTTAAGCAAAAGGAGTGGCAGAGTAAAAAGTGAGGTTTTAGGAACATTCCTTTGGTAACACTTTATAGGATAAAAAAGAATAGGCAAGATTGCAAGGATGTATCTGTCATTTGTAGTAAACATGATAAAGATATATTTAATAAGAAAAATTGAAGTACAATGTATTAACTGGTTTAATCAGTCTATAGTTTAATCTGACTTTAAAATTTACTTTGTTAAGTGCAGCCACTATGGAGGTTCCTTAAACTATAAATGGTAGTACCATATGATCTAGCAATCCCACTGCTGGGCATATACCCCCCAAAAAGAAAACAATGTGTCGAAGAGATATCTGTAAGTCCCATGTTCATTGCAGCTCCATTCATAATAACCAAAATATGGAATCAATCTAAGTGTCCATTGGCAGATAAAGAAAATGTGGTATCTATACATAATGGAATATTATCCAGCCATAAAAAGAATGAAATCCTATTTGTTTATAGCAGCATAGATAGAAATGGAGGTCATTCTATTAAGAGAAATAAGCCAGGCACAGAAGGACAGACATTGCATGTTCTCACTCATGTGTGGGGTGTGAACTAAAGAAGTGGATCTCATGGAAAAAGAGATGGAATGGTGGTTACCAGAGGCTGGGAGGGCAAGGGTAGCAGTGGTGAAGAGAGGTTAGCTAATGGGTTTAAAAATACAGTTACATAGGAGTAAATTTCAGTATTTACTAGTATAATAGGGAAATTATAGTTAATGATAATTTATCGTGTATTTTAAAGTAGCTAGAAAGGAAGATTTGTAATGTTTACAACGCAAAGAAAGAATAAATGTTTGAGGTAACAGATATTTCCCTACCTTGGTGGGGATGTTAAGTAGGCTGTTTGGACTTGACTTTGGAGCCTGTGAGAAAGATTTGAACAGTTGTAGGTTGGGAACAATTAGCATATACTTCGTAATTTTAGCCATTGAGTGGATATAATTAAGCAAAAAGTGTATAAGAAATGAGCCATTCCAAGATAGCTGAATAGGAACAGCTCTGGTCTGCAGCTCCCAGTGAGATCAATGCAGAAGACAGGTGATTTTTGCATTTCCAACTGAGGTAACTGACTCTTCTCATTGGGACTGGTTAGATAGTGGGTGCAGTGTACTGAGGGCAAACAGGAGCAGGGTGGGGCGCTGCCTCACCTGGGAAGTGCAAGGGGTTGGGGAACTCCCTTCCCTAACCAAGGGAAGCCCTGAGGGATTGTGCTCTGATTAATGGTGCATTCTGGCTCAGATACTTCACTTTTCCCATAGTCGTTGCAACTTGAAGACCAGGAGATTCCCTCCAGTATCTACACCACCAGGGCCCTGGATTTCAAGCACAAAACTGGGTGGCCATTTGCAGGGGTTGCAATCCTAGTCTCTGATAAAACCAACAAAGATGAAAAGAGGCAAAGAAGGATATTACATAATAGTAAAGGGATCAATGCAATAAGAAAGGCTAACTATCCTAAATATATATACACCCAGTACAGGAGCACCTAGATGCAAAGAGCAAGTTCTTAGAGACCCACAAAGAGACTTACACTCCCACACAATAATAGTGGGAGACTTTAACATCCCACTATCGATATTAAACAGGTCAACAAGACAAAAAATTAACAAGGATATTGAGGACTTGACTTCAGCTCTGGACCAAGCAGACCTAATAGACATCTACAGAATTCTCCACCCATAATTGATATAATATACATTCTTCTCAGTACCACATTGCATTTATTCTAAAATTGACCACATAATTGGAAGTAAAACACTCCTCAGCAGATGTAAAAGAACAGAAATCATAACTAACAATCATTCAGACCACAGTGCAATCAAATTAGAACTCAGGATTAGGAAATTCACCCAAAACTGCACAACCACGTGGTAACTGGAACAACCTGCTCCTGAATGGCTAGTGGGTAAATAATGAAATTAAGTCAGAAATAAATAAGTTATTTGAAACCAATGAGAATAAAGACACAACGTATCAGAATCTCTGGGACACAGCCAAAGCAGTGTTTAGAGGGAAATTTATAGCACTAAATGCCCACAAGAGAAAACAGAAAAGATCTAAAATTGACACTGTAACATCACAATTAAAAGAACTAGAGAAGTAAGAGCAAACAAATTCAAAAGCTAGCAGAAGACAAGGAATAACTAAGATCAGAGCAGAACTGAAGGAGATAAAAAAATAAAAAAACACTTAAAAAAAAAAAAAAAAAAAAAAAAGTGAATCCAGGAGCTGAGTTTTTCAAAAGATCAACAAAATAGACTGCTAGCCAAACTGATGAAGAAGAAAAAAGAGAAGAATCAAATAGACACAATAAAAAATGATAAAGGGGATATCACTGCTGATCCCACAGAAATACAAACTACCATCAGAGAATACTATAAACACCTCTATGCAAATAAACTAGAAAATCTAGAAGAAACGGATAAATTCCTGGACACATAACACCCTCCCAAGACTAAATCAGGAAGAAGCCGAATCCCTGAATAGACCAATAACAAGTTCTGAAATTGAGGCAGTAATTAATAGCCTGCCAACCAAAAAAAGTCCAGGACCAGACGGATTCACAGCTGAATTCTACCAGAGAACAAAAAGGAGCTGGTACCATTTCTTCTGAAACTGTTCCAAATGATACAAAAAGAGAGACTCCTTCCTAACTCATTTTATGAGGCCAACGTCATCCTGATACCAAACGTGGCAGAGACATAACTAAAAAAGAAAATTTCAGACCAGTCTCCCTGATTAACATTGATGTGAAAATCCTTAGTAAACTACTGGCAAACTGAATCTAGCAGCACATCAAAAAGCTTATCCATCATGATCAAGTTGGTTTCATCCATGGGATGCAAGGCTGGTTCAGCATATGCAAATCAATAAATGTAATTCATCACATAAACAATGACAAAACCACATGATTATCTTAGTAGATGCAGAAAAGGCCTTCGATAAAATTCAACACACCTTCATGCTAAAAACTCTCAATAAACCAGGTATTGATGGAACCTATCTAAAAATAATAAGAGCTATTTTTGACAAACCCACAGCCAATAACTGAATGAGCAAAAGCTGGAAGCATTCCTTTTGATAACCGGCACAAGACAAGGATGCCCTCTCTCACCACTCCTATTCAACATAGTGTTGGAAGTTCTGGCCAGGGCAATCAGGCAAGAGAAATAAATAAAGGGTATTCAAATAGGAAAAGAGGAAGTCCACTTATTTCTGTTTGCAGATGACATTATTGTATATTTAGAAAACCCTATCATCGTCTCAGCCCAAAATCATCTTAAGCTGATAAGTAACTTCAGCTAAGTCTCAGGATACAAAAATCATTGTGGAATAATCACAAGCATTGCTATATGCCAATAAAAGATAAACAGAGAGCCAAATCATGAGTGAACCCCCATTCACAGTTGCTACAAACAGAATATAATACCTAGGAATGCAACTTACAAGGGATGTGAAGGACCTTGTAAGGAGAACTACAAACAACTGCTCAAGGAAATAAGAGAGGACACAAACAGATGGAAAAACATTGCATGCTCATGGTTAGGTAGAATCAATATTGTGGAGGTGACCATACTTCCCAAAATAATTTATAGATTCAATGTTACACCCATCAAGCTACCATTGACTTTCTTCACAGAATTAGAAAAAACTATTTTAAATTTCATATGGAACCAAAAAAGCCTTTATAGCCAAGACAATCCTAAGCAAAAAGAACAAAGCTGGAGGCATCACGCTACCTAACTTCAAACAATACTACAAGGCTACAGTAACCAAAACAACATGGTACTGGTACCAAAACATATAGACCAATGGAACAGAACAGAGGCCTCAGAAATAATACCACACATCTACAACCATCTAATCTGTGATAGACCTAGGTAATACCATTTAGGACATAGGCATGGGCAAAGACTGCATGACTAAAACACCAAATGCAATGGCAACAAAAGCCAAAATTGATAAATGGGACCCAATTAAACTAGGAGTTTCTGCACAGCAAAAGTAACTATCATCAGAGTGAACAGGCAACCTACAGAATGGGAGAAGGTTTTTGGAATCTGTCCATCCGACAAAGGGCTAATATCCGGAATCTACAAAGAATTTAAGCAAATATACAAGAAAAAAACAACCGCATCAAAAAGTGGGCAAAGGATATGAACAGACTTTTTTCAAAAGAAGACATTTATGCGGCCAACAAATATGAAAAAAAGCTCATCATCACTGGTCATTAGAGAAATGCAAATCAAAACCACAGTGAGATACTGTCTCACACCAGTTAGAAAGGCGATCATTAAAAAGTCAGGGAACAACAGATGTTGGAGAGGATGTGGAGAAATAGGAACTCTTTTACACTGTTGGTGGGAGTGTAAATTAATTCAACCATTGTGGAAGACAGTGTGGTGATTCCTCAAGGATCTAGAACCAGAAATACCATTTGACCCAGCAATCTCATTTCTAGGTATATATCCAAAGGATTATAAATAATTCTACTGTAAAGATGCATGCATATGTTTATTGCGGCACTGTTCACAATAGCAAAGACTGGAAACCAGCCCAAATGAAGCCAATAGACTGGATGAAGAAAATGTGGCACATATACACAATGGAATACTATGCAGCCATAAAAAAGGATGAGTTGATGTCCTTTTCAGGGACATGGATGAAGCTGGAAACCATCATTCTCAGCAAACTAACATGACAACAGAAAACCGAACACTGTATGTTCTCACTCATAACTGAGAATTGAACAGCGAGAACACATGGACACAGGGAGGGGAGCATCACACACTGGGGACTATTGGTGGTTGGAGGGTTAAGGGAGGGATAGCATTAGGAGAAATACCTAATGTAGATGACAGGTTGATGGGTGCAGCAAACCATTATAACACACGTATACCTATGTAACAAACCTGCACATTCTGCACATGTATCTCAGAACTTAAAATATACATATATTTACACACACACACACATATGAGTATAAGTAATGAGAAGGAAAATGGCTCAAGACCAAATCCTGAGGAATATTAGTAATTAAATGACAAATTAAATGACAGTAGAGGAAGCAGAGCCTGCAAAGGAGCCTCAGAAGCCATGGCCAGAGATAGCAGTGGAAACTAGAAAAATGGTATTGTGGAAACCAGTGAAGGAGAGTATTTTAAGTTGGAGGGACCATAGCATAAAATGCTGTTGAGAGACTCAAAATAAGGACTGAAAAGTGACCTTTAGATTTAGTAATAGGTAAGTCATTTCAATAGAGGAATGTGGACTGAAGCCAGTCGGAAGTGAGTTGATGAATGATTCTGAAATGAGACCTCAACAAATGTAGATGGTTATAAAGGAGAAGAAATGAGTGTGTGGGGCTAAGAAAGCTTTTAGTTCAGATGAGGTGGGAGAGATTGAAAATAATAGAGGGGGCCAGGTGTGGTGGCTCACACCTGTAATCCCAACACTTTGGGAGGCCAAGGTGGGCAGATCACGAGGTCAGGAGATTGAGGCCATCCTGGCTAACATGGTGAAACTCTGTCTCTACTAAAAATACAAAAAAATTAGGTGGGCGTGGTGGCACATGCCTGTAACCCCAGCTACTCAAGAGGCTGAGGCAGGAGAATCTCTTGAACCTGGGAGGTGGAGAGGTTGCAGTGAGCTTAGATTGCACCATGGCGCTCCAGCCTGGGGGGCAGAGTGAGACTCTGTCTCAAAAGAAAATAGTAAGAGGGATAATCAGCTGTCTTCACAGGATGGCGTTAAGGCAGTGTTGTCCTGAGCCTGCCTTTTTAATGAGAGGGAAGGAGAAGCATGTGTATATGTATTTTATGACCAAGAGATTGATGTTTTCTTTTGCTGTTTTCTGTTTTTTTTTTTTTTTTTCTGTGAATTTAGACTATTTACAGAGAGTGGCATATAGGACATAATGTATTCCAAATTAATAAAATGGGGAAAGCTCAAAATAGACACTTTAGAGAATGAGGATTGGAGTGCTGGCTGTGAACATATAAAAAGATTTTTGGATTACATTAAGAATCTAGTACAGGACTGAGACCATGAATTCACAAAGGGGCCACTTTTCAGAGTGTGTGATTTTTTTTCCCCCACTCGTGCTGAGCTGAGTAGCATGGGGCCAGGAAAGGTGGTCAGTGCTTATCCAGGCCTTGGTCTTTCAGCCCAAGGTGATAAACAACAAGGTGAGGGAGTGGAGGACATAGGAAAAATAGTAGTTTATGATGTGGAAGTGGAGCATGGAATTGAAGCGGGCTTGTGAACTAAATCTGTGTAGTACGGATCTGTTGGGGTCACTACCTGTGGGGGTTTGTAGGACTCAGCGACGGATGAATAAAGTACACTGACACACAGATATTATGCTTTGCCAGTCCGGCTGAGGGTCTGTGGCTTCTTACAGACTCCCTGGAGAGTACTGTAAAGAGATAGTAGCCACTGGCCCCACCAGCCTGTGAGGCTCGCATTTATTTAGTAAAGTTTAATTAACAAAGGCTTGAGTCAACTCGACTAGAGTGAGAAGATTAAAGGACAGGTTCCAATGCCCAAAGCAAACACCATTAATGGGTAATAACGCTGGTCAACCTCCTCCCGAGAGGGCCATCTGGCTCAAAGGTTAGTTTTAAGCCCACATGAATAAACAAATTATTCAGATAAACTCCCCATATACCTTAGCTCTTTGCTTTTCTTATTAAGTAAACGTAAAGGGAGTTAGGCTGCTTTCAGCCGAAACTTCCACTGAAACTATGAAAAAACACTTAGGCCTTCCAAAAGGGTTTGAAACTATATTCTATAACTTTCTCTACTATTTTTTTCTTAATATTTTTGCCACCACCCTGAGTGAATTCCCACATTGATCCATTTTGGACCCCAAATTCTCTTGCATCATCACAATGGACTCTTATTAGTGTCACATCCTTTTATGTCAAGATAGAATTTCTATACAAGTTTACTTGGTATACTAGTCTGGATACTGTAATCCAGGTTGTCCTTAGTTACTCCCATATTCCTGAAAACCACTTGGTTAAACCACAGTGTCAGCCAATAGGAATATAATTTGCAGTATTTGTGACTTTTTAAGAGCATTACAATCTGGCATTTTGATACAGTGTGAAACTGCAGCACAACAGAAATTTGCTGAGGAACTTCAAAAGCGAGAACATTTTTTACTTGAAAGAGAACAACTGCTTTTCAGACATGAAAATGCCTTGAGTAAAATTAAAGGTGTCGAAGAAGAGGTTCTAACAAGATTTCAAATTATGAAAGAGGTAACTATATGGCTTTTGATTTTAGAGTGATATATTTCTTCTATTCACTAGTTATTAATATTTGCCACATTTGCTTATTTCTCCTTCCTCCTCTTTTCCACACCCACACATAGACACACACACACACACACACGCACGCACGCACGCACGCACGCACACTCTTTTTTTCTAAACTGTTTGAAAGCAGTTCGTAAAAATCACGGCTGTGTCCCTAAATACCTCAGTATGTATCTCCTAAGAATAAAGGCATTCTCCAGACCGTTAGCATATGAGGAAATTAATGCTAACTAAATAACTTATTTATAGTCCATATACTCTCTCAGTTGGTCTTCAATATGTCTTTTATTGTTTTTTGGGTTTTGTTTGTTTGATCAAGGAACTAGACAAGATTCATGCATTATATTTGGTTTTATATTTTTTTTTGGTTTCTTTGAATCTAAAGCACTCAACCTCATCATTTTTGTTTTCTGTGAGATTTTTCTTTGAAGCATTCAAGCTAGCAGTCTTATATTTCACATTGTGGATTTACCTGATTGCTTCCTAATGATAATATGCAGATAAAATATTTTTGGCAAGGATATTATATAGGTGGTATAATATACCTTGCTTCATTCATCCCAAGACATACATTACTGTATGTGTAACTTACCTGGAGCACAATTCATTGCCTGTTGTACATTTCTGTGAGTTTTGAAAAATGCATAGTTTTAAAATCACAACCATTGTCAAGATAAAGCCAGTTCCCTTACGCTTCTCTTGTAGCTATCCCTTTTCTCCAGCCTCAGTGCTTGGCAACCGCTGACCTATTTTCTGTCCTGGTACATCTCACTTTTCCAGAATGTCATGTTAATAGCATCATTTTATGATTTTTTGCTTTATCTTTGGTTTTCAGCAGCATTTTATTTACAGTGTTTCTTGACATACTTTTCTTTCATTTTATTCTGTTTGTGGTTAACTGAGCTTCTTGAATTTGGAAATTTCTGTATTTTGACAAATTTGGGGACTCTTCAGCCAATATTTCACCAATATTTTTTCCACTTTCTTTCTTCTTCCCTCCTGGATCTCTAGTGACTCGTTGTGCTTTTTGCCCACAGATTTCTGGGGCTCTGTTCCTTTTTTCCCATTATTTTCTTGGTATTCTCCAGATAGTTTCTTGATTCATCTTAAAGTTTATTATTTCTTTTTTAATCTTCATGTTGTTATTAAGTCCATCTAGTGAAATTTTCATTTCTCATATTTAAAAATTCTAAAATTTCAAGTTCTTTTAAAAATTTATGTTTGTTTTTCTCATAAGCATTTCTGTCTTTGTGTTTACATTTATGTATATTTACTTTTACCTCATGGAGCATAGTTTAAAACATCCATCTGTATCATCTCAAGATTGGGATCTGTTAATTTTCTTTTTTTTTGAGGCTTACTTTCTTTGGTTCTTTTTACGTTCGGTGATTTTTATGGTATACTCAAGACCTTCCGGTTATCATGTTTAGGTTTTGGGTTCTGTTGTTGCCCTCTGGAGAATATTGTTGATTTTAAAGCATTCAGCCCAATTAGATTTAGACCTCAGTTTTTTGTTTTGTTTTGTTTTGTTTTTTCAGATGGTCTCACTTTGTCACCCAGGCTGGAGTGCAGTGGTGCAGTCTCAGCTCACTGCAATCTCTGCCTCCTGGCTTCAAGCAATTCTTCTGCCTCAGCCTCCCAAGTAGCTGGGATTACAGGTGCCCACCACCATGCTCAGCTAATTTTTGTGTTTTTAATAGAGACAGAGTTTTACCATGTTGGTCAGGCTGGTCTTGAACTCCTGACCTCAAACAATCCACCTGCCCTGGCCTCCCAAAGTGCTGGAATCACAGGCGTGAGCCACCTTGCCTGGCCAGGCCTCAGTTTTTTTCTCACCTCCTCTGGGCAGTGGTTCTTATCTCAGTTAAGCTTTCAAAGCCTTTGCAGTGTTGCTATGGAGTTGTATTGTGCCTGTGCCTCTTAAAGGTTAGTGTGAAACTTGGGTAACAGTTTAAAATCCTAATGCATTTCTCAGAGCTTTTGCTGTGCTGCTCTGGGTCTTTTTTGTGCAGGTCAGAGGCATTGAAATGTTAGCCAGGACTTAGGTAGTATTTTTAAACTGAGCTCCATTCTGCAAGCATTGCCTCTACTGCTTTTTGTCTGTCCTATGGGTCCTTCTTTCTGATTTTCCTGCCAGGAAGACTGGTTTTCTTTTAGTCTTTAGTGAAATTTTTTTAGAGCTTTAGTGAAAATTAAAAAATTATTAAAAAAATTTTAGAGATGGAGTCTTGCTGTGTTGCCCAGGCTGTAGTGCAGTGGCTATTCACAGACGTCATCATAGCTCACCATACCCTCAAGTTGTCTTCCTCCCTCAGCCTCCTGAGTGGCTGGGACTGCAGATGTGCACCACTGTGCCCAGCTAGTTGAAGTTTTTGTTCTGCTTCTCCATGTCTGGGACCCACCCTGGGGCAAAATGTTGAGAGAAGACGAAAAACAAGAATGAGGAAGCTTTATCCTTGAGGGTTACTTCTCCAAGTTTTCTCTCCCAGCACAATGTCCTCCCCTTTTTTCTTTTCACAGTTGTCAGGTAGTTGTTTTGCGTTTTATTTAGGCCTTTTAGCTGTATTCAGTGGCAGAAGAGTTTATTGAGCTTATCCTGCTGTGCTAGAAATGGAATGCCTATGTTTTTAATATGTTTTAGATATGGAAAAAGTTGGACAATGAAAATATATTAGTTTTAAAAACAACTGTATTTGTGACTGTATCCTAAGTTATTTAAGGAATTATTTATAGTAATAAAATCATTCAAAGATTAACTCTTTAGAATATTGGATTTTTTTCACAGGGCTAAAGAATGCTTAGATTCTCACATCTCTCCATTTCAGTCTTATTCTTGATTCTCTCTCTTTAGATTTGTGTGTCTACTATTTTTATTAAGTATAAAGATAATTATTTTCATTGTATCTATATCATTAGTTGGAAGAAGGAAATTAATTCAATTTTTTGATTTCCTATAGAGGCTTGTTTTTAAACTTTGAGTAAGTTGAGAGTGAAATGTGAAACTATAAGTAATCACATTTTAAATCTAAAACATGCTATCCCATTTAAATGTAAATAGGGGGAAGTTGATTTGAATTATTTGCAAAACTGATTAAGAAGAGTCAAATAGTTTGGGGCTCAGAAATTTTATTATGTATTTAACATGTTTTGAGATGAAAAGCAGGCATCAGAAATTTTATCTACTTCATGAGAATAGGAAATCAGTTGGCTTTATAAAAGATTTACTTCTCAAGGATAATATAAATTATACACTTTATAAAGCCATAGTTTACTCATCTCTTGAAAAGTGTCAGAAATTCTTCATTGTTTTATTATTCCATGATGTCAAACAAAATATTCCATGAGTTCGTGTGAGTGGGTTTTTCTGAGCAGAAGCAGAAAATAGATTCATTGCTACTTTGTAAATGCTAATATGTTTTAATAAGTATGTTGCCAATGCTTTTGATGTTTTGTTGTTATTTTGGTAGATTGCATGGTTTTTATAAATTATTTGCCACACTAGTCAGCTGTGCTTAAATTCAGTGATTAAAGTTTTTGTGATTGAAGGAGTTCTTATTTGTAATTAATTCATATTTCACAGTGTTAGTGATATACAAGCTTTAGAAGTTTTAGCTCAGAGTGTTTTTTTCCCCCTAGCAACATGATGCAGAAGTTGAACACTTAACTGAAGTTCTTAAGGAAAAGAATAGAGAAACCAAGAGACTGAGGTCCTCTTTTGATGCGTTGAAAGAATTGAATGATACCTTAAAAAAACAGGTAAGACCTGTTTTAATATGTACTGGATATAAAACATTCTAAGAATTGTTATATATTAAAAAAAATTTATATATTTGTTACATTAAAATATATACATATATATGTTTATAACATACATTATATTCATATAATGTTATATTTATAACATGTTTATATATGTTGCATATATAGCACATTTACATTTATATAAAATATATATAACAAAATCAAGAATAAGACTAAAATATATATAACAAATTAATTTATATATAACAAATTAAAGTCAGCCTTAGAACATATTTAACTACAGAAAATTTAGATTACATTTGTTACCTTTATTTTAAAATACTTCCAAATATAAATAAAATATTCTTAAGCTCTTTGGTTTCTTATCTTTATTTGTTCTGGCAACCAGCTGACAAGCAAAGGGAAAAAAGACAAGCAAAAGAAAAAACCTTATAACCTGAGAACTAATTACATTTTTAGGTACTGATCTCTGGCTTTTATACTTATTATTTTAACTACTGTTACATATCATAGCTTATTTAACATTCATTTATTTTCGAGTATCTACTGTATCCTAGGCACTGTGCTAGACTCAGTCCTTCACATTGCTTGTGTTCTTGTGGTTATAAACTGGTATCACATTGCAGTATAATTGTTTATATAAGTATTGTAATTTAGGTTAATACATAATACCAAAGTTGCATAACATAAATATTTTTGTGAGTTATGTCTATTTTTGTTTTTTCCTCTGCCAGTTTTTGGCTGAAAAATGTGAAAGGAGTATAGTAAAGAGAGACAGGAGAATTATTATGTGTGTATTAGATTGTGTAGATGTTGGAGCAGAAATTGGAGTAAACTCAGTTACTTTGAAAATGAAAGCATTGGACTGGGAATCTTTATGAATTCTAAAATGTAACTTGAGCCTAGACTCTCCTAGAGTTCCTTTGCCAGCTGTCTGTCCTTTTCTGTTTCTGCCTTTATTTCCCTTTAATCTCTACTTGTTGTGACCCTCCTCTTTGGCAGTGATACATAGGTACCCTGTTTCTCACTTGATCTAATACTTTGGCTTTCCTCAATTCATTTATGGCCTTTTACTATTGGTCTATGAATTTGACGGTCTGTTGTCTGTTGGAATCCTGCCTTATTCAGGGAGAGATTACTTTTTCTCATTACAGTATCATTCAACCACTCTCATGTGATAGAATTTTAAAAATTCCTTGCATAGGTACACTGTGGCCCTAGATGCTTATCTCTTAGGTTTCTGTTACCTTTAATAATTTTTGTAAATGGTTGCATGAGTATGTTGTAATTGGGGTGGATATGTGGATTACCAAATATTTGGGCCTATTTATAATTGGATTTATGAACTAATGTGTACAAACTGAAAATATTTGGCAGAATGCTTTTTTTTTGTTGTTAGATGGAGTTTCACTCTTGTTGCCCAGGCTGGAGTGCAATGGTGTGATCTCAGCTCATGACAACCTCCACCTCCTAGGTTCAAGCGATTCTCCTGCCTTAGCCTCCCAAGTAGCTGGGATGGCAAAATGCTTTTTTTATGATTTCTTTGTTAAGAATAGATCAGAGGTCAGCACACTTTTTCCATCAAGGATTAGGTAGTAAATATTTTGGGCTTTGTAGGCCATATGGCCTGTCTTTCACTGACCCAGCTCTGCCATCGTAGCGCAAAAACAGCCATAGGCAATAAGTGAATGAGCATGTCTGTGTTCCAAAATGACTGTATTTATAAAACAAGAAATAGGCAGATTTAGCCAACTTCTGGCTAGATGAAGACATATACTTTGAAACTGCTGAAGAAAAAGGTATGTTATTTCTGTGACTGACTTACACAGTAATTTATGCTAACACTGGATATACGTTTTTCTAGTAACTTAAAAGCATTTCTCATTAAGTCTTGCCAAGCTGAGGAGGCAAGGATTAATGTTCAAGACTCATCATGGGAAGAGAGTCCCAGTGTACACCTCAGGATCTCAGTTGAAAGGAGTAGGGTTGTGCCTTGGGAGTGGATGAATTAGAGGGAGACAGAACTTTCCCAGACTGAAACCTGGCCTTGATTAAGCTCAGTCCTGATCATATTAAGGTGCTTACTCCTCGGTTTAAATGCCTAGCAGAGGAAAATATGTCTTTCATTCTTTACAAAATTAATAATCATATCGAAAGACAGAATTGCATAATTAAAAATGGAAAAAAAAAAAAACCCAGAGAATATAAGCATACTTGGGAGTGATCCAGATATTGGAATTTAACAGGTCTAGCTCATGGCTTATTGGTTTATTTTTTCAAAAAGCCACTTTTCATTCTTTAGGAAAATTATTTTAGATTCAGAGGGTACATGTGCAGCTTTGTTACATGGATATATTGTGTGACAGTGAGATCTGGGCTTCTAAAGTGTACTCTTCACTGATATAGTGAACATTGTACCCAGTAGGTTAATTTTCAACCCCTCTCCGTTCTCCCCTTCCCTTTTGGAGTCCCCAGTATCTGTTATTTCCATCTTTATGTCCATGTGTATTGTTTATCTTTGACTTATAAGTGACAACATGGAATATTTGATTTTCTAAGTTATTTCTCTTAGGATTAATGACCTCCAGCTCCGTCCATGTTGCTGCAAAAGACATGATTTCATTCTTTTTTATGGCCACATACTATTCTATTCATGGTGTATATAGATCACAAATTTGATTGTAAGGTACCATAAGTAATTTCATTAAAAAATCATTGGATACCCAGGAATAAATCTAAAGAGAGATGTGCAAGACATCTCTACTGAACACTACAAAACATTATTAAAAGAAAATAAGACCTAAATAAATTGAAGATATGTTCATGGAAGGGAAGACTCAATATTGTAAAGATGTCAGTTCTTCCATGTATGTACATATAAGTATATACACAGACATGAATACACACATAATCCCAGTAATACGATTCCAGTTATAGCTCATTCTATTGCATACTTAGGATTTTACACTTTTCTTTATATATGTTATAGTTCAAATAGCAATTTTACTTAATAAAAACATTTTATTTTTATAAAATATATGTATATGTTTTTAAGACATGTGGAGTCTTGCACATTTTTCATAAAATGAAGTAAATTATCTTAGAAACCATTAATATTTTAGGGAAAAATGGTGACTTCAGTTGTGATCTAATTTAATCATGAATACTATCTGTATTTGTTACATTGGTTGGCAGTATCGACCAGATTAGATAGTAGATTGAGAAACCCTTAGTATGAAACCAGTTGAAGATTTGTATTGAAATATTTAACGTTTTCTATCCTTTAGTTAAATGAAGCAAGTGAAGAAAACAGGAAGATGGAGATTCAGGCTAAAAGAGTTCAAGCTCGTTTAGATAATTTACAGGTAAGTTGCCTGTTCTTCTCTAGAGACACAAGTATATTTTTAAATGATTGCCTTTGAGTTTACTTGTTTTGACACAATTGTTCTTTAATTCATACATATGTGCTATTGCAGAGGAAGTATGAATTTATGACAATACAGAGATTAAAAGGAAGTTCCCATGCTGTTCATGAAATGAAAAGTTTAAAACAAGAAAAAGCACCAGTTTCAAAAACTTACAAGGTATGATGTGATTTAAAATTTCTCCAGTGGGAAGCCAGGAAGATTTATCTGATGCTTTAATCTTTTCTCTTTGACTTTTTTCTTTTTGGAATGTTTGCTCTGGAAAGGATTCACCATAATAATTTTTTAACCGGGAAATACCTCAAGAATATACTTTCATTTGCAAAAACAAATTCTATTACAGCAGTGTTTCAGGTACAATCATTGACACACCATTAGTGGCTTTATTGCTTAATATGTTTTGACACTCCACAGCATTTGCTATTATATTTCAGTCAAGATTGCAATCCATCCCTGAATGGATTTCTGTGTATCTTTGTTTTACTAAGAATTTTTAAAATTTGAGGTATAAATTACATATGGTAACATAATGCACAAATCCTTCAGTGTAAAGTTTGATTAATTCTGATAAATATTTCATGTTGCCTACAACCAAATATAGAATATTTCCACTATCCTAGAAAGTTCTGTAGTGCCGTTTTCTAGTCATGCTTTTCTGCCAGAAGCCGTTGATCTGATTTACATTACCATAAGTTAGTTTTGCCTATTTGAGACATTTTGTCAGTGGCATTGTTTTGTGTGTACTTGTTTATGTAAGACTTTTTCTCAGCATAATTTTGAGTGTATCAATAGTTGGTTCCTTACTATTGCTCAATAGCATGACTGTATCAGAGTTTGTTTATTCTTCTGTTGATAGACATCTCGGCTTTTTTCTAATTTTGTCTGCAGTAATTAAAGCTGCTATGAATATTGATGTATAGGGTTTTTATGGAATATGTTTTCATTTCTTTTGGGTATACCAGGACTATAATTTCTGGGTCATAGGGTAGATAAAGGTAGATGTATGTTTTTAAGAAACTGACAGTTTTCCAAATTGGTTGTACTGTTTTATATTCCTATTAATAGTATATCAAACTTTTGGTTCCTCCACAGCCTTGTCAACATTTCGTGTTTTCAATTTTGTCCATTTTGACCCTTCCAGTGGATGTGTGGTAGTATCTTATGGGCTTTGATCATTTTGATATTTTGACAAATTTTCTAGTTCTTTATAAATTGAGAAAATTGGAGTAAATTGAAAAGGTTAAGATTTTATATTCAGGAACTTAAGATAATTTTTCATCTAAAGGGAGGTAGTTTCTATTTGAAAAAATTAAAGTGAAAAATTGCTCTTCAGAATAATGTGGTAATGCTACTATTTATCATTTTGTCTTTAGTCATCTCATTCTGATTTTGTAGATTGCCATCTGCTTAACGTTGCCTTTTTATTGGTTTGCTTTTATATTTCTCTGTCTTTGAAGTCTTTTAAATTTTTTATTTTTTAAATTATTATTTTTAATTTTTTTTTTTTGAGATGGAGTCTTGCTCTGTCACCCAGGCTGGAGTGCCATGGCACCATCTTGGCTCACGGCAACCTCTGCCTCCTGGGTTCAAGCCTCCTGAAGATATGGGATTACAGGCACCCACCACCACACCTGGCTAAGTTTTGTATTTTTAGTAGAGATGGAGTTTCACCATGTTGGCCAGGCTGATCTCAAACTCCTCACCTCAGGTGATCTACCTGCCTCCGCCTCCCAAAGAGCTGGGATTACAGACATGAGCCACCAAGCCCTGCCTGTTTTGTTTTTTAGATACAGGGTCTGCCTCTGCCACCCAGGCTGGAAGGCAGTGGCTTGATCACTGCAGCCTTGAATTCCTGAGTTCACGTGATCCTCCCACCCCCGCCTCCGAAGTAGCTAAGACTGTAGGCATACACCATTACACTGAGCTAACTTTTGTATTTTTTGTAGAGACACGGTCTTGCTGTGTCGCCCAGGCTGATATTAAATGTCTGGCAGTCCTCCTGCCTCAGCCTCTCAGAGGGCTAGGATTATAGGCTCGAGCTACCACACCTAGTCTGTCTTTGCAGATTTCTTTTTTTTTTTTTTTTTTTTGAGATGGAGTCTTGCTCTTGTTGCCCAGGCTGGAGTGCAGTGGCACAATCTTGGCTCAGTGCAACCTGCCTCCTGGGTTCAAGCAATTCTTCTGCCTCAGCTACCCGAGTAGCTGGGATTACAGGTGCCCACTGCCACACCTGGCTAATTTTTGTATTTTTAGTAGAGATGTGGTTTCACCATGTTGCCCAGGCTGGTCACAAACTCCTGACCGCAGGCGATCCACCCACCTTGGCCTCCCAGAATGCTGGGATTATAGGCATGAGCCACTGTGCCGGCCTGAAGATTTTTAAAAAACTAAATTTAACATAGTTCCCTGCTTAAGGTGGCTATGTATACTGATATCTTACTAAGAAAAATACTGAATTAAATTAGAAATGTGTTTTGTAATAATACTTTAATCTAATTAAATTTATTTATTTTATTTATTTATTTTTTTTCCCATTTATTTATTTTATTGCACTTTAGGTTTTGGGGTACATGTGAAGAACATGCAAAATTGTTGCATGGGAACACACGTGGCAGTGTGATTTGCTGCCTTCCTCCCCATCACCTACATCTGGCATTTCTCCCCTTGCTATCTCTCCCCAGCTTCCCACCCCGCACCGTCCCTCCTCTATTTCCCCCCAACTGACCCCAGTGTGTAGTGCTCCCCTCCCTGTGTCCATGTGTTCTTATTGTTCAACACCCACCTATGAGTGAGAACATGCGGTGTTTGATCTTCTGCTCTTCTGTCAGTTTGCTGAGAATGATGGTTTCCAGGTTCATCCATGTCCCTACAAAGGACCCAAACTCATCGTTTTTGATGGCTGCATAATATTCCATGGTGTATATGTGCCACATTTTCCCTATCCAGTCTATCGTCGATGGGCATTTGGGTTGGTTCCAGGTCTTTGCTATTGTAAACAGTGCTGCAATGAACATTCGTGTGCACGTGTCCTTATAGTAGAACGATTTGTAATCCTTTGGATATATACCCAGTAATGGGATTGCTGGGTCAAATGGAATTTCTATTTCTGTGTCCTTGAGGAATCGCCACACTGTCTTCCACAATGGTTGAACTAATTTACACTCCCACCAACAATGTAAAAGTGTTCCTATTTCTCCACATCCTCTCCAGCATCTGTTGTCTCCAGATTTTTTAATGATCGCCATTCTAACTGGCGTGAGATGGTATCTCAATGTAGTTTTGATTTGCATTTCTCTGATGACCAGTGATGATGAGCATTTTTTCATATGTTTGTTGGCCTCACGTATGTCTTCTTTTGTAAAGTGTCTGTTCATATCCTTTGCCCACTTTTGAATGGGCTTGTTAGTTTTTTTCTTGTAAATCTGTTTTAGTTCTTTGTAAATTTTGGATATCAGCCCTTTGTCAGATGGGTAAACTGCAAAAATTTTTTCCCAACCTGTTGCTTGCCGATTCACTCTAATGATTGTTTCTTTTGCTGTGCAGAAGCTGTGGAGTTTGATTAGGTCCCATTTGTCTATTTTGGCTTTTGTTGTCAATGCTTTTGGTGTTTTGGTCATGAAGTCCTTGCCTACACCTATGTCCTGAATGGTTTTGCCTAGATTTTCTTCTAGGGTTTTTATGGTGTTAGGTCTTATGTTTAAGTCTTTAATCCATCTGGAGTTAATTTTAGTGTAAGGTGTCAGGAAGGGGTCCAGTTTCTGCTTTCTGCACATGGCTAGCCAGCTTTCCCAACACCATTTATTGAACAGGGAATCCTTTCCGCATTGCTTGTTTTTGACTGGTTTGTCAAAGATCAGATGGTTGTAGATATGTTGTGTTGCCTCCGAGACCTCTGTTCTGTTCCATTGGTCTATGTCTCTGTTTTGGTACCAGTACCATGCTGTTTTGATTACTGTAGCCTTGTAGTATAGTTTGAAGTCTGGTAGTGTGATGCCCCCCGCTTTGTTCTTTTTGCTCAGAATTGACTTGGCTATGCGGGCTCTCTTTTGGTTCCATATGAAGTTTAAGGTGGTTTTTTCCAGTTCTGCAAAGAAGGTCATTGGTAGCTTGATGGGGATAGCATTGAATCTGTAAATTACTTTGGGCAGTATGGCCATTTTCATGATATTGATTCTTCCTCACCATGAACATGGAATGTTTCTCCATCTGTTTGTGTCCTCTCTTATTTCATTGAGCAGTGGCTTGTAGTTCTCCTTGAAGAGGTCCTTTACATTCCTTGTTAGTTGTATTCCTAGGTATTTTATTCTCTTTGTGGCAATTGTGAATGGAAGTTTGTTCTTGATTTGGCTCTCTTTAAGTCTGTTATTGGTGTATAGGAATGCATGTGATTTTTGCACATTGATTTTGTATCCTGAGACTTGGCTGAACTTGCTTATCAGTTTCAGGAGGTTTGGGGCTGAGACGATGGGGTCTTCTAGATATACAATCATGTCATCTGCAAATAGAGACAATTTGACTTCCTCCTTTCCTATTTGAATGCCCTTTATTTCTTTTTCTTGCCTGATTGCTCTGGCTAGAACTTCTAATACTATATTGAATAGCAGTGGTGAGAGCGGGCATCCTTGCCTGGTGCCACATTTCAAGGGGATTGCTTCCAGTTTTTGCCCATTTAGTATGATATTGGCTGTTGGTTTGTCATAAATAGCTTTTATTATTTTGAGATACGTTCCATTGATACCTAGCTTATTGAGTGTTTTTAGCATAAAGGGCTGTTGAATTTTGTCAAAGGCCTTCTCTGCATCAATTGAGATAATCATGTGGTTTTTGTCTTTGGTTCTGTTTATGTGGTGAATTACGTTTATAGACTTGCGTATGTTGAAGCAGCCTTACATCCCTGGGATGAAGCCTATGTGATCATGGTGGATAAGCTTTTTGATGTGCTGTTGCAATCAGCTTGTCAGTGTTTTATTGAAGATTTTTTCATCTATGTTCATCATGGATATTGGCCTGAAGTTTTCTTTTCTTGTTGAGTCTCTGCCGGGTTTTGGAATCAGGATGATGTTAGTGTCATAAAATGATTTGGGAAGAATTCCCTCTTTTTGTATTGTTTGGAATAGTTTCAGAAGAAATGGTACCAGCTCCTCTTTGTATGTCTGGTAGAATTCAGCTGTGAACCCATCTGGACCTGGGCTTTTTTTGGGTGGTAAGCTCTTAATTGCTGCCTCAACTTCACACCTTGTTATGGGTCTGTTCAGGCTTTCAGCTTCTTCCTGGGTTAGGCTTGGCAGGAGGCAAGTGTCTAGGAATTTATCCATTTCTTCCAGGTTTATTAGTTTGTGTGCATAGAGTTGTTTGTAATAATCTCTGATGATGGTTTGAATTTCTGTGGAATCTGTGGTGATATCCCCTTTATCGTTTTTTATTGCA
Organism: Sapajus apella; assembly: GCF_009761245.1. NCBI lineage: Eukaryota > Metazoa > Chordata > Mammalia > Primates > Cebidae > Sapajus > Sapajus apella. The sequence continues at coordinate 3,013,493 of NW_022437074.1, forward strand.
TCAATTTGGTTATTCTCTCTTTTCTTTTTTTATTAATCTGGCTAGTGGTCTGTCTGTTTTGTTGATCTTTTCAAAAAACCAGCTCCTGGATTTATTGATTTTTTGAAGGGTTTTTTGTGTCTCTATCGCCTTCAGTTCTGCTCTGATCTTAGCTATTTCTTGTCTTCTGCTAGACTTTGAGTTTTTTTGATCTTGCTCCTCTAGCTCTTTCAGTTTTGACGATAGGGTGTCAATTTTTGATCTCTCCTTGCTTCTCATGTGGGCACTTATTGCTATGTATTTTCCTGTAGAGACTGCTTTAAATGTGTCCCAGAGATTCTGGTATGTTGTGTCTTCATTCTCGTTGGTTTCGAAGAACATCTTTATTTCTGCCTTCATTTCATTGTTTATCCAGTCAACATTCAAGAGCCAGTTGTTCAGTTTCCATGAAGCTGTGCGGTTCTGAGTTAGTTTTTGAATTCTGAGTTCTAACTTGATTGCACTGTGGTCTGAGAGACTGTTTGTTATGATTTCCGTTCTTTTGCATTTGCTGAGGAGTGATTTACTCCCAATTATGTGGTCAATTTTAGAGTAGGTGTGACGTGGTGCTGAGAAGAATGTATATTCTGTGGATTTGGGGTGGAGAGTTCTGTAAATGTCTATTAGGTTTGCTTGGTCCAGGTCTGAGTTCAAGTCCTGGATATCCTTGTTAATTTTCTGTCTAGTTGATTTGTCTAATGTTGACAATGGGGTGTTAAAGTCTCCCACTATTATTGTGTGGGAGTCTAAGTCTCTTTGTAAGTCATTAAGAACTTGCCTTATGTATCTGGGTGCTCCTGTATTGGGTGCGTATATATTTAGGATTGTTAGCTCTTCTTGTTGCATTGGTCCTTTTACCATTATGTAATGTCCCTCTTTGTCTCTTATGATCTTTGTTGCTTTAAAGTCTAATTTATCAGAGATGAGAATTGCAACTCCTGCTTTTTTTGCTCTCCATTTGCTTGGTAAATCTTCCTCCATCCCTTTATTTTGAGCCTTTGTGTATCCTTGCATGTGAGATGGGTTTCCTGGATACAGCACACCGATGGGTTTTGGCTTTTTATCCAATTTGCCAGTCTGTGTCTTTTGATTGGGGCATTTAGTCCATTTACATTTAAGGTTAATATTGTTATGTGTGAATTTGATACTGCCATTTTGGTGCTAGCTGGGTGTTTTGCCCTTTAGTTGAGCTGGTACTTGTTGTTCCTTTATATGTGTAGAGCCTCTTTCAGGAGTTCTTGTAGAGCTGGCCTGGTGGTGACGAAATCTCTGAGTACTTGCATGTTCCCAAAGGATTTTATTTTTCCTTCACTTATGAAGCTTAGTTTGGCTGGATAGGAGATTCTGGCTTGAAAGTTCTTTTCTTTAAGGATGTTGAATATTGGCCCCCATTCTCTTCTGGCTTGTAGGGTTTCTGCTGAGAGATCTGCTGTGAGTCTGATGGGCTTCCCTTTGTGGGTAACCCGACCTTTCTCTCTGGCTGCCCTTAGTATTTTCTCCTTCATTTCGACCCTGGTGAATCTGACGATTATGTGCCTTGGGGTTGCTCTTCTTGACGAATATCTTTGTGGTGTTCTCTGTATTTCCTGGACTTGAATGTTTGCCTGCCTTGCTAGGTTGGGGAAGTTTTCCTGGATAATATCCTGAAGAGTATTTTCCAGCTTGGATTCATTCTCTTCATCGCATTCGGGTATGCCTATCAAACGTAGATTAGGTCTTTTCACATAGTCCCACTTTTCTTGGAGACTTTGTTCATTCCTTTTTACCCTTTTTTCTCCAGTCTTGCCTTCCCGTTTTATTTCATTGAGTTGATCTTCGACCTCTGATATCCTTTCTTCTGCTTGGTCTATTCGGCTGTTGATACTTGTGCATGCTTCACGAAGTTCTCGTGTTGCGTTTTTCAGCTCCATCAATTCACTTATATTCCCTTCTATTTTGTCCATTCTTGTTAGCATTTCGTCAAATCTTTTTTCAAGGTTCTTAGTTTCTTGGCATTTGGTTAGAACATGTTCTTTAAGTTCACAGAAGTTTCTTACTACCCACCTTCTGAAGTCTGATTCTGTCATTTCATCACACCCGTTCTCCCTCCAACCTTGTTCCCTTGCTGGTGAGGAGTTGTGATCCCTTTTAGGAGGAGAGGTGTTCTGGTTTCGGGTGTTTTCATCCTTTTTTCGCTGGTTTCTTCCCATCATTAAGGATTTATCTACCTGTCGACTTTGTGGTTGTTGGCTTTCAGATTGGGTCTCAAATCTTTCAGATTGACAGTCTGTTTGTTGATGATAAGGTTATTTCTGTTTCTTGGTTTTCCTTCTGACAGCCTGGCCCCTCTGCTGTAGGTCTGCTGAGGTTCACTCCAGGCCCTGCTTGCCTGGGGTTCACCTGCAGCAGCTGCTGAACAGCAAGGGTTGTTACCAGTTTTCTTCTTCTGCTATCTTTGTCCCGGAAGGATACACGCCTAGTGTCAATCTGAACTCTCTTTTATGAGGTGTCTTTTTGGATATATAGGGGTCAGAGAGCTGCTTGAGGATACGATCTCTTCTTTATAGGAGCTCAAATGGTGAGCTGCGAGCTCTGTTGTTGTTCATTCAGAGCTGCGGGGCAGGTACTTTTAGGTCTGCTGCAGCAGAACTCATAAACTGCTTTTTGTTCCCAGGTGCTCTGTCCCAGGGATTTAGGGCTTTATTTATGGGTTTCCGTTATGCTGCCGCCTTCTTTTTTTTTTTTTTTTCCTTCAGACCTGTGCAGTCCAGCAAAGAGGCAGCCTAGTCACTGTTGGCCTATAGCAGCTTTGCTGAGCTGCTGTGGGCTCCGCCCAGCTGCCGAGTGAACTTCCCTGTAGTCCTGTTTATATGGGTGTAGTTAGAACTGCTTTGGCGATGGTGGCCCGCCTCTGTTGGGGCGGAGTCTCTGCTGTGGCGGGTTGCCTTGGCAACAGCGGGCTGCCTCAGCAATGGCGGGTTGCCTTGGCAACGGCGGGCTGCCTCAGCAATGGCGGGTTGCCTTGGCAACGGCGGGCTGCCTGGGTAATGGCGGACGCCCCTCCCCCACAGAGCTGGACCGTCCCGGGTTCAGCTACACTTGCTGTGAAACTCTCAATCCAGAGTTTCTGGTTGCTGTTCTTTTGTGGGGGTGGGGCCAGCCGAGCCTGATCGCCTGGCTCCCTGCCTCAGAGCCTTTTTTAAGTTGGTGTTCCAGTCGCCTGTTGAAGAGGCGCCGGGGTCTGTTTTCCCCTGCCGCCACTCACTGCGCAGGCTTAAACAGCAGCACTGAGGTTTGTGGCGCTTTTTTTTTTGTTTTTTTGCCCTGGAATCTAGTGTCCTGGTTCTCTGCTCAGTCCCCTTTTTGAACCGGCGAATGGGCGACTTCCCGTGGCTCCAATTGCCAGCCAAAAGGGCCCCCGGACCGGTGTATTTTGTACGGAGAACCGCGGCTCCGGGGCTCTGACAAAGCAGCCGCGCGGGGCAAAGCAGCGGCGCTGGCCGAAACAGCCGCGCTGGCGACCGTGGAGCACCTCCGCCCGGGAATTTCCTAGCCTGTGGGCAATAAAAACGCGGCATCCACTCACCCTCTGCGCTTTCACTGGGAGCTGCAATCCTGAGCTGTTCCTAAACGGCCATCTTGGATCAGCCGGTCCTCTAATTAAATTTATAAAGTACTTTGTTCTTTTACTTTTCATTTTGGTAGGCTGTCAGAGGACAAGCAAGATTGCTAGGAAAAAAATGTTCATGTCATGTGTACTGAATGTTATACTGCAAAGACTAACAATTTTTGTGAGAAGAAAAACGAAGTTTCATAGTGGAAATTCTTTGGCTCTGAAAACCTTTAATTTTTTTTTACAGTCTTTTAATTGTGGTGGTTCATGCTTTTGAGTTAAGACTAATTTTACTTTTTTTTTTTTTCTGAGACTGAGAGACTGAGTTTCGCTCTGTCACCAAGCTGGAGTGCAGTGGTGTGATCTCAGCTCACTGCAGTCTCCACCTCCTGGGTTCAAGCGATTCTCCTGCCTCAGCCTCCCAAGTAGCTGGGACTACAGGGGTGTACCACCATGCCACCTAATTTTTTGTATTTTAGTAGAGACCGGATTTCACCATATTGGCCAGGATGGTGTCACTCTCCTGACCTGGTTTTCCGCCTACCTTGGCCTCTCAAGTGCTGGGATTACAGGCATGAGCCACTGCATCTAGCCACTAATTTTACTTTTTTTTTTTTCCATCTTACCAAACTTGGTCAAAGATGTTTTATGAAAAGTTTTCTTTTAGTAATAAGGTGCAGCTTTTTCAACTTCCTAATTATGATTACTTTTCTTGCCTTCTCTCAGTTATCATTTACATTGTTTTTAATATTAGTGAGATTTTCTTTGTTGTTGTTGTTTTTTTGAGGTGGAGTCTCGCTGTATTGCCCAGACTGGAATGCAGTGGCATGATCTTGGCTCACTGCAACCTCCACCTCCTGGGTTCAAGTTGTTCTCTTGCCTCAGCTTTCTAGTAGCTGGGATTACAGACATGTGCCACCATGCCCGGCTAATTTTTGTATTTTTAGTAAAGACAGGGTTTCACCATGTTGGCTAGACTGGTCTTGAACTCCTGACTTCAGGTGATCCACCTGCCTCAGCCTCCCAAATTGCTCGGATTACAGGTGTGAGCCGCTACACCTGGCCAGCTGGGGAGGTTTGATTTGGAATTTCTTTTGTTTGGAGAAGCTCTGTTCTTAACATATTTTAATGAATTACTTTAGTCAAATTATTCTTTAATTACTTACAAAATTTAAGGCTTGTCTTTGAAGTTTTATGAAGTTGTGAACTGAAATAAATGATTTAATTTTTGACATATAGGTACCACTTAATGGGCAAGTTTATGAACTTTTAACTCTCTTCATGGACTGGATTGCGGATCATCATCTTAGCAAAGTGAAACATGACGAATCTGGAATGGATGGTAAAAAACCACAACTCAAATTTGCTTCCCAGAAAAATGATATTCAGGAAAAGTGTGTAAAGGTTTGTTTTATTATTTGAAATATGTGACTCAGAATATGTGAAGATGAACAAACGAAAAGCCAGGGCCAGGCGTGGTGGCTCATGCCTGTAATCCCAGCACTTCGGGAGGCTGAGGCAGGTGGATCGCCTGAGGTCAGGAGTTCAAGAGCAGCCTGGCCAACATGGCGAAATGCTCTCTCTACTAAAAATAGAATAGCTGGGCATCATGGCACATGCCTGTAATCCCAGCTACTCAGGAGGCTGAGACAGGAGAAATGCTTGAATCTGGGAGGGGGCGGTTGCAGTGAGCTGAGATTGCACCACTGTACACCAGCCTGGGTGACAGAGCAAGACTCTGTTTAAAAAAAAAGTTACAAAAAACAAATTTGAGGGACTGCCTCTGATAAGGCCCTTCTTGCTGGTCTGCTGCAGAGTCCAGAGGTGATGCCAGGGTATCACATGGCTAGAGGGCTGAGCATGCTAGCGATGGTCTCTCTTCCTCTTATGAAACCACCTGTCTAATTCCCATGATAATCCATTAACCCATGGATGAATTAATCCTCTCCTGAGGACATCCCCCATAACCCAGTCACCTCTTTTGAAAAGGTTTTCTTTTAGAAATGGTATCTCCTTGTGTCACCTAGGCTGGAGTGCAGTGGCCCAGTCATTGCTTACTGCAGCCTCCAAACTCCTAGCCTCAAGCAGTCCTCCTGCCTCAGCCCTTTGAGAGGATGGGACTACAGGCATATACCACCTTGCCCAGCTAATTTAAGAAAAAATTTTAATAGAGATCGGACCTCGCTTCATTGCCCAGGCTGGTCTTGAACTTCTGGCTTCAAGCAGTCCTCCTGCCTTGGCCTCTGAAAGTGTTGTCATTGTTTCAGGTGTGAGCCACTGTGCCCAGACCTTGTCACCTTTTAAAGGCCCCACTTCCCAATACTGTCCTATTGGGAATTAAGTTTCAACATGAGTTTTGGAGGGAACAAACATTCAAACCATAGCACATGGCAAAAGGGAATTAAAGTTGTTAATCAGCTGACCTTAAAATGGGGAGGTTATCTAGGATTATGTGAGTGGCCCCAGTAATCATATAAACTCTTTAAACCTGAAGGAATCAAAAGAGTAGATAAAGAGACTCAACCCACTCTTACTGGCTTTGAAGATGGAGAAAGAGGTCCATGAGACATGGAACTCAGATATCTTTTTTTTTTTTTTTTTGTGACAGTCTCACTTTGTCACCAGGCTGGAGTGCAGTGGTGCAATCTCGGCTTACTGCAACCTCCACCTCCTGGCTTCAAGTGATTCTCCTGCTTCAGCCTCCCAGGTAGCTGGGACTACAGGCACATGCCACCGTGGCCAGCTAATTTTTATATTTTCAGTAGAGATGGGGTTTTACCATGTTGGCCAGGATGGTCTCGATCTCTTGACCTCGTGATCTGCCTGCCTTGGCCTCCCAAAGTGCTGGGATTACAGGTGTGAGCCACCACGCCAGCCATCAGATATATTCTAGAAGCTGGGAATTACCCTCAGCTGACAGTCACAAAGGACATAAATCTCAGTGCTCTAACTGCAGCAAACTGGATTCTGCATGCAACTTAAATGAGCAAAGAAATGGATCCTTTCTTAGCCTCCAGAAAGGAACACAGCTCAGTAGATACCTTGATTTTGACTGGCTGAGACCCACATTAGACTTCTGAACCTACAGAATTGTAAAATATTAAATTTGTGTTGTTTAAATATTAAGTTTGTGATATTTGTTATGGCAGCAATAGGACACAAATACACCTTTGTTTACAATTTTGTCTCTTAGTACCTACATCAATTATTTCCCTACATCTAGCCTTATTTTAGAAGTAACTGCTAATTAGGAAGTCCTGCAGTATTAAAGTTCTGCAGAGAAATTTTATTGTTAGAACTAGATGAGGGCTGGGCACGGTGGATTACATGGCTCTTAACCTGTAATCCTCACACTTTTGAGAGGTTGAAGTGAGAGGATTGCTTGAGCCTAGGAGTTTGAGATCAGCCTGAGCAACATGGTGACACCCGACCTCTACAAAAAATGCAAAATTAGCTAGGTATGGTGGTGCGCACCTGTAGTCCCAGTTCCTTGGGAGGCCAAGGTGGGAGGATCTCCTGAACCTGGGGAGGTTGAGGCTGCAGTGAGCTGTGATTGCACCATTGCACTCCAGCCTGGGTAACAGAGTAAGACCCTGTCTGAAGAAAAAAAATGAAATCAGGATCATGTAATACTGTGTTTTTATATTAGTCTAATGACATATGAGAATAATATTCAGCACATGTATTTCTCAGGATTCATTTTAACATCTCTAAATAAAAAGTTGTCTGTTGATATGTTCAGGATTTGCAGATTCTGTTGAGCCTAGATCTTTCAATTCAAATACTGTTTGCAACTTATTATGTATTAATAAAGGTAGAGCAGTTTTAAGGTATATAAGTAATCTTTTAAATATGATAATAGAAGGATAAGTAGTACCCAATTAACAAATTACTTTCTTGTGGCCATCACAAGCAGGTATTCACATCTCTTTAGGAAGATGTAAAATATGTAATTTTAAATAATGCAAGCTTATCTTAAAACCCTTCTTTTGTTGTTGTTATAGAACTCTGTTAACCACCTGGGCAAGAATTATATTTATTCTCAGAATACTAGCATAACTCAATATTTTAGCAAAATAATCTTTTCAGAAATAACCTTTGGAAACTTCTGACAGATTTTTTTTTTTTGTATATTCGATCACAGTTACAACTCATTATCATTTGAGGATGGATTTAATATTTAAAAACACATAAAGCCACTGAGGAGTAAATTTGATATACTGGGTATACCTTATAAGACTAATTTTCTTGTGTGATTCAGTGACTTAAGGGTGGAATATTATCAAAGAAATTGAGATAGAAAAATTCAATACAACCTGAAGTGGAAGGTGCTATGTGTTGCAAGTAATGATTGTAAAATTTGGCTGTAGGACCCACATCATCAACATGTTAGAGTAGGAAGTTTCAGGCCCTTATTCCTCCATGGAAACACCCAGTTAATTTGAATATAATGACCAGGACATGTTTGTGAGAATTGTAAAGACCAGTTGAGAAGCTGTAGCACTCAAGCTAAAGCATTAAAAAGAAGGGACTATTTCAAAAGGAGTGGGAAAGTTTGTGGCATTTTGCATGTGTGTTCCCCACCCAGTAGAGTGCAATGCAACCAGGAGGAAATTTCCTATACCCTGCCTTCTCCCTTGGGACAGAAACAAAGTAATGGACTATGTGTTCAATATTTTGGCCTATCCAAAGTCTGCCCACAGAACTGGTATACGTCTCATCTCACTCAGAGTGCTGAAGGGAATGGTAGCATAGTTGGGAAGCTGCAGGAAACAGACATGATTGCTGCAGCACATAAGATCTTAAGAGATCTACACTTCTGCTGGAAGAGGTCAGAGGGACACGCAGATTATGGGTTTCTGAGAAGCAACAGCGATAAGTTGCTAGGGAAATTAAGACTGTCAAAAACACACATGCAAGCCCAAAGAAGGCACATCTCGCAGAAAAATTTGGGTGGTCCCCAAACCTCTAGCTGGGCTGGTTCATGAAAGTGTTTCCCTGTATGAAGCCAGTTGTAAAGATTCAGAAAGTTATTTGTTTTCCATTTTTTCAAATGGTCAAATACCCATTCAAAAAGGATCAGAAGGCATACAAAGGAACAGGGACATTGATCAAATAAAAAACGAAAACAAAGCTTCAGAAACTGACCCTAAAGAAATGCAGGACGCTGAGCTTTGTGTTAGATGATTTAAAAACTGTGACAGATAAGTTAAAAACTGAGAATGCAAAAAACTAAGCAAAATCAGGAAAATGATGCAAGAACAAAGTTACAATATAAACTAGAAGATATAAATTATAAGAAAGAACCAAATAAAAATTCTGGAGCTGAAGAATACAATATATGAACTATTAAAGTCAAGAGCAGACTTGATTATGCAGAAGAAAACATCAACACACTTGAAGACAAATAATCTAAAATTGAGTCAGAGGCTGGGCACAGTGGCTTACACCTGTAATCTCAGTGTTTTAGGAGGCCAAAGCAGGAGGATCACTTGAAGCCAGGTGTTCAAGACCAGCCTGGTCAACATAGACCCCATGTCTACAAAAAGCTATAACAAAATAATAAAATTATGTCAGAGGAGCAAAGAGATCAAGTGAACCAGTATATGCATGATGTAAGTCTCAGAGTGAGAAGAGAGAAGAAGTGACAGAGAGCTTATTTGTAGAAATAATGGCTTAAAACTTCCCAAACTTGCCTTTTCTTGAGGAAAGAAATGGGCATACAAATTTAGGAAACTCAAGGAACTCCAGAGAGGACAATTCCAAAGACACCCACTCTAAGATACATTATCATCAAATTGTGAAAAGTAAAATACAAAGATAAGCTTGAAATTGACAATAGAAAAGCAACTTATCACATTCAAGGGAGTTCTATAAGAATTTCAGCAGATTTCTTAGCAGAAACCTTACAGGCCAGCATGCAGTGGGATGATACATTCAAAGTTGTGAGTGCAAAAAAACCCAAAACTGTTAACCAAGAGTACTATATCCAGCTAAACTATCCTTCAAAGATAAAGGAGAGATTAAGACTTTCTCAGATAAACGACAGTTGTGGGAGTTCAGTAACCATTAGACCTGCCTTATAAAAAAATACTAAAGAGGGTTCTTCAGATTGAGATGAAAGCATGCTACACAGCAACATGAAGCCATATAAAAGTATAACATTCTGTGTTAAAGGCCAATAAATGGACAAATATAGTAAGTAGCCTATATTATTGTAATCTTGGTACATAAATTGATTTTTAATTCTTGCATAGAAAGTAAAAGACAAAAGTATTAAAAAAAAAAAACTAAGTCTATGTTAAGGGGTAATACAACATATAAAGATGTAATTTGTGGCCAGGTATGCTGGCTCATGCCTGTAATCCCAGCACTTTGGGTGGCCAAGGTGGGTGGATCACCTGAGGTCAGGAGTTTGAGACCAGCCTGGCCAACATGATGAAACCCTATCCCTACTTAAACTACAAAAAATTAGCCAGATGTGGTGGTGCATGCCTGTAATCCCAGCTACTTGGGAAGCCGAGGCAGGAGAATTGCTTGAACCTGGGAGGCGGAGGTTGCAGTGAGCTTAGATTGCACCACTGTACTCCAGCCTGGGTAACAGAATGAGACTCTGTCTTAAACAAACAAAAAAAGATTGAATTTGTGACATTAGTAACATGAAGTGAGAGTGTGGAGCTATAATGGTGCAGAGTTATTGTATTCAGTTGACACTGATGTAAAATAGTTATAACTTTAAGATGTTTTATGTAATTGACCACAAAGAAAATACTTGTAGAATATACACAAAAGCAAATGAAAAGGGATTGTAAGCATGTCACACACACACAAAATTAGTGAAATACAAAGGCAGTAAGAGGAAAGGAGGAACCAGAAAAGCTATAAAACATATAGAAAAAAGTTAGCAAAATGGTAATAGTAAGTCCTTATCAGTAATTACTTTAAATGTAAATGGGTGAAATAAAAAAAAAAAACAAAAACTAAATTAGAGTGGCTGAATGGATTTAAACAGCCAGTACTCAACTGTATGCTTTCTATAAGGGACTCATTTTAGATCTAAAGACATGTATAGGCTGAAAATGAAAGGATGGAAAAAGACAATCCTTGTCAATGGTCACCAGAAGAGAATAGAAATAGTTATATAAGACAAAATACACTTTATGTCAAAAACTGTTAGAAGAGACAAGGACACTGTATAAATGATAAAAGGGTCAATTCACCAAGAAGGTATAAATATTTATGCCCTAAAGCTTCAGACTTCTGAAATAAGTCTGAAGCAAACATTGACAGAATTGAAGAAATAGTAGCTTAATAATACTAGGAAACTTCAGTACCCCATTTTCAGAAATAAATAGAATAACCAGACAGAATAAAAGTAAGGAAATGGAGGACTTGAACAACATAATAAATTAACTCAATCTCTCAGACATATACAGAACACTCTACCCTACAACAGCAGATTATACATTCCTCCCAAGTGTAAGTGGAATATCCTCTAGATAAACTACATGTTTGGCCACAAAACAAGTCGTTTTTGTTTGTTTGTTTCTTTTACTTTGTCCAGAAGAACAAAACAAGTCTTAATAAATTTTCAAAGATTGACATCATTACAAAATTTCTGATCACAATGAAGTAAAACTTCAAGCAAGGATAACTATAAAATCCTTAAATATGTGAAACTTTAAGAACTCACTCTACAGCAACTATTGGGTTTTGATTCATGTTTCCCTGATGACTAATGTTGAGCATCATTTCATGTGCTTATTGGCCATTTGAATGTCTCTTTTAGATAAGTGTCTATTTAAATCCATTGAGCATTTATTGAGCTTTTTTATCACTGAGTTTTTTGGAGGTTTTGTTTTTAAATATTCAAGATGGATATTCTTTATCCAACATGTGATTTGAAAATATTTTCTCCATTCAGCAGTTGTCTGTTGACTTTCTTGATTGCATCCATTGAAGCATAAAAGTTTAATTTTTTTTTTTTGAGATGGAGTTTTGCTCTTGTTGCCCAAGCTGAAGTGGAATGGTGCGATCTTGGCTCACTGCAACCTCGGCCTCCCAGGTTCAAATGATTCTCCTGCCTCAGGTTCAAATGATTCTTCTGCCTCAGCCTCCTGAGTAGCTGAGATTATAGGCGCACACCAACACACCTGGCTAACTTTTTTGTTTTTGTTTTTATTACTGTACTTTCAGTTCTCGGGTACATGTGTAGATCGTGCAGGATTGTTACATAGGTACACACATGCCAGGGTGGTTTGCTGCATCCATCTCCCTGTCATCTACATTAGGTATTTCTCCTAATGTTATACCTCCCCAATCCCTCAAGCCCCTGCTACCCCTTTTTGTAGCACCCACACCCCCCAACAGGTCCTAGTATGTTGTGTTCCCTCCCTGTGTCCATGTGTTCTCATTGTTCAACACCCACTTATGAGTGAGAACATGCAGTGTTTGGTTTTCTGTTCTTGTGGCAGTTTGCTGAGAACGATAGTTTCTAGCTTCATCCATGTCCCTGCAAAGGACATGAACTCATCCTTTTTTATGTCTACATAGTATTCCATGGTGTGTATGTGCCACATTTTCTTTATCCATTCTATCGTTGATGGGCATTTGGGTTGGTTCCAAGTCTTTGCTATTGTAAACAGTGCCACAATGAACATTTGTGTGTACGTGTCTTTATAATAGAATGATTTATAATGGGATTGCTAGGTCACATGGTATTTCTATTTGTAGATCCTTGAGGAATCACCACTGTCTTCCACAATGGTTGAACTAATTTACATTCCCACCAACAGTATAAAAGCGTTCCTATTTCTCCATATCCTCTCCAGCATCTGTTGTCTCAAGATTTTTGAATGATTGCCATTCTAACTGGCATGAGATGATATCTCAATGTGGTTTTGATTTGCATTTCTCTAATGACCAGTGATGATGTGCTTTTTTTCATATGTTTGTTGGCTGCATAAATGGCTTCTTTTGAAAACTGTCTGTTCATATCTTTCACCCACTTTTTGATGGTTTTTTTTTTTTCTTGTAAATCTGTTTTAGTTCTTTGTAGATTCTGGGTATTAGTCCTTTGTCAGATTGGTAACTTGCAAAAATTTTTTTGCCATTTTGTTGGTTGCCGGTTCACTCTAATGATTGTTTCTTTTGCTGTGCAGAAGCTCTTAAGCTTAATTAGATCCCATTTGTCTGTTTTGGCTTTTGTTGCTTTTGCTTTTGGTGTTTTAGTCATGAAATCCTTGCCTATGCTTACGTCCTGAATGGTATTGCCTAGATTTTCTTCTAGGGTTTTTATGGTGTTAGGTCTTATGTTTAAATCTTTAATCCATATGGAGTTAATTTTTGTATAAGGTGTAAGGAAGGGGTCCAGTTTCAGCTTTCTGCACACGGCTAGCCAGTTTTCCCAACACCGTTTATTAAACAGGGAATCCTTTCCCCATTGCTTGTTTTTGTCAGGTTTGTCAAAGATCAGATGGTTGGAGATGTGTGGCGTTACTTCTGAGGCCTCTGTTCTGTTCCATTGGTCTATATCTCTGTTTTGATACCAATACCATGCTGTTTTGATTACTGTAGCCTTGTAGTATAGTTTGAAGTCAGGTAGCATGATGCCTCTAGCTTTGTTCTTTTTGCTTAGGATTGTCTTGGCTATACAGGCTCTTTTTTGGTTCCATATGAAGTTTAAGGTGGTTTTTTCCAGTTCCTGTGAAGAAGGTCATTGGTAGCTTGATGGGGATAGCGTTGAATCTATAAATTACTTTCGGGCAGTATGGCCATTTTCACAATACTGATTCTTCCTAACCATGAGCATGAAATGTTTCTCCATCTGTTTGTGTCCTCTCTTCTTTTGGTGAGCAGTGGTTTGTAGTTCTCATGAAGAGGTCCTTTACATCCTTTGTTAGTTGTATTCTTAGGTATTTTATTCTCTTTGTAGCAATTGTGAATGCCAGTTCGCTCTTGATTTGGCTCTCTTTAAGTCTGTTATTGGTGTATAGGAATGCTTGTGATTTTTGCACATTGATTTTGTATCCTGAGACTTTGCCAAAGTTGCTTATCAGTTTCAGGAGATTTTGGGTTGAGACGATGGAGTCTTATAAATATACAATCATGTCGTCTGCAAATAAAGACAATTTGATTTCCTCCTTTCCTAATTCATAATATAAGATTTGGCAGTGATTACATGGCTAAGACACTAAAAGGACAGGCAACAAGAGCAAAAATAAACTGAACTTCATCAAAATCAAAAACATTTGTGCATCAGCAGAGTAAAATGGCAGTCACCAGAATGGGAGGAAATATTTTCAAATTGTGTATCTGACAAGTAATTGCTACCCACAATATATAAGGAACTCTTTCAATTCAGTAAAAAACAAAGCCAAAAAAACCTGTTTTTTAAAATGCAAGCAAATAACCTAAGTAGATATTTCTCCAAAGATACAGAAATGACCCCTAATCACATAGAAAGATGTTTAATATCACTAATCTGTAAGGAAATACAAAACCACAGTAAAATACCTGTATGTTTTCTTTCAAGAGTTTTATGTATCATTCTTTGATGGATAGTTGGGCAGCTACCATCTCATGGCTATTGTGAATAGTGCTGATATGAATATGGGCTTGCAAATATCCCTTCAAGATCGTGCTTTTAATCCTTTTGGACATATATCCATAATGGGATTGCTAGATCATTTGATAGTTCCATTTTCAATTTTTGAAAAACTGAATGCTATGTGGATTTTGGTAGAGATTACATCAAATCTGTAGATAGCTTTGGGTAGTATGGACACCTTAGTAATACTAAGTTTTCTAACCCATGAACATAAAATTTCATTCTACTTATTTGTGTCTATTTTAATTTTTTTCTTCACTGTTTTGTGGTTTTTAGTGTATACGTTTTTTGCCTGCTTGCTTAGGTTTATTCCTAAGTATTTTATTAATGTTGATGCTATTTGTAAATGGAACTGTTTTCCTAATTTCCTTTTTGGATTGTTCATTGTTAGTGTATGGAAACACATCTGATTTTTGAGTATTTATTTTGTATTCAGCAACTTTGCTGAATTTGTATATTCTAACATTTTTTTAAATTGTGGAATATTTAGGATTCCACAATTCTTTCTACATATAAGGTCATGCCATCTGAGAAGAGAAATGATTTTACTTCTTCTTTTCAAATTTGGATCCTTGTTATTTCTTTTTCTTACCTGGTTTCCCTGGCTTGTACTATGGTGAATAGAAGTGATGAAGGCGTGCCTCCTTGTCTTGTTCCTAATTTGTAGTAAAGGCTTTCATTCTTTTACCTTTATAGTAAAATCTGTGGGCTTTTAATATATAGTGTTTATTATATCGAGGTGGCTTCCCTCTGTTAAGTTTGTTGAGTATTTTTATCATGAAAGGGTGTTGAATCTTGTTCAGCAACTATTCTTTGTCAATTGAAATAATCATGTGGGCTTTGTCCTTCATTTTGTTAAAATAGTGTATTTCACTAGTTTTTTAAAATGTTAAACCATCTTTGCATTGCAGGAATAAATCTCACTTAGTCACGGTCTATAACCCTTTCAGTCTACAGCCATCCACTGCATAATGATGTTTGGGACAATGGTAGAGTATATTTATTATGGTGGTCCCATACAATTATAATAGACTGAAGAAAAAATAATATATAAAAAAAGATTATAATGGAGTTGAAGATTTCCTGTCACTTTGTGACATCATAGCTAGTCATGATGTTGTAGCAGAACTCATTACTCACATGTTTGTGGTGATGCTGATGTAAACAAACCTGTGCTGCCAGTTATATAAACATATAGTACACACACTTATGTACAGTACACACTACTTGATAATTAAACAACCATGTTACTGGCTGATGAATTTACCATTTATTCTTTTATAGTGCATCTCTGTCATTAACTGATGCATGACTTTATCTAAAAGTTGGGGAGAGAAGTAAGTTTTACTGAGCTTACGACCATAAGAGAGTATATGGCTTCCAAATTTCATTCTTCCATAAAAATACTACTTAGACATTTTTCAACTTAAGAGGTATCTATAATTTTTTCTTAAAGACACCAGAGTGGTCAGATGGTAGGAAGACAGGAGCCAAGGGGAAAGCATTGGGCAGACCCTTTATTGTGGTTTCCACATGAAAGAAAATACAGGGCAGGGTGAACAAATAGGATTGGCTAATTAGAATAATTTTGACTGGTACTAAGCTCTAGGGGTGGTTCCTAGTGACTCTGGTAAGATTATTGCAGAGAATATTGGTCTGGCTCTGAATTTTGTCTGTCAGAGGCATACTCTGGGCTGAGCACTTTGCTATATTTAAGAATTGGCTGGTCCAGGGAGGATCAATCTCTCCCCAACTGGAAAGGTTTTTTAAGATGTCAAAACATCATAATATACAAACTTTTTTTTTTTTTTTTTTTTTTTTGAGACAGAGATTTCGTTGCCCAGCCTTGAGTCAATAGTGTGATCTTGGCTCACTGCAACCTCTGCCTCCTGGTTTCAAGTGATTCTCTTGCCTCAGCTTCCCAAATAGTTGCGATTACAGGCGTGCATCACCTTGCCTGTCTAATTATTTTTAGTAGAGACAGAGTTTCTCTATGTTGGTCAGACTGGTATCGAACTCCTGAATTCAGGTGATCCACCTGCCTTGGCCTCCCAAAGTGCTGGGATTACAGGCATAAGCCACCACTCCTGGCTCCAGAAAATTTTTAAAAATACATATATCTAAATAAACACAATATACGCATAATCATTAGTCCAAAGAATCTTTATACAGTTGATATATTCATTTTTCTATTGCTATACAATTACTTTCAGGTTTATACTCATAAACAGTGTAGCAATAAATATCTTTGTACATGGCTTTTGGAGGGATTTTCTTCAAATGATTTTCTTAGGCTGGTATCTCAGAAGTGGGAATATTCTGTTAGAGCCTTAGACTATCTTTATGGTCCTGAAATCATTTAGCAAAATTATGCTATTTTGAAGCAAAGTTCATAGACATCTTTAAACATTTTAATATTATTTTTATAAATTAACATATTAAGATATGCATGCAATGTAGACATGTAAAAAAAGTAAATATTATTCCAGTTTCTGAAATCCAGCTTTAAAAATAATCCTTTCATATATCTTTTTCAATATAAATTTATATAGACACATTTTATGTAAATGAGATTTTTATTCCATTTGCTTACAAACACCTTTTTTTCATACCAGAATATGCCATGGCAATAAATGTGAATCTAGGCTATAATTTTTAATGGTTACATATGTATTGTAAATGTATTTAACCATTTAAGGTTCAGAGAGTATCTTTGTGTAGGTTAGTCTCCTTAAACTAGATGTGCTGTTATTGCTGGATGAAAGAAAATGCATATATAAAACTTCAATTACATATTGCTAAATTGTATTGCATATAGTTTTAAAGTGAAGGTTTTTTGTTGGAGAACTCTTTTTTTTAAAGTTAATTTTGGAAAATTGCGGTAGTTGATTTCAGAAATTTAAAAATACTGTGCCTTTATATTTATTTTCCATCATTTTATCTTTAGCTTTTGCCTCTGATGACAGAGCAGCTACAGTGGATGCCATTTGTGAACACCAAACTTCATGAGCCTTTTGTAAAATTTATATATTGGTCCCTAAGGCAGCTAGATGCTGGAACACAGGTAATTGGTTAATAGGAATTTATCTTCAAGTAATACTCCACTTAATATTACTTCTTGATCTTGTTTCACAATATCTGTTTTGAATATATTCTCTGTATTTTAGAATAATCTTCCCTATGTGTAAGGTATCTTGCTGGGATTTTCATAGGAATTGTGTAAAAACTACTTATCAATTTGAGAAGAATTGACATCTTTCCTTTGTTGAGTCTTCCAATTTTTATGAACATAAAATGCCTTTTTATTTAGAACTTTATCAATGTTGTATAGTTTTCATCATAAAATTGCTGCATTCTTGTTTAGATTTTTGCTGAGTATTTAAATTTTTGGAGTAATTTTGATTGATATTGTCTTTTTACTTTTGATGTTTACATGTTCATTCATCATGTGTAGAAATAAAATTGATTTTTGTTTATTTTGTATACTGTGACATTGACCTTATTAGTTTTAGGAGCTTTCTTGAAGCTTCCGCTTCCTCAGGATTTTCTTTTTTTTTTTTTTTTTTTTTTGAGATGGAGTCTTGCTCTGTAGCCCAGGCTGGAGTACAGTGGCGTAATCTCGACTCACTGCAACCTCCACCTCCGAGGCTCAAGTGATTCTCCTGCCTCAGCCTCCCGAGTAGCTGGGATTTCAGACATGTGCCATCATGCCCGGCTACTTTTTTGTATTTTAAGTAGAGATGGAGTTTCTCCATGTTTGTCAGGTTGGTCTTGAACTCCTGACCTCAGGTAATCTGCCTGCCTTAAGCCTCCCAAAGTGCTGGGATTACAGGCATGAGCCACTTTGTCCGGCAAGGATTTTCTACATGGAAAATCATGTTATCTACAAATGAAGACAGTGTTTTTTTTTTCCTTTTGATATGTATGCCTTCAATTTCCTTTTCCAACCTTACTGCATTAGCTAGAGTTTCTAACAGTATGTTGATATGAGTGGTGAGAGCCTTCATCCTCTTAGGAGGAACCAGCTGAGTGCGGTGGCTCACGCCTGTAATCCCAGCGCTTTGGGAGGCCTAGGCGGGCAGATCACCTGAGGTCGGGAGTTGGAGACCAGACTGACAAACATGGAGAAACCCCATCTTAAAAAAAAAAAAAAAATAGGAACCATTCATTCTGCCATCACTAAGTACAATATTAGCTGTAGTATTTTCATAGATATTTTTAATCAAGTTCCCCTGTATTCCTGTTTTTCTGAGTTTTTAAAAATCATGCTGTTGAAATTTTTCAAATACTTTTTCTGCATTGATTGAGATCACATGTTCTTTTTCATCTTTAACTTGTTAATATGAATTACATTGACTTTGAAATATTGAATTAGCCATGCATCTCTGAAATAAAACTCACTTGGTTGTGATGTTTAATTCTTTTTATATATTTCTATATTAGCAAATTCTATTTGCTAACATTTTGTTAAGGACTTTTGTTTCTATATTAATGAGAGATATTTATCTATAGTTTTAAACTCTCTTTGGTTTTGTATCAGGGCAATATTAAGTTCATAAAATGAATAGGGAAGTGTCTTATCCTTTATGTTTTCTGGAAGAAATTATGTAGACTTAGTGTTCATTCTTCTTTAAACATTTGGTAGAATAATTCAGTGAAACTGTCTTGATGAGATTTCTTTTAGGGGAGGTTTTAAATTATGAATTTAAGCTCTTTAATAGAGAGCTGTTCTGGTTATGTAATTCATATTGATGATTTGTAGTAGTTTGTGCTTTTTGAGGAATTGAACTGTTCAAATGTATGCAAATTTATGAGTGCAGAGTTTTTCATAGTATTCTCTTATCCTTTCGATGTCTTCAGTATCTGTAGTGATAGCCTTGGTTCCTTTTTGTTAAGGATAATTTGTGTTTTCTTTCTTTACTTTGTCTTTTTTGCTAGAAGTTTCTCTGTTTCTCTATTTTATTGATCTTTCAAAGGATCATCTCTTTGTTTCATTTATTTTTTTCTGTTTTTCTTTTTGAGACAGGGTCTTACTCACTCTGTCGCCCAGGCTCAAGTTCAGTGGCACAAGTTCACTGGCACAATCTTGACTTACTGCAACTTCAGCCTCCCGGGCTCAAGTGATTCTCCTGCCTCACCCTCCCAAGTAACTGGGATTACAGGTGCCCACCACCGTGCCCGGCTAATTTTTGTGTGTGTGTTTTCTTTTAGTAGAGATAGGGCTTCACCGTGTTGACCTCAAGTGATCCGCCCACCTTGGCCTCCCAAAGTGCTGGGATTACAGGTGTGAGCCACTGCACCTGGCTTGACCCTTGAATTCTTTAGAAGTTTGTTGTGAGTCTTTCTGTTATTTTTCTCTTTTTCTAGTTTAGCTTTGTTGTTGAGGTTGTTTTATGGCTGAGAATGTATATTCAGTTGTTTGGTGGAATGTTGCATAAATGTCAATTTGATCCCATTGGTTGATGGTATTTGTGAGTTTTGCTGTATCCTTGCTGATAATTTTGTCCTGTTCAGTCAAATGTGGAGAGGCAGATGGATGTTGAAGTCTCCAGCTATAATTGTAGATGTATATGTTATAAGCTTCATCTGTTTTGCCTCACATATCTTGTAACTTTGTTGCTTTGTGCTTGTACGTTTAGGATTATGTCTTCTTGGTGGATTTGCCCTTTTAGCATTTTATAATGTCCTTCTCTGTCTCTGATCATTTGCATTGCCTCTGAGTCTCTTTATCTGATACTAATAGAGAAACTTCTGCCTTCCTTTGATTCATGTTCTGATAATGTATCTTTTCCCAGTCTTTTTCTTTTGACCTGCTTGTATCTAGAGTGAGTTTAAAAAAAAAAAAATAAACATCATATAGCTGGATTTAGAAAAAATCAACTTTGTCAAGCTCTGTGTTTTAATTGGTGTTTTAGGCCGATTACATGTAATGTACTTATTGATATGTTAGGCTTAAACTATAACTTTATTTTTTTAACTACTGGGTGGTTCTTTTTGTTTCTCTTTTTCATTTCTTTGGTTCTTTTTTCTGCTTTCTTATTGGTTTCTTGAATGTTTTTTAGAATTTTATTTTTCTTTATTTATACTGTATTGAGTGTATCTCTTTGTATAACTTTTCTAATAGTTCTTGGTATTCCATTTATTTTAATTTAGGATTTTTTGGGAGCGGGGTGAAGTCTCACTCTTGTCCTCCAGGGTGGAATGCGGTGGCACCATTTTGGCTCACTGCAACCTCCATCTCCCGGGTTCAAGCGATACTCCTGCCTCAGCCTCCCAAGTAGCTGGGATTACAGGCTCCCACCACCATGCCCAGCTAATTTTTGCATTTGTAGTAGAGATGGGGTTTTGCCATGTTGGCCAGGTTGGTATTGAATTCCTCAAGTGATCCACCCGCCACAGCCTCCCAATGTGCTGGGATTACAAGTGTGAGCTACTGTGCCTGGCCTAGAGTAGGTTTGCTGATGACACATCCTCTTAATTTTTCCTAACATATTTTGATTTCTTTTAATTCCTGAAGGATATTTTCACTGGGTATCAGATTCTAGGGTGATAATTCTTTACTTTCAGTACTTGAAAAATGGGCCAATTCTTTCTGCCCTCATGGTTTCTGATGAGAAATCGGCTGTATTTGAGTTATTTTCCCCATATATGTAAGGTGTCATTTTTCTTACACACATTTCTCTTTAATTTTTATAAGTTTGACTATGATGGGTCTTGGCGTTGATCTCTTTATATTTAGCCTGTTTGGTGTTTACTTAGCTTCTTCAGTCTCTGGGCACATTTTTTTGCCAAGTCCAGGAAGTTTTCAATTATTGTTTCTTGAAGTTCATGTTTTGTGTGCATGTGTATGTGTTTCTTTCTTTTTTTTTTTGAGACAGGGTCTCATTCTGTTGCCCAGGTTGGAGTGCAGTGGTGCAATCATGGCTCAATGCAGCCTTACTCTCTTGGGCTCGAGCTGGGACCATAGTCATGTGATACCTTGCTCAGCTAATGTTTTGTTTTCATAGAGACAGGGTCTCCCTCTGTTGCCCAGGGTGCTCTTGAACTCCTAGGCTCAAGTGATCTTCTCACCGTGGCCTCTGAAAGTGCCGGGGTGAGCCACTGCACCCAGCTTCTTCAAGTACTTTTTCAACCCTACTTGATTTTTCCTTTCCTGGGACTCTAATGACATGATTTTAGATGTTTTGTTATTCGTTGAAGTTCTGGTTGTTGTTGTTTTTGTTACTTTTCCAGGTTGTTTGCAGTTGTTCAGGTTGGGTGTTTTCCGTTGTTTTATTTTCCAGTTATTCTTTAATCCATCTCCTCCATTCTGTTATTGAGACTATTAACTGTATTTCCAGTTCTGAGATATCTACTTGTTTCTTTTTCTGTGTTTTTTTTTGGTAAGGCTTTCTGTTTCTTTGATGAGATTTTCTAAAAGTGCATGCAGGTGATCCTTTTGTCATGGCTGCTTTAGACTCTCTGTCAGACAATTCTGACATTCTGTGCTGTTGGTGTTGGCAGCCGTTGATTGTCTTTTTTTCATTCAGTTTGAAATCTTTCTGGTTCTTGGAATGATGGGTGATTTTAGATTGAAAACTAGACATTTTGGGTCTAGATTTGCTTTAGCAAAAAGGTTCAGCATCCTCAGGCGAAGCTTCAGCAACAACCCAGAGTGTTATTTTGGATTTTTTTCTCTTTTCCTTGAATTAAAGGTAAATACTGCCCGTATTTTTTTTAATTTTTATTTGTTTCATTATAAAAGTGTAGTAGTAAAGCAATAGAGATAATTTTGAAAACAAAAAAAGTTTACCTTAATCCTGCCATTTTAACACACTTATTGTAAGTAGAGTTTTGAACATTTTTTCTATTTTTTACACATAAGTTTAGAAACACATAAGTATTATTTTTTCTAATAATATTAAGATTGTATTAACAGTATATTAAATTAGATCGCACTGCTTGTGTGTCTCACCACTCAACCATTTGGCCTTTTGACACCCGCAAAACCTCAATAGATTTGTTTTTAATTTTACATGCAGAAATTTAACACACTGCAGGATCAATACTGAGTTAGGAACCAGTCGGTCACAAATTTCCATGCAGATGGGAAAACTGCTATAAAACTCAGTCATGTGAGATTTAGGAATTGGGCCATAAAAAAGGAAATTTTAAGTTGTTTCTAAATCTGGGTTGAACATTCTGATCTGCAGCAGTTTGAAATGCATTCCTTTCATTTGATTCTTAATTCTTAATATCAAATACCATTAGATCATATATTATTTTAGAAGTAGTTTCATGACACTATTTCTGTTTTGCCCTTTTTTTTTTTTTATTCTCCATGAGAATCATCCATGATTCTAACCCAGTATTTTACTGTTTAGAAATTGCTAAAAGTTTTTGGAGTCACTATGATTTTTGTAGTCAGACTAAGCAGAGGGCAGTGATAATCATTTCATAAGCGAACACAGAAAGATGTGCCTGATAAGCTGATGGTAGAGCAGTCAGTAACTGAGAGAGTAGGTAGTGCACCTCTGAAGTTCCCTTGATATTTCTCTGTCAGAAATATAGCTTGATTTTATGTTCTTATATGTTTTAGAAAAATATACAGTCATACTTAAATAATTTTTTATGTTGACAATAAAACTACCACTTTCCGATTTTGCATATTTTCAACTTCATTTTTTTAAAATTAGCCACAGATTCACTTACTTTTAATACATATATTTGATTTAATATTTAAAATAGTTATTGGCCAGGTTCAGCGGCTCATAATCCTGTAATCCCAGCATTTTGGGAGGCCAAGGTAGGAAGATCACTTAGGCCCAAGGGTTTGAGACCAGCCTCAGCAACTTAGTGAGACCCCTATCTCTACCAAAAAAAAAACCCAACAGAGGCCAGGCGTGGTGGCTTACGCCTGTAATCCAAGCACTTTGGAGGCCAAGGTGGGCAGATCACCTGAGGTTGGGAGTTCAAGACCAGCCTGACTAACACAGTGAAACCCCATCTTAATTAAAAAAAAAAAAAAAAAGAAAAAAAAAAACTAACAAAAACAGGTGTGGTGGTGAGTGCCTGTAGTCCCAGTGGGAGGCTAAGGTAGGAGGATTGCTTGAGCTCAGGAGTTTGAGGCTGCAGTGAGCCATGATTGCACTACTGCACTCCAAGCTGGGCAACAGAGCAAGACTGTGTCTCAAAAAAAAAAAAAAAAAAAAAAGGCCAGGCGCAGTGGCTCATGCCTGTAATCCCAACGCTTTGGGAGGCTGAGGCGGGTGGATCATGAGGCCAAGAGATTGAGACCACCCTGGCCAACATGGTGAAACTCTTATCTATACTAAATATACAAAAATTAGCTGAGCGTGGTGGCGCATGCCTGTAGTCCCAGGTATTTGGGAAGCTGAGGCTTGAACCAGGAAGCGGAGGTTGCAGCAGCGAGCCGAGATCGTGCCACTGCACTCCAGCCTGGCGCCTGGTGACAGCAAGACTCTGTCTCAAAAAAAAAAAAAGAAAAAAAGAAAAGAAAAAAAAAGATATATATTCTGAACATGAATAATTATACTAAGATTGTACATATTTTTAACAGCACTCGACTATGACATCAACATTGAGGAGATTGGGTGAAGACATTTTCAAAGGAGTGGTAACTAAAGGGATCCAGGATAGTTCTTTAGAGCATTCTCTGGAGAATAAACCAAAGACAGCTGCTTTCTTTAAGAGCTCCAATTTGCCATTGAGATTTTTATCAACCTTAATTGTTCTCAAAACAGTCACTCGAGGTAAGCTTTCAAGTGTGCTTATGGTATAATTTTGAGAAACAGTAGAGAATATCATATATTAAAGCAATTCTTTTATAATCAAGTATGTTGTACATTTTCAGAATGAGATTTTGAATTGTTTTATAATGGTTACACAGCTTTTTTTTTTTTTTTTTAATAAAAAGCTACTTTTATTTGCTGAATTTGAGAAATTGAAGTCTTTAGTTGGATTGTTCCTCCTCGTAAGAAGCCTTTGATTGTCTTAGGTCATATTCCCATACTTTGGTTACATCTGTTTGTATTTGTCACATAAGGTTGAAATTGCTAGTTAGTTTATTGTTTTCCACTAGTAAATGGGTTTGCAAACAAGTGCATGGGCAAAATCTGGCCTACCACCTGTTTTGTAAATGAAGTTTTCTTCCACAGCCATGCTCATTTGTTGTATACTGTCTATGACTCTTCGCCCTACAGTGACAGACTTGAGTAGTTGGCAGCAGAGACTGTATGGGCCCCCAAAGCCTGTAATATTGTCATCTGGCCTTTTACAGAAAATGTTTTTCAGTGCTTGTACTAGCTTTTACGTTTCTGGAAGAAAAAACTTGTTTGTGTTCGGGCGCAGTGGCTCACGCCTGTAATCCTAGCACTTTGGGAGGCTGAGGTGGGCAGATCACCTGAGGTCGAGAGTTTGAGCATGGAGAAACCCCATCTCTACTAAACATACAAAAAATTAGCTGGGGATGGCGATGCTTGGCTGTAATTTCAGCTACTCGGGAGGCTTAGGCAGGAGAATGACTTGAACCCAGAATGTGGAGGTTGTGGTGAGCTGGAATCATGCCATTGCACTCCAGCCTGGGCAACAAGAGTGAAACTCCATCTTAAAAAAAAAAAAAAAAAGAAAAAGAAGAACAGAAAACTTGTTTATAATGACCCTGCACCTAGAGTAGTGCTTCATGTATAATAGTGAATAAGCAAGTGGATGAATTAGAAATCCTTCAGAGTTGGCCTTAATCATGTGTGTAATATTTAGCTATAAATGGTTACACTTTTTGATTATTAAATATGATAATTTTTGTTAAAGTGAGTTATGCCAGTGTAGTCAGGCAATGAATCTATCATCTTTCTGTCTTCCCTGTTAAATTATGTGACTGGGATTGTTGTTTTTATTAATGGGCAATGACAGTAATTTAATTTGACTTCTTTCTTTGAAATACGTTTTATTTAGTTACTCCTGATGATATGGAATTGATGAAAAAGCAAAAAACCATATAACTTTGCCTTCTTAATTATTTTGTCTCCTTATGGTTATGTTTCTCAAAATTACAATAGACTAGGTGATAAGTGTGTGAAAAGTCACTTACGAGAAGCAGGGATTAGCCCAAAATAAAGCTCACCACAGGCCTATCTCCAAATCTTAAAAAAAATACATACACACTTACATACCCACAGGTAAATAAATTCTAAATAAGAATTTTAGCTGACAGACCATAGCCACACATTACAAAATATGTTGACCAAAGATCAAATAAGGTTAGTATCAAGAATTTAAAACCAATTTAATATAAGAAAAATTATTAATCATTTGACTAAGAAAGGTGTTTAATGTATCAACATATTATATCATTTAATAACATATAATATTAATTTCTTGTAAAATGCCAAAAGCAAAAATGCAATAAGGGATATTTATTTGAAATAGGAGGGAATTAGGTGCTTTCTGTCACCACTTGTGTGCAAGACAGTTTTGGACATCTGTAATGAGCCATGAAAAAATGAAGTATGAATATCGGGAAGGAGTAGGGAAAACCATTAATTTGCTGATACTCTATATTAATCAAGGGCTTTCGAAGAAATATAATAGTACATAAGAATATGGATAAATAATGGATGAATGAATAGGTTGGTGAAGATTATTGCTGAAGTTAAATATCAGAAATAAAGAACTTTTATTCTTCCTGCCTGTAAAGACCAATTATTTTAAAAATAAGATGTCCTACATGGCTTAATGTATAATACCAGTTAAAATTCTAATATAGTTTGCATAAATTGAGGAAGCGATAGGGAAATTTATGTGGAAAAAATTGCAACAAATGCAGTGATTTAAAACAAGTAAAACAACAACACTGGGGCAGAGGCTTAGCTGACTTTAAAACAATCCTAATATGTAATGACATGAAATGAGTAATAATTGATGTAATGTATCAAAATAGGACAGTGGGAAAAGGAAGTCCAGAAATGAATCAAAATTGGCACTTCATATTATTTATGGAATTAATGACTTTACTTCCCTGTACAAGTTGTTTTTTTAAGAACATAGAATCATGTCAAATGTGTTCTTTATAATAGAACAATTTATAATCCTTTGGATATATACCCAGTAGTGGGATTGCTAAGCCAAATAGTATTTCTATTTCTAGATCATTCAGGAATTGCCACACTGTCTTCCACAATGATTGAACTAATTTACACTCCCACCAACAGTGTAAAAGCGTTCCTGTTTCTCCACGTCCTCTCCAGCATGGATGGGAGCTTTGGAGATTTTAAAACTGTACCAGCTTCAATGGGAAATAATGAGAATCCAGAGAGGTCCCCTGATCCTTTAATCAATACTTTAAAAAGACATCTGCATGTTTGTGTGGGACATCCTAACAGTTCGTTTCATGGGAAAGCAGCTCCTTAGGCTAAATAATAGATGCACCTTAAGAAAATAAAGGAGGAGTCATTGGGGTCTACAGTTTAAAATGTTTGAGAAATTTTGGGATAAGCAAAGTTCATTAACGTTCTAGTGGGCATTCTAAATCTCTAAAACTTGAGTATTGTATGCAACATTTCCCAAACTTATGTAACTCTTAACTCTCAAACCCTTTGTGAGAAAGCAATATACAGAACTAATTTTCTAAGGAAGATAATTTGGGAAATACGGTCTTAGAGTTTGTGAGGTGACTTTGAAATAGCTTATAAGGATTAACGTTACCCTGAGGAACACATTCTCTGTTCTCACATTTGAGGGAGAGGAAATTAATATTAAGAAAGGTGAGTGGCTCCCAGTTTACATCAGTATCAAATTCAGGAGCGGATCAACTGATTCCTTTTCAACATGTGCTTCCTCCTCATTATCAGATACTCCAGAGAGGCTGAATAGGCTATAAGTTTGAAAGGCTGCTGTTGGATCTCAATTGATGTAATCTCGGGATATAGCAAAGAGACCAAGTGAAAGACCTAGGAAAGGAAAGAAATCATCTAGTAACTACCACTAGGAGAATGGTTATAAGTATGGAGAAAAATGAAATTTAGATATACCAGTTTATCAGCTATTTATCCTTTATCATTAAATATAATGAAAAAAATTCTAGGAGAACTAGAAATTTAAACATAAGAAAAACTCTTAAATCATGAGTAGACTTACCTAACTCTGTTAAGAAGATGTTTCCTATTTATGAAATAGGAATATCAGTTTCAAATTTGATAAATTTAGCAAAAAATATAAAGTAGGTAAATGTGTTGGATAATAGGCAAATGTGTTGGATAATACACATTAAATGCTTAATCTAAATACATGTAGAGCTACAAAGATAATACCTGGTTATATTGAGTAGACTGTTCATGTAAGAATCAGCGTATATAATACAGTACTTGGTGAGTTTTGACAACACAGTCCTGTGTAGGGAAAATTCTGTGTGTTTTTTCTGTACTCCCACATGACAATAATTATCCACTTCTGTGACAAAATGTGTGGAGGTTTTTCCCCAAACACCAAGCAGCAGACACAAGCTGCTCTAATTCACTTCTGACACGATCTACCTGGAGATAGTGTCAGATCCCACAGGTTGGGTGCTTAGTCTCCAGGGCTACCCCCTACCACAACAGGTGCAAGTCTGGGCCTCTGGAACTTCAGACCAACTGCATTCAAGTTGGGGTTCCCACAACCCCTTCTTTGGATTTAATTTGCTGGAGTGGCTCATAGAACTCAGGGAAACACTTAATGCTTACGAGTTTATTATAAAGGATATTGTAAAGGGTGTAGATGAAGAGAGAGACTTAGGGCAAGGTGAAGGGGAAGGGACATGGAACTTCTATGCCCTCCCTGGGGCATCATGCTCCAGGAACCTTCATGTGTCCAGCTGGAGCATGATG
>NW_022437074.1:3041973-3176769 GCF_009761245.1 Sapajus apella
CATCATGCTCCAGCTGGACACATGAAGGTTCCTGGAGCATGATGCCCCAGGGAGGGCATAGAAGTTCCATGTCCCTTCCCCTTCACCTTGCCCTAAGTCTCTCTCTTCATCTACACCCTTTACAATATCCTTTATAATAAACTCGTAAGCATTAAGTGTTTCCCTGAGTTCTATGAGCTCTCTGAACCCAGTTCTCGTTTTTTTGTTTTTGTTTTTTTGAGACAAAGTTTTGCTCTTGTTGCCCAGGCTAGAGTGTGATGGTGTTTGGCTCACTGCAACTTACACCTCCTGGGTTCAAGCAGTTCTCCTGCCTCAGCCTCTTGAGGAGCTGGGATTATAGGCATCTGCCACCATGCCCAGGTAATCTTTGTATTTTTAGTAGAGATAGGGTTTCACCACATTGGCCATGCTGGTCTCAAACTCTTGACCTCAGGTGATCCGCCCACCGCGGTCTCCCAAAGTGCTAGGATTACAGGTGTGAGCCATCGTGCTCAGCCATTCTTTTGGGTTTTTATGGGTGCTTCGTGATGTCACAATTCTGTCCCCCAGGATATAGGGCAGGACTCTCTCTGGGGAGGGTCTTAAGTCCCACAATCAAAAAGTCTGTGAAAGGAGGGCAGGAGAAGGTCAGAGACCTGCCCCAGAGGCCTAACAAACTCAACATCATAACAAAAGACTAACAAGAGGGGAAAATCTATGGCCTAACACCACAGATGCTAAGCTCTTTATACCTTATCTCTGAACGCTGTTATCCTCATATTAGCGATGAGGTTTACAAAAGTAGGTAATTGTGCCGAAGGGAAGTGATACAATCTGCATTTGACAGAGTCTAATTTAGTCCAGCTCTATCAATTGCTGAAGCCTACTTTCTTAAGCCTACTTTATGACTACCTAAGAGCATGCACTTCCTGAGATAACCAAAGAAATAACAACAAACACCTACATAGCACTTACTATGTTATAGGCCAAACACTTTATATTAACTCATTTAATCCTTACAGCAGTTCATGAGATGTCAATATTATTAATATTGTAATTTTACAAATGAGGAAATTGAGGCATCAAAATGTTTAGCCTGCACCCTTAATCAGTATGTTATGCTCAATCTCTGAAATACTATTGTTTTGTATATACTGATAACTACTATTTTATCAGTAGACATTAAACTTTTAAGAGTTGGTTTTACTTGAGATCAGAATTGAGGTCTGTTAGACTACATTTGTTGTCTATTCCTGCATAATAAACTGCCGTACACTTAGTGACTTAGTTCAACCACCATTTTGTTTACCTGCTCACAGTTCTTTTGGTTGGTGATTTGTGCTCAGCTCAGCTGGATATCTGGCTGGGCTGGGCTAAATTCTCCTGTTCTTGGTTGGCCTCTCTCCAGGGACCTGTTTATAGGTAAAGAGTATCTAACCGA
The DNA here is from genome assembly GCF_009761245.1 of Sapajus apella. Lineage (NCBI taxonomy): Eukaryota > Metazoa > Chordata > Mammalia > Primates > Cebidae > Sapajus > Sapajus apella. Next base: position 3,043,394 of record NW_022437074.1, read on the forward strand.
GCCTCAGGCTCCTAATTCACACAGCATCATTTCTGTTGCATTTTATTGGTTAAGTCACAAGGTTAGACTAGATTCAAAGGGTGGGCAGTAGAGTTCACCTTTTGATAGGAGTGTTTCTGCGAAACACTTTCTAATCATTTTTTAATCTGCCATATAAACAAAATAATGGAAAACCCCTATTTGATACTGATTAAGATGAACAGTTTGAAGTTTGACCTTTGTTAGGGAATAAAAAAGGTTAACATTTGATTGTCAGGACATTGTTAAGAGATTCAATAATATAACAAAAATAAATCAACTTCGATATAATTGTTAACTAAAATTTTTAAAATACCCTTTTAAAAGTTAAACTGATCTTGTTTTTAGAAAATCTGAACCATTCAATAAATTAAAATGAAGACAAAATTAAAATGAGGACATAGCTTTGATTTATTCCTAAAATATAAGGTCACTTGTGAAAAAGTAACCAAATACAGTTTTCTAATCCTCAAAATTAATAAGGGACAATTTTTTAAAGTTTGCAAACAATACCATATAGTAGTCAGCCTATTTTTAAATACTGTATTCAACCTGTTTAATCTGGTCAAATTATATACTAAGAATAATTCGTGTCAAATACAGTAGGTGGCACTGTGATAAAACTTTTGTTTCTGTAAAGCGTTAATCTCAGGCTTCAATTGACTGTCCTCTTCCACCTGTGTTGTTGCTAAAAAAAAAAAAAAAAAAAGATGTTTCTAAAGAAGATTAGTCTGAATAGAATCTAGCAACTTCGTTTAACTTAATACGCATTTATTTACAATGTTTTTTTAAACCACAAAATTAAGTACAGTAATGTTGGTGTTCCTTGAACAAAATTCTACCAGTGGTAAAAATGGAGCGTACTATAAGTTGATCCAGAGGCACAGATCTTAATTTCTCAAAATAGTTTCATATGTATTTCAACTTCACAGAAGTTATTCTCAATTTCTCATTCTTAATAACAAGGGTTTTAAATTATTTATTATGTAAGTTGAAATAGCAAAGAAGAAATGCAACGTGAGGCTACAAAAGAGTCAATTTTAATACGGTGATTCTGTTGTACTTTCAGTATTTCATGGTGCTCTTTTCTTTAAATGGAAATCTCAGTAGAAAAATTAACTATGACTTGGATAGTATGAATAGTTTTTTATTCCTTTGAATAACATTTTGAAAGGAGAGTTTTAGAAAACTTGATTATTGTACATTAAAATCACAAGTTAAGACTGTGTTAAGAGTAGGAACTTGGGTTGTGTAGTGTACTGAAGTGTAATGATGCAAGTATCTTACTACTTCATTTGCATTGATTCTGGTTAGATTGGTGCTTCCCAGTCCTGTGCTTACAGGCTTCCCAGTCATCTGTGAGACATCCTTAAGAAAGTTTCATGGATTCTGATTCAGCAGTCATCACAGTGCTGACCTGGGTAAAATCTTGCTGCCATTCTTAATGGTAGATGTATCATGAAAAGTGACACACCACAGCATATTCAGTCTTCTGAAGTTATCTTTGAATGGCCTTTTGTTTCAGCTTTACTAGGAGGCAGAAATCCTTATTTAAAGTCTATTTAGCATGTTTTTATAAAGTTACATTTTGAAATAGGTAAACATTTAGAAACAGCAACAAAAAGCATAAAATCTTAGAAAGCTATTATAAAAATAGAAATACTAAGTTTTTGTAAGTATGTAGTGGTCATCAAATATGGAAAATATACATTATTTGTGATACTTACTAATAAACATTGTTTTTCTTCCTTACTATTAAATATTGGGGCTTCCTTCGTATTAAAAAATGGGGCTTATTTGTTATTTTGGTGGTAAAACAGGAAAATTCTAAATGAAATTTATCCAATCATAATGTCTCCTCTCTCCTTGCCCATTTGAGTTCTGACAAATTAGTTAGAATCTAAATTTAGATTGTGATCTCTTATTTATTTAATTTTTGTTTCTCTTTTGAGTTTGTTAGAGTAATGACATTGCTTTTTTACCGTCTGTTTCTGATTGCCACCTAGACTAGCAAAACTACAGTTGATTGTACATACTATTTTCCAGCTGATTACCTGGCTCAGGCATTTGATTCTCTTTGTTTGGACTTGAAGACAGAAGAAGGAAAAACCTTGTTTTTAGAGTATCAAGCTGTTCCAGTAATATTAAGTCATCTAAGAATATCCAGTAAAGGACTCCTGTCTAATGTTACTGATAGTTTGCTCCAGATGACGGTGGAATCTAGTAAGTTTTTAAGTTCTATATGTGTAAAGAAAGCGGGATGATTTTTCTGTCTTCATCTTGTCTGCATGTATAACTCCATATAACAGATACTATTGCATTTTTAAATGCTTTAAAAAAGTATTTTAGGTTCTGGGGTACATATGCTGATCATGTAGGATTGTTGCATAGGTACATACTTGGCAAGGTGGTTTGCTTCCTCCATCCCCCATCACCTGTAACTGGCATTTCTCCTCAAGTTGTCCCTCCCAGCCTCCCCACCTGCCGCTGTCCCTCCCTTTGCCATCCCCCCACACCAAGCCCAGTGTGTAATGCTCCCCTCCCTGTGTCCATGTGTTCTCATTGTTCAACACCCACCTATGAGTGAGAACATGCAGTGTTTGGTTTTCTGTTTTTGTGTCAGTTTGCTGAGAATGATGGTTTCCAGATTCATCCATGTCCCTAAAAATGACATGAGCTCATCCTTTTTTATGGCTGCATAGTATTCCATGGTATATATGTGCCACATTTTCTTTGTCCAGTCTATCATTGATGGGCATTTGGGTTGGTTCCAGATCTTTGCTATTGTAAGCAGTGCTGCAGTGAATATAACATGTGCATGTGTCTTTATAATAGAGCTATTTATAATCCTTTGGGTATATACCCAGTAATGGGATCGCTGGGTTAAATGGAATTTCTATTTCTAGATCCTTGAGGAGTTGCCACACTGACTTTCACAATGGTTGAACTAATTTACACTCCCACCAACAGTGTATAAGTGTTCCATTTTCTCCACATCCTCTTCAGCATCTGTTGTCTCCAGATTTTTTAATGATAGCCATTCTGTCTGGAATGAGAAGGTATCTCAGTGTGGTTTTGATTTGCATTTCCCTGATGACCAGTGATGATGAGCATTTTTTCATGTTTGTTGGCTTCATAAATGTCTTCTTTTGAAAAGAGTCTGTTCATATCCTTCGCCCACTTTTGAATGGGTTGGTTTGTTTGTTTCTTGTAAATCTGCTTTAGTTCTTTTTAGATTCTGGATATTAGGCCTTTGTCAGATGCGTAGATTGCAAAGATTTTTTCCCATTCTATTGGTTGCCTGTTCACTCTAATGATTGTTTCTTTGGCTGTGCAGAAACTCTTAAGTTTAATTAGATCCCATTTGTCTATTTTGGCTTTTTTTGCCATTGCTTTTGGTGTTTGAGTCATGAAATCCTTGTCTATGCCTATGTACTGAATGGTTTTGCCTAGTTTTTCTTCTAGGGTTTTTATTGTGTTAGGTTTTATGTTTAAATCTTTAATCCATCTAGAGTTAATTTTAGTGTAAGGTGTCAGGAAAGGGGTCTAGTTTCAGCTTTGTGCAGACGGCTAGCCAGTTTTCCCAGCACCATTTATTAAACAGGGAATCTTTCTCCATTGCTTGTTTTTGTCAGGTTTGTTGAAGATCAGATGGTTTTTGATGCTATTTAATTGAGTCATTAATAACATCACTAAGAATTAAAAATCAAATTCTTTGTTTAGATTTTCACCAACTTAGCAGTTTCCAGTAATCTGTTATGTGGGTACACTGCAAACATTACTCACATATTGAAGCCACTTTTTCTGTTCTCTTTTGTTCCAGCATTCCAACATATCTAATTGTATATTTCCCGTTTGCTCAGAATGAGTGAGATCATCAAATACATCTTCACCTAAAGTGAAAATAATGACCCAAACATATTCCTGTTGTTGTCTCTTCACCTGTACTCTTGTATTGGGGCAGGGGGGAATTGGGGATGGGGCACTTTGGCTGTGTATGTGGCTACTCTGTTTAATTCCTATTTATAATGTTTTGTAGTCTGTGGGTTGTTTTCCCTTTTGATTTTTATATTGATAAATCAGATTATTTAAACTTGCTATTAATGATTTCTAGTTGGGCAAAAATATGTATAGGGATGCTAAACATCAGTGTTTTAGTTTGCTTCTATTGGCATTGCTCTTTGAACCTCATGCAGTCTCTTGATTCATAACAAGTAGACATTTTGCTTAAATAATTCTTTTTCATTGTTGCCTTCTTCCCCCTTCCCTCTACAGCACTCCTAAAAATGTCCCTTCCAGAGGTGGAAGTTGAAAGTGAAAGCCATTGCTCTGCATGATAGTAAGCAGCCTGTGGACTTGGTGGCTGCCTTTGGGCAACTCTCTCCCTAATGTTTGGGTAGAAAGTGTCGTTATGCTTCCTAACTAGGTGCATTCAGTGTATGGTTTCACATTTTAAGTTAACTTTTATACATGGTGGTGTTTTTCATTCACAGAATCCCTGTGAAGGAGGCCTGGGGAAACTGAGGCTTAGAAAAACTAGGTAACTTCTCCAGGGATTCCACAGCTAAATACAGGTAGAGCTGGGACTTAAAGCCCAACCACTGACTGTAGACATAAGGCTTATTCATTCTACCAAAGCACTATAACTAGGTTTTCCAGGTTTGTTTTCTTCTCCTGTCCCAAACGTCTTATACTGTCTGATATATTTTATCAACATTTTTAGCTATTTGTAACTGTTAAAATATTGGACTTATAGTTGATGACTAGCTACCTAGATTAGTAATCTTGGAGTTTTGTATTTTGGTTTACTAATGTAAGGAGTAGAATGAGAAGTGAAAAGTTAGTGAACTGAGGCTTCTAGTATTCCTTAAGTGGCTAGATTCTCAACTTGTTTCACAGGAATTTTTCTTTTAATGAGAAAAAAAAAATCATACCAGATACAGAAAACAAACCTTTCTGAATATGTCTAACAGAGATTAATTACATCTTTCTTGTTGTCAGAGGAAAACAATATAATTTTATGAAATAGTTGACCTGCTTAGGTGAAATGACATTGTGGCACTGTAAATCCAAATTTAAAAAAATTATCTTAGATGAGATAGTCAACAGTCATTCACATTTGTTTACCATTGTTCAAATTACTCTCAAATTCAGCCAGGTGTGGTGGCTCACGCCTGTAATCCCAGGAATTTGGGAGGCCGAGGCAGGCGGATCACTTGAGGTCAGGAGTTTAAGACTGGCCTGGCCAACATGGTGAAACCCTGTGTCTACTAAAAATATAAAAATTAGCCAGGCAGAATCGTTTGAACCCAGGATGTGGAAGTTGCAGTGAGCCAAGATCGTGTCACTGCACTCCAGCCTGGGTGACAGAGTAAGACTCCATCTCAAACAAACAAACAAACAAAAAATCCACAAAAGACAAAACACCAATGCTGTGCCCTTCTTGTTCAAATCAAGTTAATGAGCAGTATCTAATGCTGATCACTACCAAAGCCTTATTGTTTTTAGTGATGCAAAAATTTTGCAAGTTTGGAAATGGGTGAATCTTTGATGATGTCTGACTGAAGAGCATTTACTTGCTTGATGAGTTACCCATTTTTAATGTAAATTCAGTACTTCTTGGTCAGCCAGTACAGTTTATTGGAGGGAAAAATGATTGATCAAAGTGAAGCAAATACTTCTTTAGCTGTTGGTTTTTTGTTTTCCTAGGTTTGATTTTGTGTGTGTGTGGCTGTTGTTAACAGGATTGTGCTCTTGATTTGCTTTTCAGCTTGAATGTTATTGGTTTATAGAAATGCTTCTGATTTTTTTTCTTAAATGTGTTGTTTTAATGCAAACTCCTGATTTTTGTACTTTGAATTTGTAACTTTAAACTTTGCTGAAGTCATGTTTCAGGTCTGGGAGTCTTTTGGCAGGATCTTTAGGGTTTTCTAGGTGTAGAATCCTATTGTCAGTGAGGAGAGATAACTTGACTTCCTCTTTGGATGCCTTTTATTTCTTTCTCTTGGCTGATTGCTCTTGCTAGGACTTTAGTACTGTGTTGAATAGGAGTGGCGAAAGTGGACCACCCTGTTTTGTTCCAGATTTTAGGGGAAACCCTTTCAACTTTTCTCCATTAAGTATAATATTGACTGTAGTTTTGTCTTCAATGCCTAGTTTGTTGAGGGTTTTTATCCTAAAAAGATGTTAGATTTTATCTAATGTTTTTTCTGCATCTATTGATATGATCATATGGTTTTTGTTTTAAATTCTCTTTTTACACTTATTGATTTGCATATATTGAATCACCCTTGCATCTGAGGAATGAAGCCCACTTGATCGTGGTGGATTACCTTTTGATGTGCTACTGTGTTCCATTTGCCAGTATTTTGTTGAGGATTTTTGCATCTGTGTTCATCAGGGATATTGGCCTGTAGTTTTCAACTTTTGTTGTGTCTTTGCCAGATTTTGGTATCAGCATGATACTGGTTTTGTGGAATCAGTTAGGGAGGAGTCCCTCCTCTTTGATATTTTGGAATAGTTTCAGTAGAATTGGTATCAGCTCTTCTTTGTTCATCTGTTAGAATTTGGCTGTGAATCCATCTAGTCAAGGACTTTTTTTTTTAGTTGGTAAGGTTTTTATTACTGATTCAATTTTGGAACTCAATACTGTTCTCTTCAGGGTTTCAATTTCTTTCTGATTCAATCTTTGGAGGCTGTATATTTCTGGGTAATTACTAACCTAGTTAGTGGTTTATTGATCTTGTTTATCCTTTCAAAGAACCATTTTTTTCATTTCGTCAATCCTTGTATAGTTCTTTTAGTCTCAACTTCATTTAGTTCTGCTCTGATTTTTATTATTTCTTCAGCTAGTTTTGGTGTTTAATTTGTTCTTGTTTTTCTAGTTCCTTTAGGTGTGACATTAGGTTGTTAATTTGAGATTTTTCTTTTTCATGTAGGCATCTAGCACTATAAACTTTCTTCTTAACACTGTTTTTGCTGCATCCTAGAGGTTTTGGTATGTTATATCTTGATTTTCATTGTTTCAAATATTTTTTTTATTTCTGCCTTAATTTTGTTCTTTACCCAAAAGTCATTCGGGAGCAAGTTCTTTAGTTTTCATGTATTTGTTTGTTTTTGAGAGTTCCTCTTTGTATTCATTTCTATTTTTCTTCCACTATGACCCAAGAGGATTCTTGGTATATGTCAAGTTTTTTTTTTTTTTAATTTGTTGAGACTTGCTTGATTACTGAGCATGTGGTCTATCATAGAGTATGTTTCACATGCAGATGAGAAGAATACATATTCTGTAGTTGTGAGAATGGCCCATGCTACTTAAAAAGAAAAGAAAAAGTTGTTGCAAAAGGAATCTTGATGGAATTGATTTGCAGATAGATTATCTTACCTTACTAAATGGGCATTGGTGGCCAGGGCCAGCCTTGTGAGGGGCCATGTTTCAAAGCATTGTGTTTACAGTGCTCTAAGGAGTGCAGAGCTTCCTCAGGGGTCTTCACAGGCTGGGTGGTGGTGTCAGTGGGCCTAACTCCAAGTGCCTGTGACTGGTTCACTTTGCATATGATGGGGGATTTTGGATTTTCAGATTAGGGATGCTCAACCTGTGTAATGTGGTGATTATGGTTAATAACAAATATGTTACAGACTTGAAAATTGCTAACAGAGTACATTTTAAATCTTGTCGCCACAAAAAGCAAGTATGTGAGGTAATGGATATGTTATTTAGCCTGATTTAGCCATTCTACAATGTTTACATACTACATGATATTGAAATATATTGTACATGGTAAAGATACATGATTTTCATTTGTTAATTAAAAAACAAGTATCCCAGAAAAATATATCTTTGCTATCAAAAGATACGTAGTTACCTCATATCTTTTTTCTGCAAACAGTTTTCTTGATGTTGGACAGCTTTTCTTTTCTTTTTTTTTTTTTTTTTTAACGTGGTTAGATACTAGTATATATATAGTTGCATACTTGCAAGTAGGCTATGTTTATCTGTTTGAAATATCAATATGCAAGAAAATCCTAGGAAATGTTAAAAGATATACTTGAGTTGTTCTGTTTAAATTCTGTATGTCAATTTGGGTAAAAAATAACAAAGATAACAAAGAATCATCAACTACTTTGGACTATATTCCATGCATTAAACTTATTCTGAGATCTAGAACTTACTTCTGAACATATCTCTATGGTTTAGTTGCAATATTAGGTTGTTAATTTGAGATCTTTCTATTTGATACAGGTACCGTTTTTCACTGACAGTTATTTTCCTTGATTTGGACAATATAGTTTCTTCTCTTTTGCTGTTTTAAATTTATTCAACCATTCTGTTATGTTTTTGTTATTTAGGAGATTATAAGAAGGATAATTTCAATGAAATTATAGATGCAATATTTCCAACAAAGCACCAACCTAATCCTACATACATATAATCTGTTTTCTCAGTTAAAAGCTTTTACATGGAAACATTCCCCTTAGGAAATACAATGGGAAGATTTATTTTTAATAACTGAAGAGTATACAACTATAGCAAAGGTCGTGTAGTGCAGTACTTTAGCTGTGTGGTATTTTCAAGAAACTCAGAGAAGCCAGGGTAGCTGAAGCAGAGTTAGTGAGGGCAGAGAAGTAGAAGAATCAGATTGGGAACTAGCTGGGTGCTCATTGGGAAGAGCTGTGTTGAGCATCAGCAAGACTTGGGGATTTTTATGTAGTAAAACTTCTAGATCTTTTTCTTTCTATTCTGATTTGTTGACTTTAATGTTATGAGCTTTTAAATATATTTCTACATAACCTTTGTTTTTAATTATTGCTTAATTTTTATTATGTTTATCATCATTTATTATTTATAAGGGGATTGAGTTTTATGAAATTTGATAAGAAAATGGATTCGTTGGCATTCTTTCCTAGCACAAAAGAGCTTTGAAGTTGTTCTTGGTCAGCCACTTCAGGGATATGTGGCACAGGGACTTAATGAACTAACAATTCCTTCTGTAACTTCTGAAGTCTACTTAAGAGTCAATTAATGGGTGCTTGTAGCCATATATTTGCTATTGGTTTCTGAATACTGCCAGATTTAGAGGTCTCTTAAAAGTTACATAATCACTTTAATGATGCTTTGTATCCCCTTGTCTGACACTGTTAACAAAATCTCTGTTTCTAAGATAAAAGGCTAGTCTTTCTCTTGTGTAACACCAGATAGTACTAGATGATGCATTACACTAGTGTGTAACACTAGTGAGCCCTTCTTGGTCAACATTTAAATTTGTGTTATATAATGTATTTTGAGGAAACCTATTCAAATATTTTGTGGGGAAAAAAACCAAAACATTGCGTATGATGGAGGATAAAATCGAACCCACCAATTAGTGTGGTAAAAAAAGCTAAGAGAGGAAATAATTAAATATGTAGATGATGAACACACTATTTTTATTTTTTTTAAAAAAATTAAAATTCTGTAGCTATTTAACTTAAGGAATTATTTTTAACAAAATTGTATTCATTGTTTAAAAGGTAACACATTTTAAGGCCAGGTGTGATGGCTCATGCCTGTAATCTCAGCACTTTGGGAGACTTAGGAGGGAGGACTATTTGATCCCAGGAGTCTGAGACGAAGCCTGAGCAACATAATGAGGCCAGTCTCTACAAAAAAATTTAAAAATTAGCTGGGCATAATGGTGTAAATTTGTAGTCCCAGCTACTTAGGGGGCTTTGGCGGGAGAATCACTTAAGTCCAGGAGTTCAAGGTTGTAGTGAGCTATGAACATGACACTGCACACCAGCCTAAGCAAGAGTGAGGCCCTGTTTTAAGAAAGTAAGTAAATAGTAACACATTCACCTGTCATAATTTCAAAAGTACCAAAGTGAAAAGCCTGCCTTCAGTTACTGTTTCCCTCCCTGGAGGGAACAGCTGTGCGCGCGCGTGTGCGCGCGCGCGCACACACACACACACACACACACACACGCATACACATTTTAACTTTTTTCTTTTTATCACAGGAATGCTAACATGTTGTATATATAATAATATATATATATATATTATTGTCAGGATTATATCTTGAAGATCTTATATAAATGCATAATTTCATCAATTAAAATTCATTCATTTAAGCAGACCACCATTGATGGTTATTTTGGCTGTTTCTAGTCTTTTGCTAATATAAACAGTGCTTCTATGAATAACCATATACAAAACTTAAGTTTGTACATGTGGGAGCTTATTTGGTAGTAGTGACTTAGAGTTCTCTTGTCAGTTAAATAACGTGTTTCCATTTCATTAGGACCAGTTTTTAGAGATTTATATCTTTCTCTTTGGGGGAAAATATTTCCCTGTTTCTTCTTTTTCCTTGGTATTCTCTGTTGATGTTTTTGTGCCTTAGACAAAAGAGTCACTTCTCTTTGTCTTTATGGACTGGCCTCATTCTGGAGAAGACCCTCACCAATCAGCCCAGACAGAAATTCAGGAATCTTTGAATTTTTTAAAATTATTTTATTTTTATTTTTATTATTTTTTATTGTACTTTAGGTACTGGGGTACATGTGCAGATCATGCAGGATTGTTGCATAGGTACATACATGGCAAGGTGGTTTGCTGCCTTCATCCCCCCATCACCTATATCTGATATTTCTCCCCTCGTTATCCCTCCCCACCCCCCTGCTGTCCCTCCCCTAGCCATCTCCAACTGACCGCAGTGTGTGATTTTCCTGCCAGTTCCATCTACTGTCTTTGTTCTTAATAGTCCCTAGGAATCTAGAATATTTCAGGTCCCTTCAGCATCTGAGACCATGGAGACTGAATCCATTTCCTCACGCAGTCCCCATTTAAGGTGAGTGGCCGGACACACAGTGCCTCTCTGTTCATTCCCAGGTAGAAGCTAAAGAGCTGGGGGTTTTGCCTGCTTACTCCGTGATGAGCCAGATATAGAGGGTGGGATGGCTGGTTACCAACACTCCAAATTGCCACGAGTGGTCAGAGTTTGCTGGGTTCTGTTAGTGCTCCAAGACAGGCTAGACATAGACCAGTTTTCTGGGTAGTTCCTGGAAAACTTTGGACATTAGACATATAGTGTACCTCTTTCTCTCCCTGGGGAGAAGCTAGGAGCTGGGGGATTTTGTTCCTGTCATATAAAACTGTGCCAGGGGATTATGGCAGTATGGTATCTGAATTGACTTTCTGGCTTTGATGTGACTGGTGTCATACTTACCTGGTGTGCAGCAGCCTCTTAAAGTTACTGGATTTCACACAAAGGGAATTTGGCCATGGGGATTGTTGTGGAATCATTTTGCTTGTTGGAAGAAGGAAGGTCCAAGGGTCCTCTTCTGCCATTTTGATTATGTCATTCCTTCTGCCTCCCTTTTATAAGGATACTTGTGATTGTAGTTAGACCTAATCAAATGATCCAGGATCATCACCTCCATCTGAGGATCTCTAACTTAATCACATCTGCAAAGCCTTTGTCACATAAGCTAACATTCACCAGTTCCCGTGACGGGGATGTAGACATCTTTTGGGGAAACCATCATTCAGCCTACCATGCTAGTCTTTCATTTTTATCTCCTCATCAATTTGAGAATTTTCTTAGTACCAGTTTGCATGTATATCTGCTGCATTTAGGGTATTCAAGGCATAGGTACAAGCATTTGACCACTTCATTATGTCTTACAGTGCAGTTGTCCTCAGGTATTAACATATTGAAATGATTAAAATATTACCTTATTATAAATTCCCTTTCCCCCTGTATTATAAATAGTATATTATATTGATTAAAAAGATATATGTGAATAGATTATATTGTTTATGGTTATTTTAGAATAATTAAAGGGGAATTACAAAATATTTATTATGAAAAGATTCTACTGAGTCACTGGGTTGAGAACTGTTCCTCTAGCTTAGCTATGTATAATTTAGATAGATATACTTTCTGGGGGTCTCAGAAATTAAGTGACTTATTTAATGTCACAGGGCTAGGGCTGGGGCAGCGATGAGAGGAATAACTAAGTCTTTTAGAAGGAGAAAAGGTGGACACAAGAGAGAAGTTCTCCCCTGGAAGCTAGGACTCCAGAACTGAGAGATTCCAGAGTAGGAATTACTGGCAGCATTAATTTGTCTCAGGAATCAAAAAAGCAAACAAGAAAGAAAAAGTAAATGCCTTGGAATTCTCTCAGGAATGAGAAGTAGAAGGAACAACATGGTTCGAAACCGGGAAAATGGCAGGCTCCGAAGTTTACTTGGGGACTTGTTAGTTATGAATATGGATTACCCTGCTCCAAGAGCGCTTTTGTCCCTGGACTAGCACTCCCCTCCTCAAGCCTCTGGCAAGTTCCTACTCATCTTTCAAGAAATAGCTCATCTTGAGTGCATTTCACACCATTTCTCCTTCCAAAAAGGAATGAGGGCGGACTTGAAAAAAATACTGAAGAGGAAAATTCATTTGGGTGTTTTTCAAAGACTATGTAAGTCTATTCATACTATTGCTTTTTTTTTCTTTTTAAATATTTCCTGACCCTTTTCCAGTTTGAGAGATGGGCAACCGAAGGTTTTTGGTTGGTATTGGATATTGCTATGTTATGGTACAGCTTTTGAGTCATCAGAACTGGAATGGAAGCCTAACTAAAAATTATACATTTTCATCCCATGTAATAGCATGTTACTATGAGAGTTGAGGCGAATTTTCTTTAAAAAATAATTTTATTCTGATTACTCTTGCCTTAGAATTCTGAAAAGATTAAAATAACTGTTATCTGAGAAACTTGGATTCTGAGCATTTAAACTGGAAAAATGTTCTAGTCAGTTATTGACAGGCTGATGACTAACATATGTGGACATAATCATTACCAAAAAGTGTGCTGACTTGTTGACAGCATGTACTTTTAAAAAAGATATAACCACTATAGGAAATATTGGCAGATAAATAATTCTCTCGAGAGATTTCAGTATTGACTTTAAATTAATAAAAATTATTTTCTTAAGTTGCAATCTTTTTTTGTCAGATAACATATTCGTATAGTGTTGGTGCAGGGAGTCTGTAGTGCCCCTTTTTTATTATTACTGAAAGTAACTTGTAGCTGAGATTGGTTGTGTCTTCAGGTAATCTTTCTCAAATTGAATATTTAAATACCTTCCACCAAGCCTATTAACTATACATTTATATAAAATATTGTGACTCAACAAAAGCATTGAAAAAATTGTTTCAAGAAATAACTTTAGACCTTTGCAGCAGAGTCTGTGGGTTGGCTCCCCCATCATCATTCTCACCCCTTTCGACCTTACCTGCCTCTCTTCTAGAGACTATAACACCTAAAAACTTTCTCCTCCAGCCTTTCATTGCTGGCAGGGTAGCTACATGCTTGACACACTGGAGGCCAGTAAGATGCAAACCAGAAGTCTGCTGAGGGTTCTGGGAAATCTTTGCATTTCTTCTGAAGAAGAACAGATATAATTGGCACTTATTCCCATGCTGCCCTCCTTTTTGCTTTGTTGTGTAAAGCCTTTGACCATGACACATAAAAATAATACTAAGGATATTTTCATGAGAAAACCTGAATAAGAAAAAAAAGCTAAGGATTTTGGAACAGAAACAAAGAATCTGGGTTTCTGATGACATTGTCTCGCACCTAAATTGGTTCCATGAAGTACCTACCTTTTATGAAAGAAAAAGAAAATGATTTTTTTTTCTGTTTGATTAAGCTACTATAAGTCAGATTTTCTATACATTCCAAGCTGAACCAACACAGACTTTATTTCATACTTGGAGAGGGTTTTATTTTGCTTCCTAAGAATTCTGTTTTGTTTCCTTAAAGAAAAATCTTTTTTTCATGGTATTGTTCATGCTCAAGCAGCGCAAAATTCAGTCATTAGCAAAATGGCTGACTAGGATGCCGCAGGTGCTTGTTTCCCCACAGAAACATCAAATAAATAGCTACAGACTACTAAAATAACTTGGTAGGAACTATGGAAACCCGTCAAAGGTCTGTAGCAACCCAGCAAATGCCCAATCAAGAAAAAGCCACGTGCAAAATGATGGGAAATTCTGTGATAATTTTACTCACTGTTGCTCTATCTCTGGCACAATGCAGCGCAGAGAGAAGTAAATGGCCCAGTTTTTCATTCCCTTCCTCAGGACAGATGGATTCAAGCAGAACTAGTTTGAAGCATTCTTGCCTATCAGTGGCTTGCCCAAGAAACTGGGTTCAGACTCGCCTCACTCAGAGCACATACAGGGAACGTGGCATGGTTTGAATCACAGGCTGAAGGCCAAGGAAGGCAGTGGTGGGTACTAAAACTACGGGAAGATAATAGACCTGCAGATGTGTGGGAGCAAGAGGTTATGCACAGAGAAATACTATACAACATCTAAGGCCTTGAGAAGAAGGTTGGGTGAGATTCTGGGAAATTAAGACATTTAAAGGTAGCCAGAGGAAACAAGAAAAACAAAAAAACAAAACAAAACAAAAAACCAGAAAGCACACACAGGCCCAGATAGGATGCATGCCCAGAAAAGACCTTAGACGACCTTAAGCACACTCCCTATGCTGTTCCCAAGGCTCAGGGGCTTGATAAGTAGCAAAGGTCTTCCATGTCAGTCTTCAAAGACTGGAAGGGGTGGTGGTTTTTTTAAATGTCAGATTTACAGCAAAAAAATCATAGGACATGCAAAGAAAGGATGAAATCTGGCCCATCCAAAGGAACAAAATAAATCTTTAGAAACTATCCCTGTTAAGACACACAAATTAATTGAATTTGCTCAGAAAAGTCTTTAAAACAGCTATCTTAAATACGCTTAATGAACTAGTGAGAAGTAATAAAAGGAATTCAGGAAAATGATACATGAACAGAATTTCTCAACTATCTTAAATATGTTCAATGACCTAATGAGAAATAATGAAATCAGGAAAATGATAACATGAACAAAATTCTATCAACAAAGAAATTATTTTTAAAAACCCAGATTCTGGAACTGGAAAATATAGTAGCTGAATTCAAAAATTTACTAGAAGGGTTCAACAGCAGACTTGAACAGTCAAAAAAAGAACCAGTGAACTTGAAGGCAGGTCATTTGAAATAATCAAGTCTGAGGAGCAAAATCAAAGAAGAAGAAAGAAAAGTGAACAGAGCCTGAGAGACGTATGCAATACCGTCAGGCAGACCAATTGATGCGTTACTGGAATCCAGCAGAAAAAAGAGAAAGGGGTGGAGAGATAAGTTAGAGAAATAATAGCAGAAAACTTACCAGATTGAGGAAAAACACAGCTCTATAAATTGAAGAAACTCAAAGAATCCATGTTTGATAAACCCAGAGTCTGACACCAAGACACATTATCATGAAACTGTCAAAAGTGAAAGACAAAGAGTAACTTGAAAGCAGTAAAGGTAAATGTGGTATGTACATACAGTAGAATATTATGTAGTCAAAGAAATGAAATTCTGATAGATGCTACAAAATTGATGAACCTGGAAGACATTATGCTAAATGAAATAAGCCAGGCACAATAGGATCCATCTTTATGATTCCTCTTACATGAGGTGCCTGGAGTAGAGAAATAAAGTAGATTGGTGATTGTCAAATGTTGGGGAAGAGGGAAATGGGAAAATTAAAGTTATTGCTTAATGTGTGCAGTTTCAGGGGAAGGTGGAAAAAGTTCTGGAGATGGATGGTTGCACAGTAATGTGAATTTACTTAATACCATAAAACTAAACACTTAAAAATGGTTTAAATGATGTGTTATGCATATTTAACCCCAGTTTAACGAATGAATATAAATAAACTTATAGAACTCAAAAATTTCAAATGAACCTCATTATTTAGAAATCACCATCATTAATGTTCACTGAGTATTATTTTAGACATGTTCCTATGGTTGTGTTCACATGAAAAGATGGATGAATGGATAGGTTGAGGTGGGTGGATCTCTTGAGGTCAGGAGTTCAAGCCCAGCCTGGCCAACATGATGAAACCCCAACTCTACAAAAACAAACAAACAAACAAAAACTAACTGGACATGGTGGTGTGCGCCTGTAATCCTAGTTACTCTGGAGGCAAGGCAGGAGAATTCCTTGAACCCAGAAGGCAGAGGCTTCAGTTAGCCAAGATCCTGCTACTGTACTCCAGCCTGGGTGACAAAACGAGACTCTGTCTCCAAAAAATAATAATATCTTGTTAAAAAACAAGATAAAAAACATTGTCCCAATTTTTTCACATTGTTTATCGTGGTAAAATACACATAACATAAAACTTACATTTTAACCATTTTTTAATTGTATACGCTATTTAAATACTGTGTTCTAGACAGAATTGATTGACTTTCATCCTGAAAGATGAGGACATTAGCAGTATTGCACTTTTCATCTCCCCCTCCTCCACTTTCTGATTTTTTAAAGTTATATTATTTTTATAGTCATAGTTTATATTTTTATGTTCTGTTTTGTGACTACAATTTGCACATTTGCTACATACTAGCTTTATTTTCTCTAGATTTACAGTTAATTATATTCAGTGCTCAAGACTAGTTATTTTACTGTGGCTTCTCCATGACTGTGTTCTTAATTTTGAATGATCTTTTAATTCCCCTCTTTCACACATACGTTGTCCTACTTCCTCCCTCCACCAGTTTAAAGAGGTACTTCATATTTGAGAAGGCCTGGGGCTTTTATACTTAACCAGATCTTGGCTGAGTAGTTTTTTAATCTCTTTTGCTTTAGTTCGGAACTTAGTACACATTGCTTTGTTGTCTTCTGGCATTCATTGTTGCCTCGAAGTCAGAGAAGAGTCCGATCATTTCCTCTTCCTCCCTTCTCTTCCTCCTCCCCCACCGTAGCATTCTGCCGTTGGCCTCCAAAATTTATGTCCTTCTCACATGAAGAATACATTCATTCCGTGCCAGTAACCCAAAACTCTTAACTTGTTCCATCACCAACTAAGAAGTCTAAAGTCCAGAGTTTGACCTAATATCGTTTAAATCAGATGTGGATGAGACTCATAGTGTGAGTCATCGTGAGGCCAGTTGCTCTCAAACTGTGAGCCTGTGAAATGAAACAGGTTATGTGCATTCAAAACACAGTGGTGGGACAGGCATAGCATAGACATTTCCATTCCAAAAGGGGAAAATAGGAAGAAAGGAATGATAGATAAATCCCAAGCCACTCGAAAACCAACAAGGCAAACAGCATTAAATCTTAAGGCTCAAGAGTAATCTTTGATTCCATGTCGTGCCTCTGGACACCCTGGGGTAGAACTTGTATTGCTATAAAGGAATACCTGAGATTGAGTAATTTATAAATAAAAGAGGTTTTATTTTGTCTTATGGTTCTGCAGGCTGTACAGGAAGCATGGTGCTGCCATCTGCTTCTGGTATGGGCCTCAGGAAACTCACAATCATGGTAGAAGTCAGCAGGGAACCAGCAAGTCACATGGAAGAGCAGGCACAGAAGAGAGGAAGAAGGTGCCACATACTCTTTAACAAGCAGATTGCATGTGAACTCACTCATCACCAAGGGCATGATGCTGAGCTATTCATTGAGGGATGCACCCTAGTGATCGAAACACCTCCCACCAGGCCCCATCTCCAACAGTGGGGATTACATTTTACTGTGAGATTTAGAGGCCACAAATAGCCAAACCATATCCAGCCTCAAAGTTCTGGGGGACACTGCCCCTATATTTTTGCAGGGCACAGACCATGCTACAGCTCTTACAGGTTGGAGTCTCATGTCTCTCCAAGGCTGGAGTTGCACACTGGTGGGCCCTACCCTTCCAGGTTTCAGGGACAGCCCCAATCCATGTTATGTCTGAGCATTGCCCTAGTGGAGGCTTTCTGTGGTGATTCTGCCTTCACACCTGTACTTCGGACTACTCTATGGGGGCTCTCTGCAGTGGCTCTGTCCCATGACAGCTCTCAGCCTGGATACTCAGGCTTTTCTGGTATCTTTTGAAATGTAGGTGGAGGCAGCCACACTATCATATCTCATGCACTTTGCACACCTGTGGAGATGGCACTCTGCAAACACCATGCCAGGGTTTATCACCTTTGCCTTCTAGAAGGGTGATCTGAGTTGCACCTGAGCCTACTTGAGCAACAGCTGGGGTAACCAAGGAGCACTGCACCAGAATTTAGGGAATAGAGCCTTAAAATTGTCCTGCCACAAGGCCCTGGGGTTCTGGGTCTGTGATGGACAGGGCAGCTCTGAAATACCTTACTGGTCATTCTCCCGTTGTCTCAATGAATAGCATGTGGCTTCCTTCCATCCACATGAATCTCCTTAACAGATGTTTGTACCATGCCTTTGGTTTCTCTCCTGAACAAGCTGTATCATTCTTTACATGGCTAGGCTGGGAATTTTCCAAATCTTTAAATTCTGCTTCCCTTGTGATTATAGATTTCATCTTTTATTTGTTTCTATCTTCTCAGCTTTTACTATAAGTTGAGAAGCCACAAAGCACCCTCAAGACTTTCCTTGGATATTTTTTCCACTAAATATCCTGTTTCATCACTCTCAGACTACTTCTACAGAACACTAGGACACAAGCACAATCCAGCCAGGTTCTTTACCACCTTATTACAAGATCACCTTTTCTTCTGTTTCTAGTAACATATTTCTCATTTTTTTCTGAGACCTCATTAGGTTGGCCTTTACCATCGAACATTTTGACTGTGACCATTAACATGATCTCTAAGAAGATTGAAGCTTTCTCAGCAGTTCTCCTCTTTTGAGCCCTCACCACTCTTAATGCTCCTTCCACAGCAATGTAGGCTTTTTCTAGCGTGCACGTCCATATTCTTCCAGCCTCTACCCATTACCCAATTGCAAAGTTACTTCCACATTTTTAGGTGTTTGTTACAGCAGCACCATGCTACTGGTGCCAGCTTCTGTTTTATTATGTTCAGGCCCCTATAACAAAATTCTCAGACTGGATAATTTATAAACAAATTTATTGTTCACATTTCTAGAGACTGGGAAGTCTAAAACCAAGGTATCAGCAGATTCAGGGTCTGGTAAGGGCCTGTTTCTCATAGATGGTACCTTCCAGCTGTAGCATCACAGAAGGGGCAAACAGGCTTCCTTAAACCTCTCTTATAATGGTAGTAATCCTATTAATGAGGGTAGAGCCTTCATGACCTAATTATCTCCCAAGGCCGCTCCTCTGAAAACCGTCACCTTAGGAGTTTTAACATAGGAAGTTTGAGAAGGACATTCAGATTAGAGTGAGCACTAAATCATAAGGGTTCCACCCTTACGCTGAAATTACCTGACATAGGACCCACCCCCTAATAACTATCACAGTGGGATTAGGATTTCAACATAGGAATTTAGAGGGCAACACAAACGTTCGGTCTGTAACACCAAGTTATTCAGGTTGAAATTCTAAACTTGAAGAATGTAATCAATTTGAACATTGTAGTATTGAAAAAATGTTAAAACCACAACGTTTTGATTTTATAGTTAGCCTGTCTCATCTAAGAATCCCAGAACTTTTTCTCTCCTGTATTTTACATCTGCCTCACAGCTTTAAAAGAGAAATTAGAACCCAAACCGGTGAACTTCTTTTACTTCTGAAAGACCTGTACAAGCTTCACTTTTAAAATATGGTGATATGTTAAAATGTTCTGCCACATTTTAGATACAAAGTATAGTAAAATAAAGTAAGATATATTCTCTTTCATGCTTTTGCAGTATATAGAAAAATGATTATAATTTTCTTGTATGCTTTCTGTGGGCTTTTTGATTGAAAACATTGGTATTGTAGGTTGTAGGTATGTTAAGAACTCCTCAGATACCTTTCTGGTAATGATTAACATTGTTCTTTTCTTTTTTTTTTTTTTTTTTGAGACGGAGTTTCGCTCTTGTCACCCAGGCTGAAGTGCAGTGGCGCAATGTCGGCTAACTGCAGTCTCTGCCTCCTGTGCTCAAGCGATTCTTCTGCCTCAGCCTCCCTAGCAGCTGGGATCATAGGTACCTGCCACCACACCTAGCTAATTTTTTGTATTTTTGATAGAGAGGGGGTTTCGCCATGTTGGTCAGGCTGGTCTCAAACTCTTGACCTCAGGTGATCCACCCACCTCAGCCTCCCAAAGTGCTGGGATTACAGGCATGAGCCACTGCGCCCAGCCGATTTAGGTTGTTCTTTAAGCACTAGTTTGAATTCTGTTAGCTATGTAACAGTTAACTTTCCTGTTTACAGTTCATATGAATCATCTCAGGACCTGAACTAAAACTGTGTTGTTTAATGAGGCTGCTTGAAATTTCAATTGATTTATTTTTAGCTTTATTTGTAGATTATGTGTACTATATCTGTAACCTGTTTTTAGTCTGTAAGAAGATTTTGTGTAACTCTCTCACATGGGCGCTCTCTCTCTCTCTCTCTCTCTCTCTCTCACACACACACACACACACACACACCCCCCTCTCGGTAAACTATGTTTAGACCATGCTTGGGTTGAACTACTGTGAAAGTAATGAATTTGGTTACCCTACTTCTACCACATACTTATACGCAAAGGGCACATAACCATTGTCTCTAGTGCTCCATTCCTAGCATATACCACTTAGTCTGTTTTATCCTATGATAGCAGAATACCTGAGACTGGGTAAGTTGTAATGAACAGAAGTTTAATGGCTCATATTCTAGAGGCTGGGAAATCCAATATCAAGGTGCTGGCATCCAAGGGCTTCTTGTTGCATCGTCACCTGGCAGAAGAAGAGAGAAGAGGGGACGAAAGAACAAGAGGGAGCTGCACTCACACATGAGGGTGGAGCCTCATGGCCTTATCACCTCTTCTTAAAGGTCCCAACTCTTAATACTATTACAATGGCAATTAAATTTCAACATGAGTTTTAGAGGGGACAAGCATTCAAGCTATAGCATTCTGCCTGCAGGCCCCCACATCTCATGTCCTTCTCATAAACAAAATAATTCATCTAAATAGCCCCACAAGTCTTCTAACAGCTTGAACTTAAAAGTCCAGAGTGTCATCTAAATTAAATGTGAGACTAGTCTTTTTTAAGTGAATATTTTCACTTTTTGCTTTTATGCTCTAAAATTTTCTTTCTTATCTAGTGACTATGTAAATTGTCATTAATTTTCAAGTGAAATTCTTAAATTTGGGGGCACTTTGATTTGATTTTTGATTTTTTAATTTACTACTTAAGCAGAATTTCTTATTGCTAATTATCATATTTAAACTGAACTTATTGTTACGAACTTACTGAAGAAATGGCTTTCCTCCTTTCTTTCAAACATGAGATTTCTTCTAGATTTTGCCTAATAGAAACTTAATATTAGGGTAAATAATCTTATCTTTTGTTTGCAATGTTGAATAAGAGCCAATGGATGTTTTAATTTTTCAAATGATATTTTCACCCAAAAATTTAAGCATGAAAAGAATGAAAATATAAATGAATATTTATAAATGCCTCACGTAGTTCTGATTTTAATTTGTTTTTAATTTCCTTTTTAGCTACTCCCTAATGGTAAAGCACTGTTGATTTGTTTTGCAGAATCCTTGCAGCCTTTCTTGGAAGCCTGTAGCAACTCTTCATTTTTTCGTACTTGCTCTGTGCTGCTTCGAGCCCCTAAGCTTGATCTTCAAATACTTGAAAAACTCAGTATTATTTTACAGAAACTTTCCAAAATCAAGTAAGAATTTCTTATTTCTAACATTTTTATTGAAAAATAGCTTATTGTGATCATTTAGACCAGGGGTGTCCAATCTTTTGGCTTCCCTGGGCCACAGTGGAAGAAGAATTATCTTGGACCACACATAAAATACACTAACAATCACTGATGTGCTCGTTAAATAAATAAAATCTCATAGCGTTTTAAGAAAATTTACAAATTTGTGTTGAGCCGCATTCAGAACCATCCTGGGCCAAATGAAGCTGACAGGCTGCAGGTTGGACAAGCTTGGTTTAGACCTTTCTAAATCCCATGCTACATAAACTTTGATCATTAAATAAAAATTTCCATTATACAGATGTAGAAAACTAAAATTCACAAATATTAATGCTGATCTAAGACCACATATTTAGTGACAGGCTAGAATTAGAGTACTAATCACAGAACATCTAGTTGTTTCTATAGCTCATTTCAGATTAATGAACTTTAAATACTTCACATAAAAGTAAGATCAGTTTTTAGCAACCAAATAATAATATCCAAATAAATTCTTGTATGCTAGTATTCTGTAATACCACAGGTGAAAATAAAAAGATAACAAAAGTATATTTTGCAAATTCTTATTGATGTACCAAAGTGGATTTAGGGAATGAGAATTAAGCAAGCAGAACAGATTTTAAATTACTTTAGTAACAGGGTTTATTTTAGTAAACTCTTACGGGCTGCCTACTGCCACTAATTTGGATTTTATTATGAAAATCAAGGGGTTTGTGTTTCCTCTTCTTTCTCCTGACTCAGAAATTTGTATAACCAGTTACTAAACTATAAATAAGGACACAGATTTTAAGCTGTATTTTCCTTGATTCTTGGTATACTCTAATGTTTCCTTTGAGGCAAATCTGGAAACCTTCTATCTCAAGTCATTTTTATAACAGTAACATTTTTATTTTTATTTAGGTTGAACTATTCTCCCTCTGGCCTCATCCCTCATCCATGATTCCCATGGTAGAGAATTTAGATATTTTCAGGTGTCCATATACTCGAGTAGTAAATACAGTGCAGCTTGAAATTAATTGTATAATTTATATAATAGTGATTAAGAGATCCACATGTTCTGTTTGGTAACATGCTTAGTAGTGCATCGTAATAAATTATTGTCAAATTATAACCTTATTCTCAACTGACCAAATTATTAGCTTTGGTCTGGTATCTGCTGAATTTATCAATTTACTGTCTTCCTTTTCTTGCCGACTGTACTATGATTCTCTTGATTTATGATCAGTAAATTCCTAGTAAGGCCTGTTGCAGTTACCCATGGTGCCATGAAGCAGCAATAATCTTACTTAGATTTAATTCTTTTTTAGTTCCTAATTCATGGGATTTTTAAAAAAGTGGTCCTAAAGTGCAAGTATATTCTTGGTCCAAAATGTTTTACTATTCGTGATGTGTTTGCAGCTTAGGTTCATTTTTGACTTAAATAAAAAACTAGAACAAAGCTTGAACAAGAAGATTGGGAATAGTTGATGCTCAAGCAAGACTTAAAATAAATCTTTAAGACCACAAAAGATGTAAATCCTTTTATATTAGGATAGCACATAAGGTTATTTGACAAATTCTCTCGAGAGGTAAAAATAGCTAGACAAGGAAATAAGAAACATAAAGTATAATTCTTAATGATTGAAATGAAATTACTGACCGGTTATTAGAAAGAGGATGATTGAACAAGTGTTTTATAGCCAAGTCAAAAGGTAAACCAATATTCTGCCAGTTTACAAAGGCCTGCTTACATAAAATAGGATGATCAAATGTTCGTCTGTCTTGCTAGCTGTGAAAAAAAAAATTCTCAGGCTCTCTAATAGTGAATATGGTGCAGTTTTCAGGGTTATAAAATGTTTCCAGGGTGGGCGTGGTGGCTCATGTCTGTAGTCTCAGCACTTTGGGAGGCCAAGGAAGGAGGATCGCCTGAGCCCAGAAGTTCAAGACCAGTCTTAGCAACATAGTGACACCCTGTCTCTACAAAAAACAGAATTAGCCAGGTTTGATGGTGTGCACCTGTAGTCCTAGCTACTCGGGAGGCTGAGGTGGGAGGATTTTTTGAGCTGGGGAGGTTGAGGCTGCAGTAAGCTGTGTCCACACCACTGCACTCCACCGGGGTGCTAGAACAACACCTTGTCTCAAAAGAAAAAAAAGTTTCCTTTTTTCCCCAATGCTTTTCTGCTTCAGTTTATCTCATAAACCCATTTTGTTTGTTTCAGCATTCTAATCTTTTAGTCGCCTATTTTCTCCACTGTTTTTAAAAACAGATGCCATTTCCTAATGTTTACACGTAAATTGTCTTTCAGTGTCATTGCAGATGAACTCCCTAAATATGTGTAATTAAATAATACATTCATTTGTTTACAGGAGTAATAAGAAGCTCTTTGAACTTTTTACGATTCATCTGATGCTTCAAGAAATACAAAGGACAACAAACCCAGAGCATGCCTTTCTCTGTATTAATCTAAATTCAACTCTGTTCAATTTGGGTTTAACAAAATGTAACTCCCTGGTCTCCAGTGCAAGCCATTAGACTGGCGTATTTTTTTAATATAGTAGATGTGGTGCTTATTTATAAACATGTAAAAATTACCAAAGTAACAACAATTCTACCAAGTAAAGTTATCAGTAGCATCATTCATCATGAAAAATAAATGATTTTTTTGAATTTTACAAATGAAATCTGTAGAAGGTATTGGAACTTTTGGAATGCTTCAGTTCAAGTAAGGTAGTACTAATGTACAAGATGGCATTTCTAGAATGTATGACACTGATGTTACTTTTTGTAAAATTATATTAGGAAAATTCTTAAAATTATGTGATGATTTGGAATAAATTTGTGCTTATGTGAGAACAAGGTTAAATAATACTGTTTTTCCATTTTCTTAATATATTAGAATCCTTCCTTTTGGAAGCAGAAGTATGTATCTTTATCATCTTGAGAGCATAACTTTTCTATATACTATATTTTAGATTAACAGATACTGACTTTTTAAATTGTGCTTTTTGTGGGATAAAAAATTATTTTTTATTTGTGCTGTTCACAGGATTAAAAACTTTTTTTTTTTTCAAAATAATTATTACTGGAGCATGTATATACAATACAAGACATTCTTTAAGTATTTAAAGGTAAACAAAAGATATTCCTGTTACCAGAAATACCTCTTGATTTAGCCAAAGATGAGTAAAGTGGCCAGAGATCTGGGTGAGTGAAGGTGGTGAGACTTGGGACTTAGCACAGGATACTGAGGAACATTGTTTTAAAGAGCCATGAAATCATATATGATCAGTTTATAAGCTCGGTTTCAGGATTTAGAAGAAATTTTCAAAAAAGTATTAGGCCTCTTTAAAAAAATATAAGAAAATGTGCCATTTTTGAAGTAGAAACAAAGTCATAAGGAAAGAACAGGCCGAGGTGAGTATGGTGGTACCCACAGAAACTTAAAAATGCAGAAGGCCAGGCACGATGGCTCATTTCTGTAATCCTAGCTCTTTGGGATGCCAAGGTGGACGGATCACCTAAGTTCAGGAGTTCAAGACTAGTCTAGCCAATGTGGTGAAACCCCATCTCTACTAAAAATACAAAATTAGCTGGGCATGGTGGCGGGCGCCTGTGATCCCAGCTACTTGGGTGGCTGAGGCAGGAGAATCACTTAAACCTGGGAGGCAGAGAGCCGAGATCATGCCATTGCACTCCAGCCTGGGCAACAAAGTGAGACTCCGTCTCAAAAAATAATTAAAAAATAATAATAAATGCAGAAGCCAAAGTGCACATTAGAAACAAAAAAATGACATGATTGATACTTCATAAAATAGGAGTAGCATGATGAGAAAGAACAAACGAAAAGCTCTCTCGGAACTCAGAGTACATAGAGATGCTACCAGCGAGAGTGGATGGCAGATACTAGGATAGAGCCTGGCACTTCTGTATGGTGGCATTTGGCATTTCTGAAAAAGAGAACAGAACAAGTAGAGCAGAAGCAATATTCAGAAATATAGTTGAATAAAGATTAATCAACTTAGAGATGAAAGAAAACAGTTGATTAAATCAACCTCATGACAAAAGACAGCACTGAGCACTGAAACAAATATTAATTTAAATAATTGTTACAACTCTGTTTATAAGATGGAATGAGATGCTAAAGTCCCCAAAAGGATGAATAGTGGGAAAAGCAGCCCCCCTGCTCTTCCTTTCTCAGTCATCATGATGTGTGCTGTCATCTCCATTTCTCACCATGTCTTCTCACAAGTCTTTCAGGGTCAAGCGATTTCAGGCCAAGAAACAAAAACAAAATTGTCTTATTCTCCAGTGTATTCGGATGAAAACTGGTAATAAAATCAGGTACAGTCCCAAGAGGAGACACTGGGGAAGAACCATGCTGGGTCTGTAAGGAATTGCAAATGAGATGGCACACATATTTATGCTGTATCAAGATCACTGTCATCTTACCATATCAGGCTGAAAATGTCACCAAGAGTCACATGTGTTCCATTGGGAAAATGGTTTTTCTCTTTGTTTATATCCTCTGCACTAGTAGGGTGGTTTAGTAACAAATATGTGAGACCTTTTATTTGAAAAATACTGCTTTTAAGTAATGGGAAAAGCAATATGTTAGTAGTATCGGGGTAAGATTATCTTAGCCTTTGTTAACAAAAACAGAATTGATGGGGCCTTGAGATTGTGGTAGAGATGAAAGAGGAGCTGTTAAGTACAATATTCTACATTATCAGAAAGAGTCAAGTGTTCCATTTCACTGTTAGAAAAATGTAGGATAAAGAATGCGTCTGGAAAATACCAAGGAAACTATTAAAATAAAAATAGCATAAATATTCTCAAAACACTGAAAAAGAAAAATGAAATATCTATATAGATATAGCAAAAAATAGAATGACAAGAACATGAACAAAAATATTTAGGATAAATAAGGGAAGTTTTAAAAATTATAAATATATTCTTTATGGTCATATGTTAATAAATTTGAAAATCTGAATTAGATGGACTGTTTTCTAGGAAAAGATAAAACTTGGCTTAAGAAATCTGCACTAGCAAATCATTACAGTCTTTTATTTACTTACTTTTTTGTAGAGACAGGGTTTTGCCATGTTGCCCAGGCTGGTCTTGAACTCTTGAGCTCAAGCAGTCTGTTTGCCTTGGCCTCCCAGAGTGCCGGGATTACAAGCATGAGCCAATGCACCTAGCCTACAGTCTTTTATAAAATTATCAAAGAATTCTTTTTTTAAATGGCTGCAAGTCCAGGTATTTTGCAAGTGGATTATTTTAAAATTTCAACATGAAATATTTAAAGTTATTTAAACTGTCCCAGAATGTAGAAAAATCATCCAAATTTATTTCATACAGTTAACATGAATCTAGTATCAAACAGTTGGCAAAATGAGAATAAAATAGATTCAAAAGTCTCAAAGAATTATGGAGAAAGCAATACCAACTGCATATAACAGGAACATTAATCCATGATTAAGTAGGATAACATACATTCTAGAAATACAAGATTAACTTTCTAATTGAAAAATATATTTTGGCCAGGTTAAGTTTTTAGCATATTATTATTATTTAATCCTCATAATAACTTTGTGATGGGTCTTATAATTGTTATCATTTTATAGATCAAAAAAGAAATGGGATTAGGGAGATCTAAGTGACTAAGCCACAATCATTGCTGTAACTAGAGCTCTGTTAGTTGAAGGGGAGTGAGAGGGAATTTACGATACTAGATTTTTACCCATGTTATAGTTGTGACTGGAGTCCTTGAGTTTACCTCCTTTCTTCCAACCTCCAAATTTATTGGAATAACAAAAGAAATTTTTCTAGAGTAAGCAATATGAAATGGAAAGTTTTTGTTTTCAGTAGTGTGGTGGACTATATTTATTCTCCAGGTGCAGTGCAACTCAAAAAGTCAGGAGTACATAAGCACATGGTTGATCTGGTGGCAAAGTAAAACAGTTCCTTGGAGGTCAGACTTGATAAGAAACAAATCCAAAGCAAAAGAAAATATTAAAAAAAAAAATCAATGTCATTGAAAACAGGAAGTCAACAAAACCAAAAGCTATTTCTTTGAAAAGATCAATAAGCTTCCGGTCAGGCTAATAAAACAAAACAAAACAAACAAACAAAAAAGCAAGAGAAGGTATAAAATACCAAAAATGAAAGAAGGGACATGACTGTGGGTTCCATGTTCATAGATAGGAAGACTTAATATTATCAAGATTTTTCTCCCAACTTGATCTTTAGATACAATGCAAATCCTATTCAAAATCCTAGCAAGTTATTTTGTGGGTACCAACTGACCTTTTCCCATGAATTATGAACTTTCTTAATGGCATCTAGAAGGCTAAATTCTTTCTAGGTTTTCATAGCTAGAGAGGAGATAGGGATTAGACATCAAGGCCTGGCTTTAAAGCTTCAAAAGACAGGCTGACTCTCTTGTTGGAGTTTAATAGGGTTGTGACTTTAACTTGAAGACTGTACTCGTTTACCATTCTGAAAATCCTAGGGCCCTTAAGAATATTATACTAAATCTCCCCTGCCTGTGCTCTATAAATGGAATAACAAAGCCTGGATGATGGCACATCTGTTTATAGCATCATTTCCTGAATACTTTAAGCCCACTGTTGAGACGTACTGCTCAAATAAAAAAGACTCCTCTGAAAACATTACCACTTATTAACAGTGCACCCAGTGACTAAAGAGCTCTGATGGAGATGTACAAGATTAATGTTTCCATGCCTGATAACATAACATCCATTCTGCAGCCTATGAACCAAAACATAATTTCAACTTTCAAGCCTTTTGCTTCTCCATGTAAACTTTATAATTCATGGGAGAAGGTAAAAATATCAACATTAACAGGAGTTTGGAAAAAGTTAATTCCAATCCTCATGAATGACTTTGAGGGGTTTAAGACTTCAGTGGAGGAAGTAACTGCAGATGTGGTGGAAATTGCAAATGAACTGTGAAGCCTAAGATAGCATGATCTTCCAATAGGAGGCCGTTTAAACTGCATTGAAAATCTGTTGTGTAGTGTAGCCACATCATCAGTGGTCTTACCTCAGTGTTCTGGAGAACTTGCTACAGCTTCTACACCAGCACTTGCTGCTTCATCTTGCACTTTTATGTTATGGAGATGAATTTTTCCCTAAAACCTCATGAACCAACCTCTGCTAGCTTCAAACTTTTCTTTGCAGCTTTGTCAGCCTTCGTAGAATTGAAGAGAGTTAGGGCCTTGGTTTGGATTAGGCTTTGGCTTAAAGGAATATTGTGACTCATTTGATCTACCAAGACGACTAAAACTTTCTCCTTATCAGTAATAAGGCTGTTGTGTTTTCTTATCATTTGTGTGTTCTCTGGAGTAGCACTTTAAATTTCCTTTAAGAACTTTTCCTTTGCATTCACAACTTCCTAGTTTGGTGCAAAAGGCCTAGCCTTCAACTTTTCTTGGCTTTGGACATGCTAAACCTAACCATTTCTAGCTTTTCATTTAAAGTGAGAGATGTGAGGCTTTTCCTTTCACTTGGGTACTTAGAGGCCATTTTAAGGTTATTAATTGGCCTGATTTCAGTATTGCTGTGTTTCAGGAAATGGGGAAAGATCCAAGGAGAGGGAGAGATGGGTGGGGGAAGGGGGGGATCAACCAGTCAGTGGAGTAGTCAGAACACACCCATTTATCAGTTAAGTTTGCTGACTTATATGGGTGTGGTTCTTGGCATCCTAAAACAATTACAATAGTAACATCAGAGATTGTAGGCCGAGCATGATGGCTCACTCTTGTAATCTCAGCACTTTGGGAGGCTGAGGCTAGACGATTGCTTGAGGCCAGGAGTTTGAGACCAGCATGGGCAACATAGTAAGACCATGTTTCTACAAAAGGAATAAAAATAAACTAGCCAGGTGTGGTGGCAGGTGCTTGTAGTCTTAGCACCTCGAGAAGCTGAGGCAGCTGGCCTTCCAGCTGGGAAAGGCCACTTGACCTCTTTTTCAAAACCCAGGGCACAGCACCCTGTGACTCTACGTGAGCCCAGGAGTTGGAGGCTGCAGTGGGTTATGATCACACTACTGCACACCAGTCTGGGCAACAGAGTGAGACCCTGTCTCTTAGAAAAAAAAATAGATTATTGATTGCAGATCACCATGGCAGATAATAGTAACAGAAAAGTTTGAAAAGTTGTGCGAATTACCAAAATGTGACACAGATACACAAAGTGAGCTCATGCTGTTGGAAAAATGGTTCCAATATACTCACCAAATGCAAGGTTGCCACAGACCTTCAATTTGTAAAAAATGCAGTATCTGTGAAGCATAATAAAGGTGAAGTACAATAAAATTAGGTATGCCTGTCTGCAGATGCAGAGCTCACACCCTCCTGATGAACAGACAGAAGTGTCAGATCCTTTTCTATGTTAGCAAAGGATTTTAAGGGTTTGGAATTATCTTAAAGTGTAAAGCTCTTGGGAGGGCATCATTGGCCAAAGTAGTGCTTTATCTCTTTCTTTTGTTTGCCTGTTCAAACTTCCCACCCATTGTAGATCCACCTGCTGTGTCATTGCAGGTTAAGCCCCTCAGACCTTTTTCTCTCACCTCTTCTGTTCACCTTCCATCCCCTTTCCTTCCCATGGCATTCTCCATGCCCTTCTGATGTCTCCATGTCCCTTCATTTTTTTCTCAGGCCTTCTCTTTCTCTCTTTTGCCATCTCTCTAAATTACTGAAATTCTCAAAATCCTAAGTTGGCCTGGCACGGAAAGGTAAGCACCTGAGAGTGTCAGTCTTCCCTAGGTAGATGGAACTGTGTGCAGATCTGGAAGTGCTGGAAGGGTGTGAGGTAGGGGTTTAAGGATGGTGCAGGTAGGATGGGGCTGAAGAAGGCTTTGAGGATTAAACTTGGTACTGAATTCAGCAGTGTTTAATTTATTTCTTATTTTCCACTGTACTTCATTTCAACCCATCCCCTGTATTTTACGAGCCCAAAGCCTTTAGATATGTGTAGAGGAAGGTGTGATACAGGTTTCAAATTCTTGAAATTTGCCCAAGAAATACTTTGTGTCAAGAGGTCTGCAGTTATTTTTACAAATCCCCGAAAGTATTTCATGGCAAATCTGTAGCACCCAGTTGAGATGAGACTAAACTGGAAAAATATCTGTGGCTGTGGTTATTATCAGTTCTGTAAGATGAAGGTGGGACCAGTGACAAGAATGTGCACTATTTACTGAGCACTCACCTGCACAGGGCCACGTGCTTTTCAGACATTGCCTTTTTCAGCCTTGAACACAATGCCAGTTGTGCTGTCCCTGACATAACAGATGAGGAGATGAAGATCTAGACATAACCAGCAAGGGCAGGGCTGGCATGGAACCCTTGTGTGCCAGATTCCCAGGGCTCACATGTGCAGTTTTCTCTTCAGAACAGTTAGCCTTAGCAACAAGAGACAGGATTTAGGATGTCCAGTTTCAGCCTTAGTGGCTGGGCTGGAATCTTCTGTTGACCTCTTCAGGTCCACTCTATGTTCCTCCCTGGCTGGGGAGGCTCACTCACATGAGCTCTCTGCTGGGCTTGGCCAGTGGGGTTGCCATCGGGAGACAAAAGGGCATCTACTTCTCTATCCCCCAGGGCACAGTGCCCTGTGACTCCAGGGTCTGCCCCTCATGGTTTCCCTAAACCCCACTCCTCTCTTTGTAAACAGCCCCTTCATAAATCACCCACCTCGAGGGTGTCATCTGCTTCCTGCCAGGAGCAGGACTGATTCACTAGCATCACTCCTAAATAATGTTGTTTTGTTTTTTTTGTTTGTTTGAGGCAGAGTCTCACTCTGTTGCCTAGGCTGGAGTGCAGTGGCATGGTCTTGGCTCACTGTTGCTTCTGCCTCCTGGGCTCAAACAATCCTTCCACCTTAGCCATCCCAGTAGCTGAGACTACAGGCATGTGCCACCATGCCTGGCTCATTTTTAAAATATTCTTTGTAGAGATGTCTCACTATGTTGCCAAGCTGGTCTTGAACTCCAAGTGGTCCTTCTGCCTCAGCCTCCTAAAGTGTTGGGATTAAAGATATGAGCCACTGCACCTGGCCAATGATGTAAACTTTTAGTAGGTCACTCCAGTTCTCTGGGCCCTACTTGATTTACCTGTCAAGCAGGGACCATGGTGCCTGTTCTCCCAGATTGTGATTATCAAAGAAAACAGATGGAGAGACACTTTGGAAAACATAAACAATCCTCAGAATGGGAGCTAGCAGTGTAATTCCACAAGGCACAGTATGGGCATTCAGTGCATAGCCTGATTGGAATTGGAGCATCCTTTGTGAGAAAAGGAAACCTCTGAGACAGTGATTTTGTTTCCATTCCAAAAAGCTTGATGCAAGCAAAAAAAAAGAAAGGGCACTGCTGAAGAGAATAAGAGGAGAAGAGATCTTTGTTTTGTTTTGCTTTTTGTTTCTTGATGGTAGGGACAGCGTATTTTTTTTGTAGGAACCTGTGACAAAGCTCCACATAATAAACATGAGAAAGTCAAGGCTGACAGCCTTGGCCAAGGAGCAAGTGACACATGCTACAGCTGTCCTGGCAGGTCCCCTTTTCGAGATTGTGTCCTCCTGGATAGGACTCTCAAGCAGCTGCAACAGGCATCTTCCAGCTGGGAAAGGCCACTTGACCTCTTTTTCTCTTTCAAAAGCCAGGCACTTGTGAGTCCAGGCTTGCGACTCCTGGGCGCAGGCTCAGAAATTGAAGGTGGGTCTGCCAAACCACATGCCCTCATTTGAAACACCTCTGCTCTGTGGCCAGGTGTTTCAGCCCCTCCCTACTCCCCATCGGCAGCAGCTTCTGGAATTTCCCTGTCTGTAGAATGAGAATAGTTACACCAAAATTTCTTCCCAAGGAGCTAATTGGAATATTGCAATACAAATCTTTGCGGAGAATCAATACGGAGAGATGCTAAAGGAGAATTTAGCTCATATAATTACTAATCAGTATCTCATTTCCAGGTACTCTTTAAGGAAGTTGAAACCTCTAGCCTTTCTTCCTATTCACACATCCACCTTCACCCGCCCCAGTGCTGGACTTCGTTTTTTCATGTTGCTTTTGCGGAAGTTTAAAACATTTTAATCTTTCCCTGATGACTTTTTGTAGTGAGGGTGAAGCAGGAGCGGCCACAAACAAACCTCTCGAACGCCGAACAGGGAAGTAAGTGGTAACTTTATTTGGCCTGGAGCTGCGGCAGGCATAGATGCCTCAACAGCCGAGCTCCCTGCCAAAACCCCAGCCCTTTTAAAGCCTTAACAGTCTAAGAGGTGCACATGTGAGAGTGCTGAGAGTGTGCGGGACTTGACTAGGTAGGGGTCTGAGCAGTTGAGCAAGAGCAATGCCTTCTGGGGAAAATTCCTCCATACCATTTCTGTGATCTATAGATAGGATTGTGGTTAGCAGTAGGGGTTTTAATCCTTAACCTGGCCAGTGGAGCCAACCAGTCCTTCCACTGACCTCTTTTGGCTGACTTTTAACTTCTTTTGAAATGCAACGTAGAAGGCTAAAGGGGAAATGGTCTTAGAAGCTTAAGAGGAAGGGTTTCCTTCCTCATGGGGCCAGTGCAGTTTGCTTGGCACTTTATTTTCCTCTCACATAACTTTTCCCTTCCAGTAAGGCATTTAGGCTGAGAGAAAAAGTTATTGAGCATGTGCATCCAAATTTGAGATAATCATTTCATTACCTAACTAGTGACTTTAACTTCTTTGATATTGTGTTTGTCTTATGAATATAATGGCTTTCTCACTTTAATGAAAAGTTATGCAATAAAGTTGAAAAGTAAGTACTATATCTGTAACAATTAATTCCCTTTTAAATATAAAGAATTAATAGGACCAGGCTTTTTATTTTTTATTTGTACAAATTTATGGGATACATGAGAAATTTTGTTACATGTGTATAATATGTGGTGATCAAGTCAGGGTATTTGGGGTGTCCATCACCTGAGTACAATACATGTTTCTTGAGTATAGCCACCCTACTCAGCTGTTGAACATTGAATTTTTTCCCTTCTAATTTACTGTGTGTTTGTATACTTTAACCCACTTCTCCTTCTCCTCCTCCTCCTCCCACCACTCATGATTCCCAGTCTCTGGTATCTATCTTTCCCTCTCTATCTTTATGTGATCAAATTTTCACTTTATTGATTCTTTGTATTTTTTTAAATCCCTACTTTATTTAGTCCTGTGCTAATCTTTATTATTTCTTTTTGTCCTCTATTTTGGGGTTTGGTTTGTTCTTGTTTTTCTATTTGCTTGAGGTAATTGTTAGATTGTTAATTTGTACTCTTTCTACTTTTTTGATGTTGGCATTTATTTCTGTAAATTTCCCCCTTTGCACTGCTTTTGTTGTATCCTATCCATTAGTTTGGGTATGTTGTTTCTCCATTTTTATTTCTTTCAAGCTTTTTTTAAATATTAATTTCTTTTTTATCCAGCAGTTATTCAGAAGCATGCTGTTTAGTTTCCATGTTTTTGTATAGTTTTCAAAGTTCCTCATGGTATTGATTTCTAGTTTTATTCCATTGTGATCTTAGAAAATACTTGATATGATTTTGGTTTGTTAAATTTTGTTGAAACTTGTTTTGTGACCTAACGTGGTCTATCTTGAAGAATGTTCCATGTGCTGATGAGAGAATGTATATTCTACAGTCAGATAGAATGTTCTGTAAAGATCTGTTAGGACCAGTTGTTCTAAAGTTTAGTTTAAATCTAATGCTTCTTTCTTGATTTTCTGTCCAGGTGATCAATCTAATGCTGAGTGGGAGAGATGAAGTCTGTGACACTGTATTGCATCTGTCTCTCCTTAGATCTAATATTTGCTTTATTAATATGAGTGCTCCAATGTTCCGGACATACATGTTTAGGATAAGTATATCATCTGCTGGATTGTTTCCTTTATCCCTTTATCATTACATGATAACCTTTTTTGTCTTTTTTTTAAAATTGTTTTTGACTTAAAGTCTATTTTATATCATATAAGTACAGCTATTCATGCTCAATTTTGGTTTTCATTTTTATGGAATATCTTTTCCCATCACTTTACTTTCAGATGTGTCTTTACTGGTAAGGTGAATTTCTTGTAAGAGGCATAGAGTTAGATCATGTTTCTTAATCCATTCAGCCATTCTATATCTTTTAAGTGGAGAATTAAATCTGTTTGTGTTCAAGGTTATTATTGATATATGATGCTTTGTTCCTATCATATTGTTAATTCTTTTCTGATTGTTTAATATATTTGTTATTCCTTTCTTTTTCTCTTATTGATCGTTGTGGTTGGTGGGTTTCTATAGTGGTGCTGTAACTGGGGTGGGACACAGGGACTCAGCTCCCTCCTTGTGCTTGTCAAAGATGTAACCAGGGGATGGGAGCAGGGCTGTGGGACATTCCAAAGATGGCTCCAGTTCTCCAATCTGATGTTTTTCCAATGTGCCCAGGTTCTTGACTTCTCTTGCCCCAAGAATGGGGGAAGGGGCCCTGGAGGTGCAGTGAGCTTACCGTTCAAATAAATATCATGGACCCAAAGAGTTTAGCAGAGAGCAAGTTATTAGGCAGAGAGAGAGAGAAAGAGAGAGGAGAGAGAGCTCTCACGCTGTCATGGGAGGGGATCCAAGGGAGGAATCTGTATAGGTAAGGAGCATTGGGGTTTTAACCTGGGAGTTATTCCCACCCCATTCATGTTCTCATCTAATGAGAGGTGTGCTTTCAAACTTCCCCTGGAGTGATTGATCTTTGACTTCGATACAGGTTTGGCTACAGAGCCCCCTCCTCCCAGAGCTTTTCAAGGGCTTTTTAAACAAAGGAGCACGCCTGGATTTTCCACCTAGCCACCTAGCCCATGTGCAGGAAAAGTCAGACAAGGAACTTTACATTCCCAGATGGGGACATGGATGGAGGCATGGCACTAGAAAATTCCTGCCTTTGAAGCCATGCCCCTTTGTGGACTCAGTTTTCCTTAACACAGCCCCTCAGTACCATTTCTCTTCCTGTTTTATGTGGTTGCTTTACCAGTGAGTTTTATACTTTCATGTGTTTCCATGACGGTAAATGTTCTTTTGCTTCCAGGCTTCAAATTCTTTTGAGCATCTCTTGTAGGAGTGGTCTAGTGGTAATGAATTCCCTCAGGATTTGCTTGTCTAGAAAAGACTATTTCTCCTTTATTATGAAGGATAATTTTGCTGGATATAGTATTCTTGGCTGACATTTGTTTCTTTCAGCACTTTGACTATATCACACCATTCTCTGCCAGCCTGTAAGGTTTCTACTGAGAAACTTGCTGTTAGTCTGATGAGGTTTTTTTTCTTTCCTTTTTCTTTCTCTCTCTCTTTTTTTTTTTTTTTTTTTTTTTTTTTTTTTTTTTTTTGAGATGTTGTCTCACTCTGTCACCCAGGTTGGAGTGCAGTACAGTGGCATGATCTCAGCTTACTGCAGCCTCTGCCTTCCAGGCTCAAACAATCCTTCCCACCTTAGCCTCCTTTGTAGCTGGAAACACAGGCACAAGCCACCATGCCTGGCTAATTGTTTGTATTTTTGGTATAAATTGTGTTTTGCCATGTTGCCCAGGTTGAACTCCTGAGGGCATGTGATCTGCCCATCTCAGCCTCCAAAAGTGGGATTACAGGCATCAGCCCCCATACCTGGCCAGGGGCTTCCTTTATAGGTAACTCTATGCTTGTATCTTGCTCTTTTTAGGATTTACTCTTTATCTTTGACTTCAGACAGTTGGACTATAATGTGTCATGGAGAAAACCCTTGCAAAATATATCTTCCTGGAGATCTCTGAGTCTCCTGTATTTGAATGTCTAAATCTCTAGACTTAGGAAGTTTTCATCTATTATTTTATTAATTAAATTTTCTAATCTTTTGTTTGTCTCATTACTCTCAGAGATACTAATAACTCAAATATTTGATCACTTTGTTTTCCCAAGTGTCATGAAGGCTTTACTCATTCTGTTTTATTCTTTTTCCTTTTGTCTGACTGGATTATTTCAAAAATCCTGTCTTCAAGTTCTGAGATTCTTTATTCTTCCTTATCTAATCTATTTTTGAGCTTTCAAAGGTATTTTATATTTCCTTCAATGAATTCCTCGGTTCTGGAATTTCTATTTGGTTCTTTTAAAAAAAAAAAAAAATCTCTTTGGTAAATTTTTCTTTCATATCCTGAATTGTTTCTCTGATTTCTTTGTATTGTTTTTCAGAGTTCTCTTGTGTATCACTGAGCTCCTTTAAAATCAATATTTCAAATTATCTGGGATTTCAAAAATTTATTTTTGATTATGCTCTATTGCTGATGTTCCTTTAGAGGCATCACATTTCCTTAATTTTTCATGTTTCCTTTGTCCTTAAGTGGATCTCTGCAAATTTGTAGTAACTGTTGCTTCTTCCTGTTTTTGGAATTTCTTTCATAGAAGAGGACTTTTTTCTAAAGGTGTATCTATGGTTTTGGTTGAATAGGGTACTTTGGCTTTGATTCTGGGTGCATGTAGTCTCTGTATGATTTTTTGGGCTGTAAATAGTGTTAGTGGCATCCATAATTTCCCCACTGGGTTAGGGTGAAGTTGTATTAGGGGTTGAGATGCCAGGTGGGTCAGTCTTCAGGCTCTGATGGTGACAGCAATGGGCCAAGTGTGCCTGTTGTGCCCCAGGGGTGTATATGCTGACACCTCTGTTGGCAGGCTGATTTCTGGGCCTCCAGGTAGCATGTTCAGATGCTGGTAGTGGCAGCAATGGACGGGGTGTGTAGGTGGATTCTTGGGCCTTTGGGCAGCTGGCGTAGCATGAGCGATGGCATTAGCAGTAGCAGGATGATTCTTGGGTTCCAAGTGGTGTGCACTGATGGTGGTGGTTGCTGTGATGGGCTGGGTGGGACAGGCTCTAAGCCTCAGGTGGCACTTGCAAGGAAGTTCCAGGTGAGGTGGTGGTGGCTTGGAGTTTAGGCCCAACCATAGGCCCCAGAAAGAGTGCTTAGGCACCAAGGTGGTGGATTGCATTGCACAATCCCCAGGACCCCAGGATATGTGCCTTGTCTCAAAGAGTGATACAAAGCTGGGGTGTGCAGGTTTGTGCTCAGGTCTCTTGGTGAAAGCACACACCACTGTTGGTGGCCACGGGTAAGGTGATCCTCAGGCCCCAGGCAGAGTGCTCAGGTAAGGGATGGTAGCAGCTGTGCTGAAATGTTGCCCCTGGACAGAGTGTGGCTGTGCTCTGCGGCCACAGCCTGGGCTAGAGGGTGGGAATGTATGTCCTTTCCACAGTCCCAGTGGGGCTTGCTTTCCAGACTTGGCAGTGTTATCTCACACTCCCACCCTGGCTGCAGGAGGCCCCATTCAGTTGGTGACCAAGTCTTGGCGGCAACTTACACCGTTTCAGCCTCCCAGTCTCTGTTCCAGCAGCACTCACTTCCTGGCATCAGCGCCTGCAACTCCTTCCTTGTTTGTTTCTTAGCCCTGGCTGTGGGAGTGCTCACAGCTCACTCCCCTTCCCAGCAGCAACAATCTGGGTTTCGATAACACCTCAGTCCCAGTGCTGTGGGTCCCAGGTCAGCATGCAGTCTACCCAAGACTAGGTTTGAAAATGGTGCCTTGCTGTAGTTACTTAGGTCTCAGAAAGGTGTGGGGTCCAGTGCAAGCTCCATCTCTGGAGCCATTCCATCCCACCATCTCGCAGCAGCTCCCTATGTTAGCTTCAGTGGTTGGGAGGGTTGAGGAGTCTCTCATGGCCAGGATTACATGATTTCATGGTGGGGATCTGGGCCACTGGAAGTTTCTCATTCACCCTTTCCCTGAATTGAGAAAGTTTCTCATTCACCCTTTCCCAGCTCCCAGTTGATCCTGGCCAGGCAGGCTGCTTGTCTCCCTTCTCCTTCCCTGCTTTTGGTGTTCCCTGCCACTTCTCTGTTGAATTCCAGCGTTCTCTCTTGGATAATATATTCAAAGTGTGACTGTCTACACACCATTTTTGTTCTAAGTGGAAGAGACTGGCATGAAATACTTCTGGTAGCCATCTTTGTCTATGCTGTTTCTAATACTATATGCTGTACCTCGATAAGTTCCTCTGGAAAAGTTGAGACCCATGTTCACAAAATAAAGGCCACAAGGTTATAAGAAGGCTTACCTATTTCCTCATGGTTATTTCAGTTTTCATTTGTTTGCCTTTAAGCCTATATTCATGGCTCAAAACCATTATGCAAACTGGGATTCTCATATTACTATTGATTTTAATTTTCCTTTATATCTTCCTTTTTTAAACTTCCTATCTGTTACTTGTCAAATCTCTGTAGAAGTATACCTTCAACAGAATAATACTGGCCTTGCATTTTGAGATGATAGCAAATGTTTACAGAACAGACAAAATCAAACTTAGCAATACACTTCAAGTAGGCATAGCCTGAGGGCCACTCTCTCCAAACTTATGTTTTGCTCAAACATGGCTAAAGGGTTTTGACACTGACTTGTAATCACCATCGAATTCCTCCAATGTGAGACCAGACCAGCCACCTAGGACAGGTCTATCCTGGCACCGAGGAATAATCAAAACCTAATTATGGGATAACTCAAGGGTTTTGACACTGACTTTTAGTCACCATCAAATCCCTCCAGTGTGAGACCAGACAAGGATAAGTCTATCCTGGCACCGAGGAATAATCAAAACCTAACTATGGGATGATTGATTGGGGATGCTTTCTAAGAAAGATGTTGATCAAATGGAGGAAATGTGGAACTTGTCAGAATTATAAAGAAATCACTTGTGAAAAAAACAAAACATAACAAAACAAAACAAAAGCCTGACAAGTAGAGCCATGGAAGGCCAGAAAGAAGGGTTCTCGTGCATAAATAACTGATAATGAGAGCCATTACAAGACTGGAAAAACTACAACCTTGCACAAAGGCCATCACAATCTTAAACACACACACACAGACAAAGCCTCCTGCAAGGACCTCTGCCCAGCAACTCCCTGTCCAACCTTGGACTGGCACCGCCCTTATTATTGATCCTTGTAGCCAAGGATAATTGTCTCAAAATAATTATGTAATCCTCCTTATTTTTCCTTTAAAAACCTTTGCCTCTTTTTTACCTCTTCAAATACACACATAGTTTACTATGGCACATGTATTCCCATTGCAATGCCCTATTCCCCCACATATCATCATTTTCTTTTAGAGAGCCTCTCTCTGTTACCTAGGTTGACAGAGATGATGGAGTAGAGCAGCCCCAGGTAAGGTATTCCAACAGGCAGAGGCGCCAGCTGACCCACATTCAACTGAGCTCAACCTAGGTCAGCTGACTGATCCCCTACTAAACCCCAAGCAATGGTAATAAGTGACTGTTGCTTTAAGCCATTGAATTTGATGACATTTTTAAAATACAGAAACAGATAAATTATACAATGCTTTATGAGCTAATGATGGCAACTTGGAAAGCAATGCTCCAGGTAGTTTTTACATGATATCCTTGTAATGTTTGCTTCTGCTGAGTAAATGGGCCAGGCCATAACATTTTAGGCATTTTGTTTATAGCTGGTTGCAATCCTACAGTCTCATTATACATAGTGCAATAATGTGGAACAGAGCAATCGGAACCTTCACCACCACCCCCCACCACAAAGAGCTCACATTACAGTAGTCTATAAATCTTTTTATAAATGTGTTTATTGAGATTATAAAATATAATAAGTTATATATATATACAGAATTAGACAAAAATATTGACAAGACTTCACTGTCTAAGGGCCACAGATCTACCCTGGGGTATTTTCCAAATGTTTTAAAGTATTGCAAAATAATGAATATCTCCACACAAAAATGGCAGGATGGAGTCTCAGCTTTGATCAGTGAGAATTATTATGATCTCACTGTTCTGAATCCCATAACATAGGCTAAAGCTTGCAAGAGTAAATCCCATGTTTCCAAATAAGTAAATGACAAGGGAATGTGTAACTACATAAGGAATAGCTCCCTAAAAATGGCAGGTGGAGAGCCAATGGAACATGAGCTGATGCTGGCCTGGCCTTATGGCCACAGAATACTAATAGTGTGAAATGAAGCCAAAGTACCGGGAGCAGAGAACAGCCACCCCGCTCCTTCACTGAAAACATTCTGAGGAGGGTGCAAGCTGTTTTCCTGGAACAGCACACTCATCACAAGTGACATTTGCAGTCTAATTAAAGGGAGACTCTCATCATCATTATCACAAGGCAGGGGGAAGGGGGCACCACAGGATTTCAAAGAGGAATTAAAAGGATAATTAAGCTCTGCCGTGGAGTATTTAGCTTGCAGGATAAACCCAATAGGTTCTAAAAAACAGCAGCAAACAGACACAGTAAATGATGAAATTAAATATTCAGGACCTCATTATGATCCTCTCACAGTATGTACTACATTCATTGGCGGGAAATTGCTTGTTGGTGTTAAAAGATATGACTGATTTTCCCCCCAAAGCATTTGTTCAGTCATGCAACTTGTAATTTTTACAACTTCGCTTTATAAGTCAGAGACTTTGTTTTAATTTAGTAATAAACACAGTCAGACCTGCCATCAGGGAGCTCAGCAGTGAACTCTAAATTAACCCCTGGTGTGATCACTATACTGGCTCCTGAGTTCTTGGCAGTTACACAGATAGTAAGAGAATTTGCCAAGAACAATGCCAGTTTATTGACTTTCTGCCTATAAATGTTACGTCAAACCATTGCAGTTACTGTGAAAATGCCAATTCTGAGTTTTTCTGTTTTTATTCCCGTTTAAATGGACAACCCACACTGTATTCACTTCTATAGAGCCCCTCAAAGACCTGGCATTTCCTACAGCTCCACTTTTTTCTCGCTCACCTGAACCCCACCTGCCCCGATTACAGAATCACTGACTAACATCTCATTTGCAGAAGAGAAACTGAGGCTGAGACTAAGGTGACACAACTAGAGCCCAGCTTCCTGGACTCCAAGCCCGGGCTCTCATTTGCACTGTAGGACTCCACGTTCCCTGACTGGCTCAGAAGGCTGAGTTTCAGACTCTCACACCATAAGGCTAATCCACAAATCTCAGATGCTTTTGAAATCTAACATTATGTGTGGCTGAACTCTTAGGAATTCATCATTTCTCTAATTAGAGTTGACTACTTATACATGTTTGAAGCGAAAACACAGCCTGACACATAATTTAAAATGCTGTGTTTTTGAGCACTGCTGCCCCTAAAAGGTCAAATCTGCCTAAGACTGAGAGTGGAAGGCCATTCACATGTAATGCAAACCACAGGTTTCCCAGGCCAAAGACTTACGCAGTAAATGAAATTGGCTACTGCACGCGGCCACCTGCTTGGACAAACACACACCTTGCATACTGGTTTTGTATAGAGTGAGCTCTTCCATTATTGACTGGAAGGGCTGTAAGAATATGGATGATCTCAAGGATAGGTAAAGTTATCCTAATGAAACCACATAGGATATTAATAGACTTGTACAAAACCTGAAATAATACCTGGAACAGTGTGTCTGCATTTTGTAGCTATTTTACCAAAATGTTTGAGCTGCTTCTTCACTAGGATGCCATCCTTCATCATGCCAGTAGGGAGTCATCTCCCCCTGAAAACTGCTACTACATTTTCTAAGCACCCCTTCATTCAGCTTGTTTGATGTTTTCCAGTGAAGTGGTTTGTAAACATATGTTCCTTCTGTCTTCTACTGGAGTGCAAACTCCTTAAAGACAGGGGCCAGATTCTTCACTTCTGTCATTCCCACGTGGTTTGGTTCATTTCAGTTCTTAACTTTGTCTTATTGTTCAATGAGTGAGTGGATATTTACTCTGCTTTGTGAGGTACAGGCAAGCATCTGAAAGTATTCCGGATCTAGTCTTTTATCTTTGGTTAGTGTAGAAGACAGGCCTCATTTTGTCTGCCTCCTTAAACATCCTAAGGCATAGGGTGACATATCACAAAACCCTTGCTTCTTGGCAGTTTTTGGCACCACTCACAGCTCCAGAGCCCTCGTTAGATCCTTGGCTTGCCCTGGGAGGACAGCCCACAAGCATGCTTTTCAGGATGCAGCATGTGGCTGTGAGGCAGGTGGCTCAACACCCGCCCACTCCAGTATGTCTGCACACAAGGACTCCACAGCATCCAGCCGCTCAATCTGTACCAGTTTTGTGAGCAGCTCAGGGATGCTGTAGCCTGCTGTGCTGATGCGGTCAAAGAGCTGCATGCCATCTGTCATGCCCCCAATCTCATCCCTCTTCAGGCCGAAGCTCTCAGCAAGGTGGCGCCACGTTTTCACAACAGCCTTCTCAGAGTTGTACGTGGAGCTGAGCATTCGGCTAGTCTTCTCGAGGCAATCAAATGGCAGCTCCGTGGGGCTGAGACCTACAGACACCAATGGCCACAGTTAGATGTTGCAAGTTACAGTCAATAGAAGGTCAACACCATGAAAAATTATTTAAATGAAATAAAAATTATTCAGAAATTTTTTTAAATTGTAAAACAAAACAGATGCAGAAAGCCACCTAAAACAAATGCATAACTTAAGGCAAACAACACCTAGAACACTGCCAGCCCCAAGAAAAGGCTGTGCGTGTACCCTAACCCCAATAGTAGCCACTTCCCCACTAGGAAAATGACAGCTGTATTGACTGTGATAGTAACCCTCTCATGACCATTTTTAGCAGTTCTCAAAGACTTAAGTTATCCTTAGTTGGGTAACCCTGTCTCCTATGGGGCTGGACTGAGGAAGGGGTCAAAGGGATGGTATCATGTCTCTTTAGGGAACAGTAGTCAACTTTATGGTGGGTGCTCTCAGTGTTAGCCCCAGATTTGGGTTATCTGAACCAAGTCACTGCCAACTCTGGTCTGATGGTTCTCGGGCTTCACTGTACATTAGACTCACCTAGGAGCATTTAAAAACTTGATATTGCTGCTTCTGGAAGATAAGAGTAGATATAATTTTCCCTAATCCTCCCATTCTGAATAAAACAAACACAAGAAGTCTCTGAAAAGTGGAGAGAAGACAACCAACTAGGGACCTCGATATGGATGGGATGGTGGTAAGTTCCCTAGGTTTCCTTTAGCCTCATATATTCCAGACATGGGGCAGAAAAGTCCAGAAATCCAGAAATAATAGCAAGCACAGACAAAAACAGCCCCAACAGAAGTCTTCTCTCTCTAGTTAGAATACTAGGAAAAGAGCAGCCTAGCAAGCATGAAACATTTAGACAATAATTGCTCTATTCCAGCCAAACACCACAGAAAAAATTGTGTCCCTATTCCATCCAGGGTAGCAAAGACTGAGTGGGGAGCCTAGACTTCCACCCTCACCAGGCTGTAACATTGTGCCAGGTGGTGTCAGGAAAGGCCATATAGGGAACTGGGAATTTCTCATCAACCAGCTGGTAACAACTCCCCTGTCCCTGTGGTGACCATGTTGGGAGCCATACTCCCAAATCCCAAGTAGCAGTAAAAAGGAGCCCCCATTGCATGTCAGTGAAGAGTGGGGAATTTGGACATCTACCTTCACCAGACAATAGCAAGACAGCACCCTCATTCTCCTGCCACAGAGCTATTGAAAGGAGTCAGCTAAAATAAAAGGCTTAAGTAAGACCCAGAGTTTTATATCAGGACATGAAACTGTACAGGTTTCAAAATGAATTCACTCATCATACCAAGAACCAGGAAGATGTCAAATGAGTGAAAAAAGCAAATCAATAGATACTAACACTGAGATGACGGATGTTAGATGATCTGAAAACAGTTTTAAAGAAGCCATAATAAAAGTGCTTCAAAAAGCAATTATGAACACACTTAAAACAAATGCAAAAATAGAAATCCTCACCAAAAAAATAGAAAATGTAAGAAAGAAATGAAAATATTAACTAAAAAAATACAATAACCACAATAAAAAGCTCAGTAGATGTGCTCAATGGCAGAATAAAGACAGGGGAAAGAATCAGTGAGGTGGATAATGAAAATTAGAAGTTGAAATTATTCAGTCTTAGAAAATAAACGGAAAAACACAGAGCCTTAGGGAACTGTGGGGTAATAACAAAGGAGCTAACATTTGTGTCATGAAATTTTAGAAGGAGAGAAGAAGAGAATGGGGCAAAATAAGTACTCAAAGAAATGATGGCTTAGAATTCCCCAAATTTACACTTGATCTTAGCCAAAAGGCCAAGAAGCGATAGAATTCCCCAAATTTATAAAGAGAAATAAGTCTACAGATTCAAGAAGCAAGCAAATCCCAAACAGGATAAACCCAAATATATTCACATCAAAATACATCATAAATGAACTTCTGAAAACAAAAGACAAAGTCT
Organism: Sapajus apella; assembly: GCF_009761245.1. Classification (NCBI taxonomy): domain Eukaryota; kingdom Metazoa; phylum Chordata; class Mammalia; order Primates; family Cebidae; genus Sapajus; species Sapajus apella. Next base: position 3,088,371 of record NW_022437074.1, read on the forward strand.
TAGAAACAGCCAAAGAAAAACAATGTCTAACCTAGAGAGGGAAAACAATTAGAATGACAATACATATATAATCAGAAACCTGGAGGCCAGAGAGAAATGTTATGGTATTTACAAGTACCGAAAGAAAAGAACTTTCAACCCAGCGTTGCATTCCAGGTTGCAGTGAACTGAGTGAAAATATGCTTCAGGAATGCATGAGAATATCAAGACATTCAAGTCAAAGAAAAATTAAGAATTTATCACCAGCAGACCTACCCGAAAAGAAGCAAAAGGAAATTCTATAAACAGAAAGGAAATAATAAAAGAATGAAACTTGAATCATCAGAAAAGAACATAGTGAGCAAAACTATGGGCAAATACAATAGACTTTCCTCCCCTTTGTAAGTTTTCTGAATTATGTTAGGTAGTTGAAGCAATTTATATGGTTTTAAATATGTATAGAGGAAATATTTACAACTATAAACAGGGAAGTTAAAGGGACATAAAGAAAGGTAAAGTTTTTATACTTCATTCAAATTGGCAAAATGATAACACCAGTAAGGCCAGGCACGGTGGCTCATGCCTGTAATCCCAGCACTTTGGGAGGCTGAGATGGGTGGATCACCTGAGGTCAGGAGTTTGGGACCAGCCTGGCCAACATGATGAAATGCTGTCGGTACTAAAAACACAAAAAACAGCTCAGCGTGGTGGTGCACACCTGTAATCCCAGCTACTCAGAAGGGATTGAAAAATCGCTTGAACCTGGGAGGCAGACGTTGCAGTGAGCCAAGATTGTGCCACTGCACTCCAGCCTGGGCAACAGAGTGAGACTCTATCTCAAATGATAATAATAATAATAATGACACCAGTAGACTGATAAGCTATATGTGTAAATGCAATGTCTAGAGGAACTACTAAAATAACTATGGAAAAAGATAAAATAACATATCACAACAACAAAATAAAAAATTATCACTCAAAAAACACCAAAATCAAATTTTAAAATATGTTCAAGTGATCCACAAAAAAGCAGGAATAAAAAAAACACAGAAATGAAAAACAGAGACAACAAACAGTAAACAAAATACAAAATAGCAGACTTAAGCCCTAACATGACAATGACTACATTTAATGTAAATGGTTTAAATACTAACTAAAGGCTGAGCGTGGTGGCTCACACCTGTAATTTCAGCACTTTGGGAGGCCAAGGCAGGTGGATCACCTGAGATTGGCAGTTCAAGACCATTTTGGCCAATGTGGTGAAACCCCATTTCTATTAAATATACAAAATTAGTTGGGTGTGGTGGGGCATGCCTGTGATCTCAGTTACTTGGGAGGCTGAGGCAGGAGAAATGCTTGAACCTGGGAGGTGAAGGTTGCAGTGTCACATCATTGCACTTTAGCCTGGGCAACGAGAGTGGAAACTCAAAAACAAAAACAAAAACAAAACAACAACAGCAAAAAACTAAAAGGCAGAGCTTGGTAGAGTAGATTTAAAAATTTACCCAGTTATATGCTGTCTACAAGAAACTTAATTCAATATAATGAGAGAGGCTGGTTGGAAGTAAAAGGATGAAAAAATACATATCATGCAAACTTCAATAAAAAGAAGGCAGAGTGGCTATAACATCAGTTAAGGTAGGCTTCAGAGAAAAAATTACCAGAAAGTGACATTTAATATGATAAAAAGATCAATCCAAGAAAACATAGGAATCCTAAATGAATATGCACCAAATAACAGAGCTCCAAAATATGTAAAGCAAAAACTGATAGACCTGAAAGAAGAGATAAATTCACAATTATAGTTGATGACCTTAACATTCCTCACTCAGTAACTGATAGAACAATTAGAAAAAAATCAGCAAGACTATAGAACTTAACAATCATCAACCAACAAGATCTAATCGACATTTATAGAACATTCCATTCAACAAGAGCAGAATACACATTCTTTATAATTACTGGCCTTAAACGTTGACAAATTAAAATAATTGAAATTATACAAAGTATATTCCTCTACCACAATAGAATTAAAATATAAATCAATAACAGAAAAATCTTCACACATTTGAAAACTAGACAACAGTCATCTAAATAATCCACAGGTCAAAGAGGAAGTCTCAATGAAAAATTTAAAATGAATGAAAATAAAAATACAATATGTTAATATTTGGGAGACACAGTTAAAGTAGTACTGAGAGGGAAATTTATAGCACAAATACATACAAAAGAGGAAAACTCTCAAGTTAATTATCTAAGCTCCCCTCTCAAGCACTTAGAAAAAGATTAACAAACCAAATGTACATACAAAGAAATAAATAATTTAAAAAGAAGAGCAGTAATCAATGAAATTGAAAACAGTAATTTAAAAGAGACCAATATTTGAAAATGATATTCAATAGTTGAAAACGAATATTTGAAAAGAGACAGTTATTTGAAAAGATCAACATAACTGACAAAGAAAATATAGAGAACATATAAATTAACAATATCAAGAATGAAGCAGGAGATATCACTGCAGACACTGTAGATATCAAACAGATAATAAGGGAAAACTATGCAACTCTAACTCTACACGTATAAATTTGACAACTTAGGTGAGAATAAACAATTCCTCAAAAACCATAAACTATCACAGCTTATTCAATATAAGATAGATCATTTGAATAGACTTCTATTAAGGAAGCTGAATTTGTAATTGTAAAAATCTTCAGATGGGTGTGGTGGCTCACGTCTGTTATTCCAGCACTTTGGGAGAGACCAAGGTGGGTGGATTGCTTGAGGTCAGGAGTTCAAGATCAGCCTGGCCAAGATGGTGACCATTTCTACTAAAATACAAAAATTAGAACCGGACATGGCGGCTCATGCCTGTAATCCCAGCACTTTGGGAGGCCGAGGCTGGTGGATCACGAAGTCAGGAGTTTGAGACCAGCCTAGCAAACATGGCAAATCCTTGTCTCTACTAAAAATACAAAAATTAGCTGGGTGTGGTGGCACGCACCTGTAATCCCAGCTACTCAGGAGGCTGAGGCTGAAGAATTGCTTGAACCTGGGAGGCAGAGATTGCAGTGAGCTGAGATCATGCTACTGCCCTCAAGCCTGGGACAGAGCAAGACTCTATTTTAAAAATAAATAAATAAATAAAATTACCTGGGCATGGTGGCATGTACCTGTAATCCCAGCTTCTTGGGAGGCTGAGGCAGGAGAATCGCTTGAGCCTAGGAGACGGAGGTTGCAGTGAGCTGGGATCATGCCACTGCATTACAGCCTCGGTGACAGAGTGAGACTCCATCTCAAAAAAAAAAAAAAAAAAAAAAAAACCCCAAAAGAAATCTCTAGGTCCACATGATTTCACTGAAGAATTCTACAAAATATTTAAGAAAAAATTAATAGCAATTCTACATGATCTTTTCTCGAAACAGAAAAAGAAGAAACATTTCCTAACTTATTCTGTGAGGGTAGTATAAATTTGATACCAAAATCAGACAAAGATAAAAAACCACAAACCACAGACCAATATCTTTCATGAGTATAAATGCAAAATCTTTAACAAAACATTAGCAAATAGAATGTAACCATACAAAAAAGAATTGTATGCTTATTTCAGGGAGGCAAGGCTGGTTCAATATTTAAAAATTATTGCAATCCACTCAAAAATTAATATCAACCATTTATAAAATGCCTAGAGCTAATATTATACTTAATGATGAAAAATGGAATGCTTTTAGGATCAGAAATAAGGAAAGGATTTCTGCTTCCACTTCATCACTTATATTCACTGTAGTGCTGGAAGATATAGCCAGTGCAATGAAATGAGAAAATTAAAAAGAATAAAATGAGAAAAGGAAAGAAAAGGTATACAGATTGGAAAAGAAGAAATAAAACTGTCCCATTTGCAGATGTGATTATCTATGTAGAAAATCCCAAGGAATCTACAAGAAAACTCCCATAAGTGAATTCAGCAAGGTCGCAGGATACAAGATAAACATATCAAAATCAATTGTATTTCTATATAACTAATAATGAATGTATGGCCACTGACTTTAAAATGTCATTTACAGTTGCTCAGAAAATAAAAAATACAGTGTAAATCTAGCAAAATGCACACAGAACTTGTAATTTGGAAACTACATAATGCTGATGAAAAAAAATCAAAGCTATGCTGAATAAAGAAAGAGATATACCATGTTCATGGCTCAGAAGACTCAATATATAAAGATGTCAAATCTTCCCAGATACAGTTTTGTTGCAACTCATTAAAATCCCAGCAAGGCATTTTGTACATATAGGGCAGATTATTCTAAAACTTATAAGGAAAGGCAAAGGAACTAGAATAGCTAAAATATTTTTGAAAAAGTAAAAGAAAATTGGAGCAGTCTATTTGATTTCAAGACCTATATAAGTTATTATATAATTTATTCAAGAATCAAGACTGTGTGCTATTATCAGAGAGACAGACATGTAGATCAATGTAATGGAAAAGCGACCCCAGAAAATAGACCTATACAAATATACCAAACTGATTTTTAACAAAAGTTCGAAAGCAATTCAATGGAGGAAAGATACTTTTTCAAAAAAATGGTGCTGGAGCAATTGGACATCCATAGACAAAAAAATGAACTTTGATACAAGTATTATATCTTCTATAAAAATCAACTCAAATGCAAAATACAAAACTATGTGAACTTGAATGCAAAACATAAAAACTATGTGGACTTAGGCTGTGCATGGTGGCTCACACCTGTAATCCCAGCACTTTGGGAAGCCGAGATGGGTGGACCACCTGAGGTTGGGAGTTTGAGACTACGCTGACCAACATGGAGAAACCCTTTCTCTACTAAAAACACAATTAGCCAGGCATGGTGGTGCATGCCTGTAATCTCAGCTACTCGGGAGGCTGAGGCAGGGGAATTGCTTGAACTCAGGAGGTGGAGGTTGAGGTGAGCCAAGATCGCACCATTACACTCTAGCCTGGGCAATAAGAGTGAAACTCCATCTCAAAAAGAAAAAAAGCCAAACTATGTGGACTTAAATGTAAAACATAAAACTATAAAACTTCTAGAAAGAACTGGGAGCAAATCTCTAGGATCTAGGACTAGGCAAAAGAGATCTTAGATTTGACACAAAAAGCACAATCCATAAAAGGAAACTTTATAATTAATTTCATAAATTTGACTCATAAAAATCATACAATCTCATTGAAAAAAATGGGCAAAAGACGTGAAGAAACATTTTACTGAAAAGAACATACAGATGAGAAATAAACACAAGAAAGGATATTCAAACAACAGGAACATGCAAATTAAGATCACAAGAAGATATCACAACACACTTCTCAGAATAGCTAAAGCAAAACTTAGTAACACCACCAAATGCTGGCAAGGGTATGGAGAAACTAGACCATTCACACACTGCTAGTTGGAATGTAAAATGGTACAACCACTTTGGAAAACAGTTTGGCAGTTTTTAAAAAAAAACCAACCATGCAACTATCATACAATGCAACAAATGCACTCCTGTGTCTTTATGCTAGATAAATCACGATTGATGTTCACACGAAAACCTATACACAAATATTTATAGCACCTTTATTCATGATAGCCCTTAACTGGAAATAACCCTGATATTCTTCAACAAGTGAATGGTTAAACCAACTCTGGTCCATTTATGCCACAGACTACCACCTGCCTAGTGTGCACCAGGCTCCACTCCTGCTGCCTGGCCAGGCCAAGGTGTCTCAGGAGGCCAGCAGTGGGAAAATCCCTGACCTCAGGGGTTTTCATTCCTTAGCAATAGAGAGGAACGGACTATTGATACATGGAACAACCTGGCTGGACCTCCAGTGAATTATGCTGAGTGACAAAAGCCATTCACCAACAGTTACATACTATGTGATTCTACTTATATAACACTTTTGAAATGACAAAATTACAGGAATGGAGAACAGATTCGTGGTTTCCAGGGGCCTAGGTGAGGGTGAGGTGGGTGGGAATTGACTGTCGCTACAAAAGGGCAACAGGAGAGGTCTTCATATGAAAGCTGGGTCTAGCTTCACTGTGCCAATATCAATGTCCTGGTTGTGACTTCCGTGTATATTTTTACAAGATGTTATTCTTAGGAGAAACTGAGTAAAGGGCATGTGGTATCTCTCTGTATTATCTCTTACCACTGCATGGTAAGAAGTATCTCAAAATAAAAAGTTTAATTAAAAACAAAAACAACAACAACAAGAAAGACACACAGAGGCCTGGGATTCACCCCTGACCAATCACATCAGGGTGTTGCGGCAGATGGAGTGGGCTGGGTGGGCAGAGATGGTGTTAAGACCTGCAGGTGACTCTAATGTTCATCAGGGATGGGCTCTGGGCTCAGGTTCTCAGCTCTGGCTGTGTCAGCATCAGGCAGACCTGGGAGCTGAGGGTGGCTGAAGACATGGGGCTGCAAGCTCCCACCCCTCTCAGGCCTACTGGAGGGAATTCTTTTACATGTGAGGTTCCTAAAATTAATTTGAAAACTCCTGCCCCAGGGGTGTGGATTCAACATTTTTTGGAACAGAAAAGAGCTTCCTGGTGGATGGAAGGTGAGTCCTAGGCCATCTTCCCCTGGGCAGCTGACAGCCCCAGGCCATGCCAGGTGAGATCAGGCAGGCTGACCTGGGACATGTATTTATGGAGAGATGCCACATTTCAGCAGGCAGCCAAGAATTCTTGGCCCTGGAGTTCACCCACAGTATAGTTATTTCTGGTCAAATAAGCACCGGACCAGAAAGCCCGCCAGGCCACAGGGGGCTACACTTGGCCTACGGTGGGGTTGGGGATGGGAGGAGGGATATTGGGGGCATTGGCGAGCTGCCCATCTTGCACCAGGTTCCACTCCTGCTGCCTGGCCAAGCCAAGGAGTCTGAGGAGGGAGGACAGCAAGGCCAGCAGTGGAAAACCCCTGATCTCAGTCACGAGGGGTTTATCTTCGGAGTTAATAAGTAATTTAGAGAGTGGATTTTGCAGGAACTGGAAGCTGAGGATTATGATTTCAGATTGCAGTGCTGACAGTCCTAGTCCTGTTGCCTCTTACCTGCCCACACCCAAGCCCAGGTTACAGGGAGACAGTCTGACTCAGTTCAGAAAGCTGATGGGAGGGGAGGCTGGAGGCTCCCAGGGTCATCGGACATCGGGGACGCTCGAGGGCAGGGAGAGGGCAGCTAAGTCTAGGATCAGTGACTGATCTCGTTTCCCAGATGATGACGCCAGCGTGGAGACAGGCCCTGGGTACACAGGAGGTCTGAGGCTGCACGGGTCCTGCTCCCTGACCCTGTGTGTCCCTGCAGTGGGTGCCTGCACTGGGCTGTCCTCACCCCATGCGGGGAAGGGCCATGGAAGCCCTGGGAGATGCCTTCTAATATCTGGGAGCCAGATTCCATTTCCCCACTCCTGAAGTCCGCTCCAGCGGCCATTCTGACCCCAGCGTGGCAACTGGATGGGCGGCTTCCCTCAGTTCCCCTCGTAGGAGCCTCAGGGCTCCAGGCACAGCCCTTCACGTCGGTGCAGTGGGCACCACTTCTCTCAGGCTTCCTTTCAGCTTACCTTCTACGACTCCACAGACGTTGGCATACACATCCAGGATCTTTTTCCTCCGGCTTTGAATCTGTAAAAAAGAGGAGAATTTTCACCTCCAGAAAGGCAGCAACAGCAGTGAGGAGGCAAATCCTCCATGTCAGCAGGGCAGGGGCAGCTGCGCCCAGCACCAGAGATGCTGCACCCAGACCCCCGTCAGCACCCCAGCCCTGACACACAGGGAGGAGGGCTTCTTCAGGTTTTCCCACTCAAACAACTTTGGGGCCCACCAGGGGTGCTTCTTAGGCTCAGCTGGGTGGTCAGACTCACAAGACACTTGGAGACACCCCTGACATCAGTCTGTTTGAAAAGATGACCATGGACTCCCACTTGCCCTCAGGACATCTGTGCCACAGCAGAGCTGCGCAGGGCTCCCATTCCAGATCATGTGGCTGGTGCCAGGAGACCAGGCCCACAGGTTAATAAGAAAGTAATTTAGAGAGTGGACTTTGCAGGAACTGGAAGCTGAGGATTATGATTTCAGATTGCAGTGCTGACAGTCCTAGTCCTGTTGCCTCTTACCTGCCCACATCCAAGCCCAGGTTACGGGGAGACAGCCTGACTTGGCTCAGAAAGCTGATGGGAGGGGAGGCTGGAGGCTCCCAGGGTCATCGGACATCGGGGACGCTCGAGGGCAGGGAGAGGGCATCTAGGATAAGTGAGGGGGCTGCAGAGTCCTGGGGCCACGGACACCTATCTCTCTTGTAACAACTCCACAGGTTTCCAGGGTCCCTGCAAGTGGCAGCTCCATTACAGGGGTCACTGAACTTGGGGCAGGCCAGAGCATGGCATCCTATCAGGACCAGCCCAGAGCCAAGATCTCAACTGGGCATTTTGCCATCAGTGATGTTGCCTAGCAACACAGCTGTCTGCGGCTGAGGTCTGCAGCCAGGGACACAGACTAGAGAGACGACCACAGGCGAGGCCCGCATGGAGCCCAAGAGGGCTCTGCCCACCTTCGCTCTCACCCCCACCCTGCTCCTGGCCACAGCACATTACAGGGTGGTAGGTGACGATAAAATCCTGGGGACAGTTTCTACATGTGAGCTTGTTTTTATATTCTAAAAAATGCATACAAGAAAAATGTGTGTGTGTGTGTGTGTGTGTGTGTGTGTGTGTGTGTACGTTTAGAAAATTTTCTGGTTGGATAAAACCCAGTATGTTTACAAGGGTCTTTTTCTGCCCTCTGGCATTCCAAGTGATTTTACCTTTTTTCTCTTTGCTTATTATTTTTCATTTTTGTGTGTGAAGCTATATAATAAAAAGAAAGTAGCTGGGGGCAGTGGCTCATGCCGGTAATCCTAGCACTTTGAGAGGCTGAGGTGGGTGGATTGCCTGAACTTGGAGTTTGAGACCAGCCTGGGCAACACTGTGAAACCTTGTCTCTACTAAAATACAAAAAAAATTAGCTGGGTGTGGCAGCATGCGCCTGTAGTCCCAGCTACCCAGGAGGCTGAGACAGGAGAACCGCTTGAACCCAGAAGGTGGAGATTGCAGTGAACCAAGATCGTGCCACTGCACTCCAGACTGAGCGACAGAGTGAAACTCCTGTTAAAAAAAAAAAAAAAGTGTTTTTCCCCCCTTTGGACTATCTTGCTGTGAACCTGCCACTGTCCAGGTCTCCTATCTTGGACTTTTGGCAGAAACACCCAGTCTTTCAGGAAAGCTGATTCAGTAAGAAAGCTCTAGTCGTGCAGCTATGAGGGAGCCACATCTCACAGTTCATCATGGCACCTGCAGGAGCCTCACCCCGGCTGACTTGTTGCTGGTGGCAGACTTCTCCCTGGCCAGGTGAACCAGCGACAGCAGGCACAGCTCCGGGGAGCCCTGCTTGTCAGGGGCGGGCTCCTCGTCACTGTCCACGCTCCGGCTCAGCAGCTGCTCATTCTCGGACGAGGCATCATTCTCGCTGCAAAAACAAGAGCAACAGTTGTTAGCAGTGCCTGGGGGGCTGCAGCCCTGACACGTTCTCCCATGGTGAACTTATTCATTCCCCTACTGTGAACAGTTGGGTACAATGACTTACTTGTTTTTCAAGCATTTACTGGGCACCTCATGGGCATGGGGCCAGAGGACATGAGATGAGACAGATACACCCGTGGTTCCCTGCTCTTTTCCAAGCAAGTCCGTGGTGGGTGACCTGCAGGTGTCTAAGGGACTGGGGCTGCCACTGAGGGTGGAAGGCATCCAAGAGCCTCTCCTTTCCTGCTGTCTAACATGTGGTGGATGCTCTGTGAAGGTTCATTGGATATGTCCTAGATCCCTGTATTTAATCCCAATAAGGATCAAGTTCAACTGGTGTCTTCATGTTAAGCAAATAGGTTTATGTGACTGGCACTGGATCCATGCCAGCTCTCTAGAGTCACTGAAAAGGGAACTGAATGGAGCCTTGTGCCTGGAAAGACCCCTCTTGACTAATGGGGTGACCTGGCTGACCTGTGTGCATTGCAGGGGGTGGCACAGCAAGCCCCAGCAGGTGACTGGGTGGGCGGTCGGACGTACCAAGCCCGGGATCATGCCGCCCCATGGCTCATGGCCCGCATGGGACCCAGGGTCTGCCCTAGGCACATGTGGGTTGGAGCTTAAACTCTCTTAAAACCATTCCAAGTATATGAAAAACAATGTTCTTTTTTAGAGGCATCCCGCTTGTTTCCTGTGGTTTGGCCGAAGACTTCTTTTTTCTTAAAAAAAAAGATTAAAACTAGGTTACAGCAATGAAGCCCATATGCAAACACAACCCTAGAGATGGGGTAATACAAAGAAAATGAGAACATAATGAAGTCCTGGTGGGACCCACTTCCTCATCAGGCTTCAGGGCCTCCCAAAGAGGTGGTAGGGCCCATCCCTGTCCCCACTAGAGAGCAGGTGAGGTGAAGCAGGTGAGGCGGCACCCACATCCTGTCTCCAAGACGCAAGGACAAAAAAGCAGGGACAAAAGCTCACTGCCTTGCTGTCTTTTAACATCCAACTGTCAGGGTTCAATTTGTATTTGGTATTTGTGTATGAAATAAGTATATATTTTTTCCTAGTAGGGCCCCGAGTTTTCCGTGTCTTTAACTGAAACTCAAGTCACGGGGCATGTCTCTGGTCTTTTGATTTCTGGGGATAAGAAAGGCCTGAATATCAGAAGGGAGAGGCTGAGATAGAATGAGATAAGGCTGGGCTGGAGGCTGGGGAGCAAATTCAGTCTCTAGGGAGGTCCTATTTCAGAGTTACATCCATGCAAGGTGACCAGGTCCTGCCCTTGGTCCTGGGATCATCAGTAGCTCGTATCTGGCACCTCCCACCAGCCATGCACAGTGGGGCTTAGACCACAGATTCCTGTGGGGGTTCAGTTGGAATTGAGGCACTTGCAGGAAATAACCACCCCAACACACACTCTGCTTTTCTTTCCTAGTATGCAGAGACTTCATATTTGTTTGCCTTCTGCCCTTGTGTCAGTGTTGAGAGACACTGGAGTTTTCCAGATGAGATAATGCACCTGGCAATACTTCATGAATGCCAAAGTGCCACACAGATGCTGGATCAATTATTATTCCTCGAAAGGAATGGCTTTGGTGAGCTGCAGGAAGATCATGGGATTGGGGCAGGAGAGGAGGGCTTAACCTCTGCTCTTCCTGTAATCAATTTGATGATCTGGTGGCTCTGTGCCCCATCGGCCAAGGGAGGCACTGCTGTGCGGGTGTCCTTCCAGTGAAGCCTGCAGTGGCCATGGGGACGAGACCTGGCAGGGGGTCCAGGCACATTGCCTTGCTGGGAACTGATGCTGTGGGGTTGATTTTTGGAAGCTATGCAGGACCAAGTCCAAATAACCATCCCACTGGATGAATAAAATATTTATTTCCTTCTACTCTCGATTTTAAAGCAGGGGCTGGTTCCACACCTTGATGTGTGGTAAATGTGGGAAAGGCGTCACCTGTCAAATCTCCTGCTGCAGAGGCCTCTTTATGCCATGTGGCCCCTTGGGAGCCTGGACTCAGACCCCTGCCCTGCCACTCACTAGTGTGTGACCTTGGGACTTCCACACCTCAGTGTGGTATCCTATAGACAGGGATGATACGAGCACCTTGCTCCTGGGCTGTGCGGGGAGGGTGCGTTCACAGCCCTAGCCCAGCGCCTGGTGGGCAGTAGGCACCGAAGCTATTAGCCATCATCACCCTAGTTACCAGCATTACGGTGGCAGCAGTCCTGGCGCCGGCACGAGTGGTACCCGTGTGTTGGCTGCAGCAGCAGTCTCAGGGGCTGCCGCATGCGTTCTCGGCTTTATGTTCTGCCCTCCCAATCTGGAGAAGGGGCATGTGGAAGTCGGATGTTAAGAAGGAAGGCCCAGGGAATTTGGCAAGATGCATGGGCAAAGGCCTGACCCCAGAGCAATAGACAGCCATTCCCACAAGCTCTCATAGCATCTGACCCCTGCCAGTCAGCAAGGAGGCGGCAGGGACTGTATGTTGCCAAGCGTCCCCATGGTGTGCCGGGCCAGCCTGTCAGTGCACTAGGCTGCACTCTGGCTCCCCTCCCTGCTCAGGGGCCACAGGACCCCAGCTTCAGCCTGGCGGTGGGGGCTTCCACATACCTCTTGGTGGGCTTTGCTGGAGTTGCTGTCAGCTTCTCAAATTCATCCTTCTCAGAGAACATCACCACATTGTCTGTAGGAAAATGGGGAGGTTGGAGAGACAGGAGTTAGACTCGGCTTATGGCTCGGCGCTCAGCCTGACCCTCCTCTGAGCTTCCTATTGGGCAGAGCTGCCCGGTGTCTGCATGGCACCACCCCAGGGTAAGCACAGCATGGTTCAGCATACAAGAACAGAAGCAGCAAGGAGGCCACTGCCAGGGACACCCTCTACCCAGAGACGGGCACCGTGCACATGGGTTGTGGAAGCCTTGGTTCACAGACCTGGGGCCTCTTTCTTCTCCTCATCCTTGCCCACTGGGGCCTCCACACTCTTCCCCGGGTGGCTTGTGCAGCAGGCTGGGGAGAGAGGAGGGAGTGAGCAGGCAGGCTCTCCGACAGGGGGAGTTGACGGAGAGTCCAGGAGGCAGGGCACCGGCGCATGGGGGCCATCACCTGGGGCAGAGGGCTTTGTCTTCAGGATGTAGAACATGATGATGAGGACGATGGCGATGGCCATGATGAAGATGGTGGACATCGCAATGATCAGGGCAGTGGCCAGGTGTCCTTGGCCTGAGAGCTCTGCTGGTGGAGAGAAGGCATGAATGACCCAGAGCTCAGGATCCCTGCTGGACTTTCCTCCAGGACTATGGCCCCTGGAAGCAATGGCCCTGCCCCTGGGATGCTTTCAGGGAACCCTGGAATCTGAAGTGCTTGCTTATTCTGAGAAACAAATCCTCCACATTAGCTTTGGCTGCCAGACCAGGACTGCCCACAGCCCTGCTCACTGCCCTCAGACTGGCCTCTCCAGACGTCTCCAGGAACATCATGGTCTGGGGTCACCCGCTGTTCCTAGGGAGCTTGCTCTTGCTTCTACTACTTTGGGAACCTGAGGGCAGAGCTTGGTGTGGAGAGGAAGAAAGGCCAGTGAACAAGAGTGTCTGGAAGGCCGCACAATTCAAGTTCGGGCATTTCCAAACAAAAGTCAGCTCTGGATTCCAGGTTTGGCACCATCTTGCACCTCATGCAATTTCAACCTAAGTGTCATCGTAAGATCCCCAGGGCACAGGCCACCTACTCCACCTGCTCTGCCACCTCCACCAGGCAGTCACCCTGGGGGATTTTGCTCCTTAGTCACCCTGGGGGATTTTGTTCACTTCCCTGGTTAATATGGACCTTGGATGCATAAAATGCCCTGAAGCTCATTCTCACTCTCTAAAATAACCAATCAGGACTTGGATTATCTTGAAGTAAGATCCAGATTCGCCACCACCAAATAGACAGGAGACAAGCATCTGAAGCTCCTGGATCATCTGGGGGGGGCGGCGGCGCCAGAGCTGAGGGCCCCACATGTGGGCACTGAATCTCCTGTGGGTGCATTTGTAGGAAAACCAGCCTCCCAGCATCATCTGGGGAGTACCTGTAACAGCATTTGCATGCCAGGTCTGGATGACATAAGAGTTTTAATATTCTCCGTGTTGTGAGCGATTCCCCTGGGGCATGTGCAAATGAGATTCATATATCCTTGCCCAGCAGTCTTGCCTTTTGCTCTGCCTTAGTGTGTGGGAGAACCAATGAGGCTGATGAGCTGGGGCCTCTGAGGGCTCTGGAAGGTATCTCATGGCTCTCTGAGACCTGGGCCCAAAATATGCTTCAATAACAGGCTGGCACTAAACCAGTGAGAGGGAAAGGCCAAGCCAGCTGGAGGGCTGACTCTGAGAGACATATTGAACTTTGGGGTCTTCCTCAATCCCTTCTTCCCTGAGGGGTTGGGGAGAATGAAATATACTTGCTGCAAGTGAATATTAAAGTGCTATAGTCAGCAGGTTTATATGAAAGCTGGTGATAGAATTGCTGTTGACTCCTGGCCAAACCAAAGCCCAGGATGCCTAGTCTCTCCTCCTGGCCAGGCTTGCAGCTGCCTGAGCTGCCCACCTGCTGCTCTGCCCCCTGCCCCTACCTTCATCACCAGCACCTCCCAGCTGGCTCAGGACACCCAGGGAGGGATCAACTCTGCTCCTTGCAGAGTTAATTACTTCCTGTATGGGGGGTGGGGTGGCACCATGTCATTCAATCACATTAGGGACGTGAGGCCAGGTGGGGAAGCACACCATAATCATTACTCATAATCATTTCCTCTCTTCCTCTGAGCGTTCTTCCGAGAACCACCTAACTCCAGGTGATCGATACCTGAGCGCCCTCCTTACCTTTATGGGCGTGCTGGAAGGGAGACAGGGTGCTGCTGCCCGAGGTGCCAGGGAAGTTGGCAGAAGCTCCTGAAGTGGCTCCCACACCTGCAAGGAAAACAGAGTCCCTCAAATGATCTAGAGAAGCACCACCTTCAAAGATGCTGCCACAGAGCTAGTGGATCTATATTCATGATCTTGAATGGGCTTGAGGCAGCGAGGGCCAAGAGGAGCTAAATAGCTGTATTTCTTAGAGTGTTTAATGAACCCTAAGGAGTCATGGTTATTGTTCTTTAAATAAAAGCACTCATGTGATAACTGTTAAAATTAAACAGTAACAGTTGGGGAGTTTTGCAAGCCTCACCAACTCAATTTTCCTATGCTTGGAGACAAAGTATATGAAGTCCATAAAAATAAGGAACATAGAGTGTGTATATGAAAGTATTATTAGGGTGACACAATACTTGACTAATTCCTTCAATTACATAGAGTAGGCATGTATTAATACTTTTTCTGGTCATAAAAGCAATATATCCTCACTATTAAAAATCTAGAAAAGGGGCCAGGTATGGTGGCCCACACCTGTAATCCCAGAACTTTGGGAGGCCAAGATGGGTGGATCACTTGAGGTCAGAAGTTGGAGACTAGCCTGGCCAACATGGTGAAACTGTGTCTCTACTAAAAATACAAAAATTAGCCTAGTATGGTGGCAGGCACCTGTAATGCCAGCTACTTAGGAGGATGAGGCAGGAGAATCGCTTAAACCCAAGAGGCAGAGGTTGCAGTGAGCCAAGACTATGCCATTATACTCCAGCCTGGGCAACAATAGAGAAACTCCATCTCAAAAAAGTAAAGATAAAATAAAAATAAAAATCTGGAAAAATCAGAACATGAGAAAAGAGGAAAAGAGCTACCCATGACCTCCTTGAAGTTGACTTTTGCTATTTCTCTCCAGGATTTTTCCTAAGACATTTTTACATAGTTGTGACCAAACTCTTCAACAGCAAGGCAAACCCTCCCTTAAAGCTATCCTTCCTAAAACTCCCCTTCTACAGAAAAAGCATCACTTAGCAGGGATAAAATGGAAGCTGATTTTGTTTTCAGTCAAATCACTAAGAAACAACCAGTCAGGAGAGAGATCCAAGATGGTTGATCACTAGTAGCTCGGGATTGTAGCTCCCAGTGAAAGCCAGAGAACAAGAGGACGCCACACTTTCAGACGAATTTTTGTTGCTCACGGACCAGGAGATTCCCAGCAGAGGAGACCCACGGGTCGCCAGTGTGACTCTTGCGGCTGGCGTGGCGGTTTTGCCGGCGCCTCGGTGCAGCGGTTCTTGGTGCAGAGTCAGAAAAGCACCATCAATCTTAACGCTACTGTTCTAGCCAGTGCAGTGGGTTGCTCAGATTCCGGCGCTGGGAATCAACAAGTTGGACGTCCACTCAGAAACCCGATAAGAAACTCGGTAATTACAAAGATGGCAGATGGATAAATTTATAACGAAGGGAAGAAACCAGCCTAAAAAGGCTGAGAATACCCAAAATCAGAACGCCTCTCCCTCTACAGGGGATCACAGTTCCTCATCAGCAATGGAACAAGGCCTGATGGAGAACAAGTGTGTTCCATTAACAGAAGTAGGCTTCAAAAGGTGGTTGATAAGAAACTTCTGTGAGTTAAAAGAACTTGTTCTAACCCAATGCAAAGAAACTAAGAACTTTGAAAAAAGGTTTGACGAAATGCTAACAAGAATAGACAATTTAGAGAGGAATATAAGTGAATTAATGGAGCTGAAGAACACAACACGAGAACTTCGCGAAGTATGCACAAATTTTAACAGCTGAATTGATCAAGCAAAAGAAAGGATATCAGAGGTTGAAGGCCAATTTAATGAAATAAAATGAGAAGACAAGATTAGAGAAAAAAGGATAAAAAGGAATAAGCAAAGTCTCCAAGAAATATGGGACTATGTGAAAAGACCTAATCTACGTTTGATAGGTGTGCCTGAATGTGACGAAGAGAATGAATCCAAGCTGGAAAATACTCTTCAGGATATTATTCAGGAAAACTTTTCCAACCTAGCAAGGCAGGACAATATTCAACTCCAGGTAATACAGAGAACACCACAAAGATATTCCTCAAGAAGACCAACATCAAGGCACATAATCGCCAGATTCACCAGGGTTGAAATGAAAGAGAAAATACTGAGGGCAGCCAGAGAGAAATGTCGGGTTACCCACAAAGGGAAGCCCATCAGACTCACAGCAGATCTCTCAGCAGAAACCCTACAAGCCAGAAGAGAGTGGGGGCCAATATTCAACATCCTTAAAGAAAAGAACTTTCAACCCAGAATTTCATATCCAGCCAAACTAAGCTTCATAAGTGAAGGAAAAATAAAATCTTTTGTGAACAAGCAAGTACTCAGAGATTTCATCACCACCAGGCCTGCTTTACAAGAGCTTCTGAAAGAACCACTACACATAGAAAGGAACAACCAGTATCAGCCTTCCCAAAAATATACCAAAAAGTAAAGAGCATCAACATAATGAAGAATTTACATCAACTAATGGGCAAACAGCCAGCTAACATCAAATGGCAGTATTAAACTCACATGTATTATTATTAATCCTAAATTTAAATCGACTAAATCCCCCAATCAAAAGATACAGCCAAAACCCATCAGTATGCTGCATCCAGACTCATCTCACATGCAAGGAAACACAAAGACTCAAAGGGATGGAGAAAGATTTACCAACCAAATGGAGAGCAAAAATAAATAAATAAATAAATGAAAAGCAGGAGTTGCAATTCTCGCCTCTAATAAAATAGGCTTTAAAGCAACAAAGATCAAAAGAGGCAAAGAAGGGCATTACATAACGGTAAAAGGATCAATGCAACAAGAAGAGCTAATGATCCTAAATATATACGCACCCAAAACAGGAACACCCAGATACATAAGACTTATAAAGAGACTTAGATTCCCACACAATAATAGTGGGATACTTCAACATCAATATTAGACAGATCGACGAGACAGAAAATTAACAAGGATATCCAGGACTTGAACTCAGGTCTGGAACAAGTAAATTTAATAAACATTGATAGAACTCTCCACTTTAAATACCCAAAATATACACTCTTATCAGTACCACATCACACCTACTTACAGGTTTAAATGAAATATTGGTTGGCTGCTTGTTTGTTATTTTCTTCCCTCATCTTTTCCTGTCTCCATTAGTAAGCACAATTATTGGTATAAAAGAGATTTTCAATACTCATTTTTAGACTGCATTCTAGCCTGGGCAATAAAGCAACACTTCTGTTCTCTCTCCCTTTTCCTCTTCCTTCCTCTCCTTCATTCTTTTTTTTTTCTTTCTTTCTTTCAAAAAAAAAAAAAGAAACAACCATTCAGCAAAAACAAATCTTTCCACCACAGAACAGACCACGTCCTGTTCCAGACCTCCCGAAAGAAGGTCAACCTTCTTTTAGGCCAGACTTCAGTTTTGCAAATAATAAAACCAGCATGTTTCAAATGCGTCTCCCACTCTCTTGCTTTTGTCTCTAGCAGGCAGAGTAGCAGATCTGGAGAAATCTGGGAAGTGCATTTGGTCTACAGAAAAGGAGCCCCTAAGTCAAGGACAAGGCCAGCTGTCTCCCCCAAATCAAGGCACCTCCCCAGCCTGGCCCAGCCCAGAGGAATGGCTTAGCACTGTGCCTGGTCAGCCCACGCAGCAAGGCTTCCGGGAGAAGCAAGCTTCCTAGTTGGGTGTTTTTTTTAGGTTTTGTTTTGTTGTTGAGACAGGGTCTCACTCTGTCACCCAGGCTGCAGTGCAGTGGCATGATCTCAGCTCACTGCAACCTCTGCTTCCTGGGCTCCAGTGATCCTCCCACCTCAGCCTCCTAAGAGGCTGGGAATACAGGTGTGTGCCACTACAGCTGGCTAGGTTTTGTATTTTTAGTAGAGAAAAATACACATTCTCTGCTAAAAATACATTTTAGTAGAGAAAAATACACGGGGTTTCAACATGTTGGCCAGGCTGGTCTTGAACTCCTCATCTCAAGCGATCCACCTGCCTGGGCCTCCCAAAGTGCTGGGATAACAAGTGTGGGCCACGATGCCTGGACTGGCTGTTTTCTTTAGTAGTCAGTTCTCAGGAGCAACGCACACTCTTGTTCTCTGAGTGGAGGCAGCTCAGGAGCCAGTGACCAGCTGAGCTATCCACTCCTGTCTCCCGTAAGTGGAGCAGGGCCACAGGACAATGGGCTGGATGTTTGTCAGCCCTCACACCTTGTAAAGCAAATTGGCAGCTCGGCCAATGAAGCACTGGGCTTGGGAGGGAGCCCAGCAGCTGAGAGTGCCTGGGACTGTCACAGGGTATGTGAGAAACGTCACCTGCCTACAGAGGGACAAGTGATGTTTCC
Organism: Sapajus apella; assembly: GCF_009761245.1. NCBI lineage: Eukaryota > Metazoa > Chordata > Mammalia > Primates > Cebidae > Sapajus > Sapajus apella. The sequence continues at coordinate 3,107,172 of NW_022437074.1, forward strand.
TTATGATTCTGGATGATGAACGGAAGCCCTTTTTCCTCCTTGGCCTCAAACTTATGATAAATCTTTGTTTTCTTAATTTAGCCACTTACTTGGCCTCGGAACCAGTGTTCTTATTAGGGAAAGAGCTGGCCGGGCCCGGTGGCTCACGCCTGTAATCCCAGCACTTTGGGAGGCCGAGGGGGTAGAATCACCTGAAATCAGGAGTTTGAGACCAGCCTGGCCAACCTGTTGAAACCCCATCTCTACTAAAAATCAAAAATTAGTCGGGCACGGTTGTAGGTGCCTATAATCCCAGCTACTCAGGAGGCTCAGGCAGGAGAACCCCTGGAAACCGGGAGGCGGAGGTTGCAGTAGCTGAGACGGCACCCCTGCACTCAGCCTGGGCAACAAGAGTGAAACTCTGTCTCAAAAAAAAAAAAGAGCTGCTGGAGAGGGGTGTGCTCCTGGCTGAAAGCCACAAGACCACATCAAACAACAGAGTGTTCCCCCTCACAGACCTTACTGAATTTGCTCTGGAAGTCTCCAGCGTGATAAGCGGACTTCAGATTGGGTGCCTATTTATGTTTGCTGGGAGGTAGTCTTCCACAATTCATCAGGTGAGTGAGCATAGGGGCATCATGGCATCGTTTCCAGCATGACCTCATTTCCTTTATAAGAGCAAACAAGACATTGAAAAGAAGCTGATCTAGCTGTTCAGTGACACGCTAAAGGGAGCTTAAGATACACTGTCAGAGCAAAAGAACAGCCGTGGGCTACCTGTGGATGTTTGCCATCTTTGTCACTTCTTTTCCCTTCCTGCCGGGGCTTGCAGGCAGCTTCAGGTGACAGGGTTGGGGATGGGGACACAGATACGCCCAGGCCTGTGGTCTAGAGTGGGATGATAAATGCAGCCTAGAGGGCACACAGACTTGTGGAATGCCTCTGCAGCATTATGCTTGGTGATGCAACGATGTCCCCAAACAATGCCTGCAGACTAGTGCACATCAGTGACATCTTCTTGCACCCACAGGTGCCCACCTGTCCTCAGCCGGCTGTGCCTCAATCCTGATCACGGGACATTTTCTTCCAAACACCTCCATCTGGCACCAGCCAAACAGTCTCTGACTGTGGCGGGCTGCAGGTGTAGGCTGGGTGTTCCCTGATGTGCAGGGATCCCTGAGTTGGTCATAGAAGTGCTTGCCCTGAGCATGTGTGTGCAACTGAGGAGGTAGGGGCAGGGTGGGTGGGATGGTGGACCCTGACATGTCTCCAGAGCTCAGCCTCTCATGTCAGGACTGGAGCTGAAAGCCGGCATCCAATCAGCCAGACCCTACAAGCCCCCTCAGTTTCCAAAGTTCCCAGGGCCACCAGAGCATCAGCAGGGAGACACTTCCCATGAGACTGGGCAGGAGAATCCCGGTCACTAGATTGTTGCCAAAGGAGCAGGAGGACATGCAGGTTTCAGACTTGCCCACAAGCCGCCCAGGCCACCAAAGGGCAGCAGCTCACTTCCTGACAATGGGCCTCTTCCCTGTGCTCAGAGTTCAGCAACAAGGAATGGAGCTGCCCTTGTTGCAAATCGCAAATAAAGGCAAAGGTGTGTGAGAATTTCCAGAGTGGCAGCCTCGTGGCCAACAGGCGAGGGGATGTGCTTGTGGCAGAAAAGGAAAAGATCTGCCCCAGGTGCAGCTGTATTACAAAAGCCACGTGTGGCTCATGTGTGGAAGCCAAATGAGTGGATCTCATAGAAGTAGGAGCAGAACAGGAGTGGGGAAGAGGAGGCTGGTTAATGAGTACAAAAGTGTGGCTGGGCAGGAGCAGTCGGTCTGTGCTCTGGCACTCTGCAGGGTGACTACAGCTGATAATAATGCATTGTATCTTTCTCACAGCTACAAGAGAGGATTTGGAATGTTCCCAACACAAAGTGATAAATGTTTGAGGTCATGGATGTCATAATTACCCCCACCAGATCATGACACTTTGTATATGTGTATGGAAATTTCACTCTTACCCCATAAACGTGCAATTATTATGTGTCAATTGAAAGAAAAACCAACATCTAGCTTACTTGGTCTGTTTTGTCCACAATTCAGTGCCTCTGCCCCCAGGCAAGAGAGATGTGGCAAGACCAGAGGGGACCAAGAGGGAGGTGGTGGGCCTTGCTGTCCCTGGCTGCAGGGCTGACCTTGTGAGGTGAGGTCAGCCCCCCGCACAAGTTTCTCACCTCTGGTTGCTGCCACTGTCACTACACATATAACCCACAAGAAGAGGTGGAAAGATCCAGTCCCAAAGTGCCAACTTGGGCAGCACTGGGTGTAGTTTGAGGGTGGCTAAGGAAGGCACCCGCAGGGCCTGAAGCAGGGGCGAGGTGATCAGCCCTGGGTAGTTCTGCTGTTTTTCAGGTGAGTCAGAAAAATCACCATGGGAAATAGGCACCTACTTTGCATTACACCTAAATGCTTGAAAAAATCCATCCCAGAATCATACAAGTATGGATTTTAGTATTAATAACACACCAGCATCATGTTGAACGCAAGTGATGTATAAAAGAGGTTTGGGCAAAACCCAGCATATGAAGAAGAAAAGAGAGCGGCCTGGGCTGATCCCATTCCCACCGTGTCCACTCCTTCTGCTGTCACCAGCTGGGGGTCCGCAGAGAAACCCTCAGGCCCTGCAGGGTGGTGGGTGGGGCTGGGCTGGGTAGGGGGAGATGCAGCCCTCGTGCAGTCCCCAGGACAGGCATGGGTGCCCTCGTGCCTGCGCTCAGATTCTCCCGGGCCAGGGTCCAGGCCTTTCTACTGAGGGTTAACTCCGCGCTAACCAAATATACAGTGTCTGGAGGTTTCCCCCAGTTCCACTGTGTGCTGTGTGTTTCGGCTCATCTGCATCTTGGGGTGGCTCATTAAGTGGAAGGTGCTCCAGGTGTGTTTCTGTTGGGTGGCCAGCTGCAGGTCCAGCTCCCCTTGTGCACTTCCGTGTGCACCCGAGGTTTGAATAATCAAGGCTGGAGTGCTTGATAAAAGCTGGTGTGAACTGCAGTCCAAGAAAACAGGCAGAAATGTCCACATAAGGCTTATATTAAAGTGAAAGTGGGCAGGGACTGCTTCTGCCTGGCTCGCTGTGGAGTTTGAGGCAGTGGTGACTCAGAAGCAGGCAGGGGGAGGGTCCTGCCGGCCACTGTGCTACCCTTCCCCAGGAAGGCTCAGTGAGCCAGAAGCACATGGCTGGAGGGAGCTACGCCTCCATTCACAGCCATGATAGCTCATTGGTCTGTTAATCCACACAATTTAGAAACTCACTGGTATGCATTAGAGGCTGGCTGGGATTCTCTGCAGAGGGTATAAAGAGATTGGATTTTTAGGTATGATCTGTTTATTGATTCTTACAGCTGTCAACAAGGGGTCCCAGACTGTGGCACTGCTGTGTATCCCCTAGTGGCCCATCCTGAACTGTGGGCAGACTCAGCAGAGCCTCCCTAGCTCCTCAAAGTGGGGTCCCCTGGGAGCTTGCTAGAAATGCTGAGTCTCAGGCCCACCAGGACCTGCTGTGTCAGAATCCGTTGCTCAGCAGGTCCCTGGAGATGTGTGTGCAGTCAGGTCTGAGAGGCTCTGCACCAGGAGCAGCTGGACACTGGTGTTTGGGAGGCCCAGAAGCCAGCTTCACACCTGAGGGGCAGCGCTTCACACCTGAGGGGCACCTGTGTTTAGCATCACAGAAGGGCATCCAGGCACGGGAGACGGAAACCATGGGAGCACCATGGGAGCAGGCAGAGTAGCAGAGACTTCCCCACAAGGCCATCCTGCTCTGGACTTGCCTCAGGGGCCTTCATCACTGATGATAAGAAAACAATTGCCAGGCTATTGCGTCCTTTCATTAAGCCTCTGACCACTCTTTCTAGGGAGCAATTCCTGCTGCCTGGTGTCCCAGGTCCTGGGGTGCCTTCTTGGGTCTGAACTGTAGCGGGCCAGAGCCAGCAGCATAGGTCGGCAAGGCACTGTGGTGCACCCACCCTCTCCCCGCACTAGGAAGCTGCCTCATGGGGAACGCTTCTGCCCCAGTGGCTCCAGCACTCTGAGTGCGTAGCTGACTTTCCAGTCCTAGATCTCCGTCTGGAGCTTCAGGCCATCTCTGGGTTAGCTATCTTCGTCTGGATGTCCCACAGTCCCCTAAAATTCCATACACATAACCTCTATCTTCCCTCCACCTCCCCACCAAGCACCCTCTTGCTCCTGCCTTCTGCAGCTAAGCAAGTGGCACCGTGTCCACATGGCCAGCCACGGAGACACCTGAGTGTCCTCTTGGAATCTCTTTCCCCTTCTGTGTGCCGTCTGCACCTCTGGTCAGTGATGGAAGTGCAGGCCAGCTCATGTGCTGCAGAGCCATGACCCCTGCTGGGCTGGGACGCCTCACGTCTGGTCAGCGCCCGGCGCCTGGCACTAGAGTGGGCACTCCACATGCATCACCCATGTCATCACATCTATCCTCCTAACAATCATGTCCCCATTTTGCAGATGAGAAAACCTTCCCAGGAGTGATAACTTATAATGAAACCCGAACCTGATGCTGGACCCTATCGTCCTCTCTACCACGCGAGGCCAACGCGTTGACCTCCCTGCCCCCACTGTCATTACGTCACAGATCCCTTTACACCGCATGGTGCAGGGGTTTAAAAAAACTAGAACGCTCCTGTCACCCAAGTGCATCTTGCTCTTTAATTTAACTTAGAAATAACCAAAGGCCTTTTCATCTCTTCACTGGACTGCAGCGCTCCATGGTATTGCAGTCACTGAGTAGAGACTCAGAGCTGGGGGTGAGTGTGTTCCAATCCAAGGTGACAACCAACCCACAGGCAGGACTGATCTGCAGTCTGACACCTGTTCTCTTTGGTTTCCCTCTTGGCAACCCCAGAAACCGGAATGATTTTATTTCATTTTAAAGGAAAGTATGTGTTACTTTTTCATTTCTCCTCAGGGTTATTTGAGGGGCTGCATCACGTGAATTAACGCCCTGTGGCACTCATGATGTGCTTCCAGGTGGATTTGGTGGGCAAAATTGAGCCCGAGCCACACAGCAGCCTGGACAGTGGGCACCACCGGAAGCTGGCCTGGGCAGGAGAGGACACGGAGGCTCTGGGAGGTGAGATGACTCGTCTAACTCAGGCAGTGAAGCGCCAGAACAGGCTCGTAACCCACACTAGTGGTTCCCAAATTTGTTTAAAATGTACATTCTCTGGCCCACCCAGACCTGATGAATCGGAGGGTGGGCCCAGCAATTTGAGTAATAAACCCCCAGGGCGCTCCCCTGAGAATCACCACCCTGCAACCCTCTGCTCCAGAGTGCGCAGAGAAGCCACCATCTCTTTAAGGATAGGAGGTGATTGTGCTGCACAGGTGCCCGAGCATGGGCCTTAAGCCCAGGAGTTATGGGGAGAGCTGTGGGCACCCAGCCCTGCTCCTAGGCTGGGGAAGCCCTGGCACTGACCTGGACTCACTCCTGGCTGGTGTCTCCCCTGTAGCTGCTCCCTGTGGCCTGCTGCAGCTCTCCTAGGTGTATGTCATCCTCGGTCAGGGGCCCTCGGCAAGTCTGACTGTGGTTTGCATGGTCTACCATTTGCTGCTGCAGAGTCCAAGGATGTGACTTCGTTTGGCAAGGGCCCAGATAAATCAAGCAAAACAGGGGGAGAAAGAGGTACACTTGACCATGACCATGGGTTTGAGGAAGACAGGGCCTTCTGGACCTGGGCAGCCAGTTGGCAACTTCAGGCTATGAAATGTTTCCTGAATCCCTGGCTGTCTGGAGAGGGGTTGCCAATAGTAGTCCTGTGTGTGTGGGTCTCAGTGACTCCACAGGGGCTTTCTAGCTCTGACATTTCTGCTGACTGCTGATCAGGTGCCCTGGGTAAAAAGATCTCCGGATTGGGACCAGTGCAGGCCCAGGGGTGGAGAGCATCACTCTGGCATTAACACTGAGGCCCTGACCCAGGCAGGTCTCTGTTCACCCCAAGGCCTAGCTGGCTGTATCTCCCCATTTCCCAGATGGGCAAGTCGAGGCCTGGGGCCTTGCCAAAGGAGCCTGTAACGAGAGCACAGCAGGACTGTCCATTTCTCTGCTAACCTACTTCAGGGCTGGATTCTAAGGCCCTACCTCAAGGCCTTCCTGGGAGCCGGCTTTCAGTTAATCAGGCAAGAGCTGGAGGTGGGAGTGGGATGCACTCATTTTTAACATCTCCAGGACTCGGCTGGGTACAGTGGCTCACGCCTGTAATCCCACCACTTTGGGAGGCTGAGGAGGGTGGATCACGAGGTCAAGAGATCAAGACCATCCTGGCCAACATGGTGAAACCCCATCTCTACTCAAAATACAAAAATTAGCTGGGCGTGGTGGTGCACGCCTGTAGTCCCACCTACTCAGGAGGCGGAGGCAGGAGATTTGCTTGAACCCGGGAGGCAGAGGTTGCAGTGAGCCAAGATCAGGCCACTGTACTCCAGCTTGGAGACAGAGCAAGATTCCGTCTCAAAAAAAAAAAAAAATCTTCAGGGCTCAGGGGACTTTGCTTTCTTTCCACATGTGATAAACCTCATTGCTGGACTTAGAGAGGTACCCCTACCATTACTCAAGTCTGTTCTGGCTGCCAGACATTGGACATTGAAGGTTGTGCCGTGTGAGAGCTCCCTAACAGAAGAGCTCCTGAGGAGGGCTGCTCCTCTCCCAGTTCCACGGGCAAAGATGGTTTTCTGAATAGGAGAGTGTCTGACATTTTCCCAGACTGGTTCTTCATCCCAGAATGATCTGGCCTTGAATCAGCCTAGATCCCCACAGAGGACATGTGGGCCAGGGCAGTTGGCTTCACACGGGTCAGCCTGGCAGCCAAGCAGCAGCCTCCTCTAATTTGTGAATTAATTAGCATATGGCTGGCCAGGAAAATGGCTCTAGAGATGAGCAAACCCACTGGTGCAGGGGTCGTGCACTTGAGTGATTTGGAAGGGAGGGAATGGCTCTCTCTGCAGTGCAGCCCACAGCACAGAACCCTCCTCCAGGCTTGAGCAGAAGGAGAGAGGAGATGCTGCTCCCCATTCCTGCTCCTCCCCTTCCTCCCAGTGTGGTAAGATGCAGGCCCTCCTTCTCCTGGACAACATTATTATGAGACATGGGGGTAGGTGGGGCCTTATGGAGAGCACAGAGAGGCAGGATCCCAGGGTCAGCTCCTCCTCTACCCTTAAAGGAGCCAGAGGGTGGCAAGTGCTCCTGCAGCCCGGTGACCAGGCATCCCACTTCCTCCCAGCTGCCTTTGTCTCTCCCCAGACCACACATCCAAGAGTCCACACAGCACATTCCTGAGGCAGAGGTACCTGGCCCTTCCACATAAACAGATGCCCATGAAAGCCAGACTGAAAGGGGAACAGGAAAGAAACAGCCCAAGGTGGGATTACAAACTCGTGAGACTGTTTACATGTGCTTTGCGGAATGTTTCATTAATTGTGATCACACTGTATTTTCCTTGGTCTCACTATCACCTAGCACCTTGAAGTACTTTGCAAAATAGTACTCTATCATCCCTTTGATTTAACCATGTGAGATGGGTAGGTCAGATGTTAGTACCCCCATATTACAGATGAGAAAGCTGAGCTCATGGAGGTTAAGTGACTTGTCAGGTAGTTGGTGGTTGACCTGCACTAGAACTTAAGGCTCTGCTCTGGCAAACCTCCCTCGCTTCATAGACCTGCCTGGACAAGCTGCAGGGGCATTTCCACTTATGCTGTTACTGTGATTCACCTTGTCCAGGTGCCAGGATCAGCTCCTTCCTACACCCCCCGTAGTGAAAGAGATCTGTGCTGAACAAATGCTGTGCTGGTGGAAGGACAAAGACACTCACATTCCTTGGTGTTGCGGGGCGCCAGGAGGCAGGAGTAGCAGACCATGCCGTAGATGTTCCTGGGTCTGTTCTCCAGCATGTAGTAGCTATGGGGGCGAGACAAGACAAAACAGAGACAGGTGAGCCGGACAGCACACAGGCAGGGACTGGTGCAGAGAGCACAGCGGCCACGCTGCAGGCCCACAGTCCAAGTCAGGCACGAGGCCACGCCCAGCCAGCCGCCTGCTCTGTCCAGCTTCCTTGGGGTTGCAGCCTGTCTTGAAATGAAGCATTCTTTTAACAATAATGAGCCTCCAGCATGGGCCTTTCTTTTAATCTAAGCTCCTTTCTGGGTCTTCTTTCTGGTGGCTGTGTTTAGTGTGTGTGCCATCACCGTCATCCACCAGAAATACCCATGTGCCCCACACGTAGGCCCTGCTTAACTCCCCAGGGGTCTCACCAGGGGGTCTTACCAGGCCCTTGTGGAGGAGGAACACACCATCTGTAAGCACCCTCCCCAGAGCCTGCAGTCTGGTGGGATTATAGGCATCAGTGTGTCTCTGGGACACTTGGAACTTCCAGGCCATCTGCACCGCTGCTGAATGCCACCAAGTGGAGCTGCCACCAGAGTGCAGCTACAGGAGACAGACGGTTATGCTGTCCAGAGAGGTCAAGGCAGGTGGCCCTCATGGCAGCTGGCAACACAACTGGGTTATAAGAGCCTCCTCCTCAGGAAGCACTTGACAGAAGACACTCTTGGAAGCGCCAGCCTTTATGCCAGGGTTGCACACACAGCGCAAGGGACAAATCATTCACAGTAGCTCTGTGTGAAGTCCTTCAGCTCCCAGTGGTGTTTCATTCTCTTTCAGCTCCCTGATGTCCCGGTGCCAGCCCCATGGCTGTATGACTGCTCCGGCCCTGCTCTCAGGGGTCGGCCCTGTGGCTGTACTCCCTGCAGCAGCCCCACTTCCAGGCACAGCCCCTGCTGACACCACCCTCTCCTCGGGGCTCCCAGCTTGGGTGCCTTCCCTTGGCAGCTCTGGATCCTACCCTAGCTCAGACCCATTTTCCATAAACAAATGCTCAGCGGAGAGCATGGAGCCATTTGTCACACTGTGAGAAGTCGATTAAATAATGTGAGCAATGCCAATGCTTTCCCTATTGTGATTTAAGAGCTGGGATAAGAAGGGATGTTTCCATGGCTGTTTTCTAATCTCTTTTTATTAGCCAGGCCCCACAGAGGCCCTGCTGATGGCAGTGCTAAATAGCAGCCCTGGTGGGGGTCTGTGGGCTCCTGCCTTTCTGAGCCTGGACCATTCCCAGTAACGTTAGGACCTTAATTGCCTGCCCTCCCTCAAAGCCCTTTATCCTCAGATCCCTGTGTATCTTGTAAACATTAATTATCCAATCTCAAAACACCCCCTAGAGAAGCCGTGACAGCAAGTTTTACAGCTAAGCCTCTCGCAAAGCTGCCTTTTGCCCTTCCAGAAGCCACCTCTCTCTATGAGGCAGGCCAAGGCGTGTGTCTGCCACGTGGCCTTGTGAGCTCACAGGCACGTGGGCCGGACCAGGTCCACCTGCAGCTTTCTAATGACCCAGGCCCACACTGACAGTTCTGAGAAATAGCTCAGGCTCCTAGGCGGCTACCTGCTCCCCATCTCACCTCCTCCATGCCTCACCTCCTCCGTCCCTCGCCACCTCCTCCTTTTCTTACTACACCTCCATGCATTCTGTCTCCCGCCTAGGGGGATTGGCTCCTGCACTGGGAGGCCCTCCCGGGCAAGCCTTGCTGACACCTGTATTCCTTGGACCTTGTGCTAGGTACTGAGGGAGGATGGGTCTCTGTAAACATTGGCTGAATTAATGAATGAGACCAACTTCTCCGTGGAAGTTTGATGCTGAGGTGAACAAAGGCCCCAGAAGGCCTCTCTGCTCATCCTCGTTCACACCCCAGGCGCTGGGCTTGGTGTCTGTCATGGGTGAAGCTCCAAGGCCACACGGTGGGTGTGGAACCCCCAAGCTTTGCGATGGGTTCCCACTGGGGCCACCACATTCTGAACTTGGGGAGGGTGATGGCTCTGTCCTATGGCTGCATCTTTGGCTTGTCCTGGGCACCCAGGCACCTTCTGTCACAGGCTGGCCACCCTCATCTGCGGGGGTCAAGCTATGCAACCTATCAATGAGGGAATATTGAAAGGTGATAAACTTTTTTTTTTTTTTTGAGACAGAGTCTCTCTCTCTTGCCCAAGCTGGAGTACAGTGGTGCAATCTTGGCTCACTACGATCTCCACCTCCTAGGTTCAAGCAATTCTCTTGCCTTAGCCTCCTATAGCTGGGATTACAGGCATGCGCCACAATGCTTGGCTAATTTTTGTATTTTTAGTAGAGATGGGGTTTCACCAGTTGGCCAGGCTGGTCTCGAACTCCTGACCTCAAGTGATCCACCCGCCTCAGCCTCCCAAAGTGCTGGGATTACAGTGTAATCCACCGCACCTGGCCAGTGATAAACTTTAAAAAGCACATTGACTCCAAGAGGCTGTTGTTATGAAATTGTCCTTCCTCACTTGGTGAGTGTTCAATGTCTCCTGACAAGGAGAAGCCACTGTTTTCTAGCACATACTGCTGCATGCGACATTTCTAAATGTTAGGATCTCTCTTTAGGACTAGCCTAAATTCCTCACTGTGTGGCTTACACCCAGGTCTCTCATCCTCGGCTGCACAGCAACGAAGAATATGCACTTGTCTTCTTCTGCCTGGGCTTGTCACCAACCCGATGTCAGGTGTTCATTTAGGGATCCCTGGTCCAGCTACAGAGCATCCGGTCCCTTCATCTTCCTGGAAAGGTCTAATTTCCTACCACGCTTTGATCTATATTTGGCTTTCTCCCTAGTTCCCCTGGACCCTGTTCTACATGGGTTGATGAAGGTGTATAGCCCAGGACAAGAGTCCGTTTAAATGGGTTCCCTGGGGTCTGTTGTTTAGGGACTGACTTTCTCTCAGTCAATAGATATAGATTTTCCCAGAGAGTTCCTTTCCTCAGGACTCTCATACCTGTAAGGGACGCCGCAGGTTCCCAGATGTTCATTTTCCTCTAACTGTGTTGGTATACAGAACCAGTGCACAGCTGCTGTGTCCTGCCCCTGCCCCCGCCATCCAGAACCAGCTCCTCCTCGCCCTGGAGAGGTGGGGAAGCATAACCTCTCTCTCCCACTTTCCTCCTGTTTTGGTTCCCAGATCCTCCCACACAATCTCTCCCAACAGGAAAGCCTCGGGTGCTGCTCATTGTTCAGCCGGTGTCCTGGCCACACAGCAGGGAGGGCGGAGCATCAGGAGGAGCACCTGCCAAACCACAGGCAGGGGCCAGGGCCCTGGAGAGACTGGGATGAGGCAGTCAGCATCCGTAGCCTGACAGCCACTCGGATTCAGGAATGAACGCAGCCTTTCATGGAGCTAGTCACGCTGGCCTGCCAAGACTCCTGTGGTCCTCCTCTGTGACACAGCATGACAGCCTCCCAGGAGGAAGTGGGAGGGTCCTACCTGCAGGGCCCTACCCTGGGGAAGCCTCGTCTGTAGTAAAGGGGGTGGCATGAGTCCCTGAGAGGGGCTGGAGGTGAGGAGGGGCCTTCGATTTTGGTGGCCTCAGGACTGGCAGTGATGATTTGAGCAGACACAGCACATCTCAGAGTCAACCTGGAAACTGTTCCCATTCTCTGCACCCCTGTGGAGCAGGGCAAAGGCACTCTGAGGCACGTGCTGAGGCTGTCTCTGCACAGGGTCCTTTGCCTGCCCAGCAGGTGTGCTGGGCCTTGCTATGTCCTGGGTGCTGAGGGTGGTGTGGACTGAACAGGTCATTGTCCCATGGAGCAGGGCGGGAGGCATCAAGATTCCAGCACTGGAAAGAGCGTTTAAAAGCCCAGGCAGCAGTCTGCCCACTAATTCTGCAGATGGCCGTCCACATTCACTTGAATCCTTCTAGAGGCAGGGAGCTCACCACCGTTCCAGTATCCAACTTCTCTAACAATTACACACTTTCTGGTAAATGTATCAGAACAAAGCACTTTGTCTTCAAGCCACAGAGTCAGCCCTGGCCTTCGAGTACTGATGGACACCTTCTCGGGTCTGAACCGTAGCCGGGCCAGAGCCAGCAGCATAGGTTGGTGATGCTCCGTGGTGCACTCGCCCTCTCCCTGCACTAGGAAGCTGCCTCATGGGGAGCCCTTCTGCCCCAGCAGCTCTGGAACCCTGAGTGGATAGCTGACTTCGTAGTCCTGGATCTCCACCTGGAGCTTCGGGCCTCACCACTCATCTCTGGGTTAGCTCTCTTGGTCTAGATGTCCCACAGTCCCTTCAAATTCCACGCGTGCAGCCTCTATCCTCCCTCCACCTCCCCACCAGGCACCCTCTTGCTCCTGCCTTCTGCAGGTGAGCAACTGGCACCATGTCCACATGGCCAGCCACAGAGAAAGCTGAGTGTCCTCTTCTGAATCTCCTTCCCCTTCTGCGTGCTATCTGCACCCCTGGTCAGTGCTGTCTACCAAGGTGCTCTCGGACTCTTCCTCTCCCCCACCCCCGGCACCTCTGCTCCAGCCCTCCCCCTGCCCACCACATCCCTGGTCCCGGGGCTCCAGGCTTTCCCTGCTCAGCTATGTCCCTCACTGCTGCTGGGAGGACACCCTGCTGTGTCCTGCCTGGCTCAGTGGTCTGTGTGCTGACCTACATCAGCTTCAAGCTGAAGGCTCAAGTCTTCAGCGGTGGTTTCCAGAGCCTGGTTTCATTTGGTCCCTGTCCCCCTGCCCAGCTTGTTCTCACTCCCAGGTGTGCACCTCTTGCTCTGGCCACAGGGACCCAATCAGAGCCCCAAGTGCTGTCCAGCTGCTCAGCCCTCTGAGCTGTGGCATCAGCATTTCCACTTGCAGACCTCTGTCCTTCCTCTTAGCCTGACTCATCCAGGCATCGCCTCCACAAGTCTCCCAAGACCACTGCTGATGCTACCTCCCCAGCCATGAGGTGAGAAGTCCTGCAACTCCTAGAACACTCTGAGTGTGTCTTATGCACTGAGCTGTGGTCACCTCCCCCATCCCCACTGGTCTCGTCACTGCTGTCACCTCTCTCATCCCCACTGGCCTCATCACTGCTGTCACCTCTCCCATCCCCACTGGCCTCATCACTGCCATCACCTCTTCCACCTGCACCGGCTGAACCAGAGACATCACCCCTGCTTGGAGTCTCTATCAGTAGCCCTTGCAAAGCATTATGTGTTGTGGCCACTAGGGGGAGGAGGCAGCTGTGCGAGGGCTCAGCATTTTCTGGGGATTGAGAGTCTATTTTCCTGGTCCCTGGCAGAACTTACTGAGGTGTCCTTCCTGGGAAAAGGAAGGTTTTATCTTTCTGTCTTTCAGGCTAATTGCATTTTCAGTTTTTTTGAAGACTTCTGATGCATAATCATTTTGGTGGGATTATGGGTATCATATGACTCAAGTATTTTTATTAGTAGCTTCCACACAGTGTTCCCAGAATGCGAAAAATGCTGTTTTTGTATGAAATTTTAGTTTTCTTTTTTCCAAAGTGTTTGACATGTGTTATTGCGCTATAAGTATTCAAGCAATTTTGGTGGTCAGAAGATATATTATGTTGATTAACGGCCACTTAGGAGACACAGAGGCAGAGCCTGATGGGCTGCCTGTCCACAGAGGGGACAGGACTCTCCGTCCTGGATGCTGCCTATTGTGGGACAGAACCAAGGCCAGGTGTGAGGCTGCAATGAAGCCTGCAGTGTCCATGACCCCCTGTTCCCAAGGTCCTTGCCCATCCCCCGAAGGGGTTTTCTGCAGAAAGCGTCCCAGGGTTTGCCAGGAGTGCCTGTGCTTACCCAGGGAGACAAGGGCCACACTCAGCGTCGTTTTCCATGTCCCCCGGTGTCAGCACGGTGGCCCGGAAGAAGCCCTCACAGTCTTTGTGGCGCCTGCATATCTGGTAGCCTCCTTTGGAAAACTTTTCTGCTGGGCAGGGGACGCAGCCGTAGTCCTCGTCTTTGGCGCCATAGCCACAGGACTGGCCCGGGGAAGAGGACAGGGGACACAAGTGAGTACAGCAGCCAAACCACATGGACTCAGCCCATGGTCCTTGGGCAGTGACATGCCAGCTGTGTCCAGGAGCTACTCTTGCAGGGCTTTGGTTTCCTGACTCGTCCTAACTGCAAAGCCCCCCAGGAGCCAGGTCCCGCGCTGGGCTTGCCCCTCTCCTTGCCACTCTCGGGTTCCAGACACTGCCTCTTTTCTGAGCATCCCTGAGATGAATTCGGCAAGCTGCTGGAACGCAGGCAGTGCAGGTAGCACTTGGCGTCTGACTTTCCTCAGCTCGCTACAAGAGCCTGACCCTGAAACCCTGGAGGTTTCCCTTAGTGCTTAACAGAACACCCAGGCTTAGCTTGCCCAGAGAGGGAGGGAGACGCAGCACTCAGGAAAAATGTATAGTACTGGAGAACATTTCAATCCTGCTTCCAGTCAGATGATCTGACACTCATTTAATCAGGGTAGAGCGGGAAAATGATCTTTAAAGACATTTCAGAACTCCTGAAAAATCTGTTTTTGAATGCTCAGCTGGTGAGCGCCATTCCTGAGTGAGCGCTGTTCCTGGGCTCACAGCAGCTGTCACCATCAATCTCAATGTCCAGGGAGTGTGACAGGCTGGGTTGATATACCCTGGTGACCCCTCATGCAGTAATGCAGGCTGAGGGCAACGATGATGCAGGCAGGAGGCCTCCCCCGAGAGTGCACCGGGCCCCAGGAGGGGCCTTACCAGGTAGGGCTCCTTACCAGGTAGGGCTCCTCCCCCGGCCCGCACAGGGGGCACTCCTGGCACAGCCCCGTAGTCTGGTTGTAGTACTCGTTCTCACCGCAGTTTGAGTATTCTGCTCGGGCTGAGCACATCAGAGACACCTGCCAACAAAGGGGGGTGTTGTGGCCTCCAAGCCTCAGAAACGTGTGTGCCTCCCCCAAGAGCCCAAGGGGGTATAGGAAGGGGGTGCCCTGTGGTGGGGGCTTTGCTGGGGGCTTGATCTGGGAAGGTGCCCGCTCATGAGTGCTCACTGCTGCTAAGTCTCCAGGACTGGTTGATCAGCCAGGAGCCACTGGAGACTTAGCAGCACTGAGCACTCACGAGCGGGCACCTTCCCACTGGCCAGCCCCCCTGAGAACCACCCCTCCTCACCCCCGCTGGCCAAGCCCCATCTCACCATCAAGGCTTGCTCTGAGTTTTCCTCATCTACTCCTCATCTATGCACTTGCCAAGGTCATGGAGGAGGTGCCACTGTCCCTCACTGAGCCTCTAATACAGCAGCTCCTCAGAACACCATCGTGTCCAGGAGTCTTCTGGTTCTTTCTCAGCTGCATGGCTCCCAGGCATGGGCTCATCACATAGACACTGGGCTGTGTGTATCACACTACAAACGAGCACTCAAGAACTTTTCTACCCATGAGACCATATGAAGGGAGCTACCAACAAAATAAATCTAACTTCAGCCTGGGGCAGAGTTCTGTGCTTTGCAGGCATGGTTTCATTTCACCCTCGGAAGAACCCTGTGAAGGAGGGACTGTGATCAGCATTCCCATTTTATAGCTGAAGAGGCTAAGAAATGGTCCAACCATCACCAGGATGAGGGTGCTGTGGGGGTAAGGGGCTCAGAACACTTACCACCAGGACAGGGAGCCAGGACGTCTGTGTGCAGTCCCCCACATGGGCCATCCTCTCCTGAAGGCTCACCTGCAAGACACATGTCATTAACTGGGCACTGGTGGTACCTCCCCAGCCGGGAGTCTGGCTACCTTTATTTAACCCCACTGGATATAAGGTGTCTCCCAGCAAATAGGGGGGAAACTACACACCCTAAAAGAAAAGGCAGAAGTGAAACTGAGATTGTACCCATGCCATTTGGGCTAACTCTGGGGCCTTCCCAGCCTCGCAGCCATGCCTGGGCAGGAGCCTGAGAGGAGGCCGGGAGCACGTGGAGGGTCCATGGTGAAGCCCAAGGTTAGTGATGGTGTTTCTTGCGCTCAGAGGATTTGGAGAAACCCAGCCTTACATAAACTTTAAGTCTGGAGTCCTCCAGGCTGGTCCTGGCCCTTGGGCTTCAGGATACAGGAGGACCCCAGGAGAGACTGCCAGGAGTCAGATTCTTGTCTTTCCCCCTCCAGATACTCTCCCAGCCCCACCATAAGGTTCTTTCCTCTCTCTGTTAAGAATAGGTCGTCCATCAAAGTGGAGAAGTCCAACAACCTAACTTTACAGTTGAGATAGTGGAAGCCCAGAGAGGTTAAGTGACCTGCCCCAGGTCACACAGCTACTTAAGGGACTGAGCATGGCTGCAGCCCAGGTGTTCAGAGGCTTTTCCCCAACTAATACTACACAAATGCACTGCCTTGAAGGAGGAGTTTTTTGTTTCGTTTTGTTTTGTTTTGTTTTGTTTTTTTGCTTGTTTGTTTTTTCACTTTCTGAATGGAGACCTGTGTTTCTGACTCAAAGCAATTTTACCTGGGAGCCTGGGTATTAATTAGCCTGGCTGTATAAAGAGACATAATGTGCTCAGGTAGATGCTCAAATTCCCCAGTGGCCGCACTCTGGTTCACTGTCCTCTTGCTGTGACAAAACAGCAAGTCCTTTCCTAGAGGCTGGGTTGTGTGAGGAACCTTCCAGAATCAACCACTGACTCAGACCAGAAGCCCAACTGGGCCATGGAACCCAAACTCCCCAAGACCTTTTACCCTCAGAATCCTCTTGTCCTTAGCAAGCCATCATTGGTCATGAAAACCAGTAACTCCCAATACCACACCCAAAAATACCATGAGGGACATACGCCATGATGCATGGGAGGCTTCCCTCCCTTCCTCCTTTCCTTTCAGAAAAGTCCTGCAACAACCTGAAAGCATTAGGGAGAAAAGCAGCCAAAGATTATTAATTAGAAATAAAGAAATTAAGTTGGAGAAGGAGGCAGGAGCTTTGTAAGTCAGCAGGAACGCTGGAGGAGAGCAAAAGACCAGGGGGCTCAGTCGGGGAGATTGACACACACACTCTTCTTTTCCAAATCCCCCAGGACTTAAGGGCTTGTTCACTGAGATTTCTGGAAAAAGAGTGGCCCTTTAGGGAATACACCCAATGCCCAAGTCTGTATAGGAATGCTGCTAGGGAGCTTCCAGTCAGCTGGCCTTCCCGAGGTCCCTGGGGAGCACGCCGGTCCTGCCTCCTCAGTGTGACAGCACACACATGCCTCGCTCCCGTAAGAAGAGGGTGGGCAGCATCCAGGCAGGGCCTTAAGATAGCACGCTTGCTTATCATTGCAACAAATAAACAGCCAAGAAAAATCCAAAGGAACTTCAGTTTCCTGGAACACCAAGTAGGGCTCTACCACCTGTTGTTGGGTGAGAAAGAAATCGTACGGAAGAATGCCTCTGGGTGTATTTGTAAAAGTTTCTAAAAGCATGAAAGCAGATCTGGAGTGATGCCTGCTGAACTTCCAGCAAAGAGTTGTTGGCAGGAACTGAAATCGAATGGGGGTGACCAAGGACTGAGGGAAGGCTCCAGGGAATGTTCACTTTTTATTTCATGCAGGTCTGTATTGTCTGAACGGTCTACAAGAGTGAGTATGAATTCTGTGATAAAGGAAAAAGTGTGTGTTCCTGGCTGCTGAAGGAACAGGCTGGGGAAGGGGGTCCCGGGGGTGATCCCAGAGCACAGACCTGATTAGGGTCAGTGGCAAAGCACAGCAGTGGTCCTGGGTCTTTCCTTGGGCCCCTGCTGTTGGCCCAGTCACCTTGGAGGTGTCTCACTTGGTGGGGATCTTCAGGGGTCTTTGCGGGAGGGCTCTGTTTCCAGACCCTCTTGATGAGGTTCAAAAACTGCCTTTTCACACACACTGCTTGCACTTCAGTGCTGTATTTACCATTTGGAAAACACTAAAGGGACTGAGGCAAGATTAAAGAGCCAGCCACCCCAGTAGTGAACTCGCTGGGTGTTTTCCTTCTAGCAACAGAGCAAGCTGGGGCAGGCAGCAAGGGGAGGTCAGGGTGGTGGTGGGGGCAAGGGCAACCTGCAGCCCGCCAGGTAGGGGAGGGTTGGGTGCAAGCAAAGGCCTGAAAGGGAACTGATAGGAGCCTGATCCCCCGCCCAACAGCCCTGGACTTGGCTTCAGGATGGTGGGGTTAGCAGAGATAGGTTTCCACTGAGTCTGTGGATAGGGCCAGAGGCTCTCAGCAGGGCTGGAGGCCTTCCAAGAACCATATGAATGGTTTCTAATTTCATTGACTTCTAATTATAGCTGAGCCTTGGAGGGCTTCCCTGAATAACTGAGAAGGGCTGGGCCTGCTGCACCTTGGTGTCGACCAGGAGCACTTATGGAAAGGCACATCCGAACTGTTCCCAGGTAAACCCAAGCAGAGAGAAAAGAAAAACAAATAAATAGATACACAAAGTATAACTGAAAGTCTGTGGCCTTAGATGTGTTTCATTATTGTTACCAATTATCTGAGAGGGTGAGTGGGGCCCGGGGGGAGCACAGGGCAGCTCATGGCTTGGATCCCACTTCTCAGACTACAGATGCAGGCAGGACGTGGGCCACTGGGCACTGGGGGTCTGACTGTTCCCAGTTGTGATTTCCTGTTTGTTTTACTTTGGGGATTCCCAATCTCCCAGTGCCTGCCAATGCTGCTGGGGTATGAGGCCAAGGAGCTGACTGAGGTGGGGCTCCAGCCTGGTGCACACTCCCATATTTGAGCTCCCATATTTGTGACAGTGATGGGGAGAAGGAGCACCTCTCTTAGTCTGTGTTGTGCTTCTAGAACAGAATACCACGAACTGGCTAATGAACTGAAATTTATTTGGGGTTCTGGGACTGGGAAGTCCAAGAGCAAGTGGCTGCATCTGGTGAGGGTCTTCTTTCCATGTCATAGCATGGCAGAGGGTGAGAGAGTGCACGGGGGGCCAAACTGTTATAACCAGCCCACTCTCGAGATAACAAACCCACTCCTGCAATGATGACATTGAGTCATTCACGAGGGCAGAGCTGTATGACCTCATTACCTCTCCACCTTTCAAACCTGTTCTCTGATAATTAAGGGATTAAGTTTTTAACACATAAACTGTGGGGAAAAACATTCAAACCACAGCAGTATGGAAATGTCTCTTCCCATCCGAGGCAGACAAGGCTGCTGCTTAACTCGTGGAACAACCAGTTAATGGGCTAGTGACCCAGTTCAGGGGTTGTGAAGCCAGTGGCCACCCAGCAGGTTCTGTGAACACACTCTTTTGGAGTCTAGCCACACCTGTTACCTGATGCCTGTGGTTACCTAGTGCCTGTGGCCATTTCATGATATGAGATCCCATGACCAGGTAAGTCTCTAGAATATCTTAAATCTGGCCCTTTATGGAAAAAGTTTGCCCACGCCTGCTTGAATTGACAGCTTCTCTTCCCCCACCTGCTGTTTCCTTCTCTGCCTTTGGCCCTTCCTTCCTCAAATCTATTCCCACCTGTACACAGCTGTAATCACATCAGTTTACAACTACTGAGCTCAGACCCCTGGCCAGACACCACCGTGGCTTAATCCTCACCATTGCCACTTTGTTGCTCAAAGTGGGGTCCTTGGACTAGCAGCATCAGCATCACCTGGGAGCTCATTAGAGATGCAGGATCTCAGCCCCACCCAGACCTGCTGTCTGGGATCTGCTTTTCAACCAGATCCGCAGGTGGTCTGTGAGCACATTAGCATTTGACACGTGCTGGTCTAGACGACCTCCTATCAACATCTTGCTGGGGTGGGGAGAGAACGTTTAATGTTTAATTAATGCTTAATTCCCTCTGGGAGCCCAGGAAGAAGGCCTTGGCTGGGTCTCTCCCTCTTTAAGTTCTGGTCTTCTTCCAAGGAACAAATGCCGTCATTAGCACCCCTTTTCGTAGACACACATCCTCTGCACTACACACTACGATTCCCTTACTCTTGTTTGTCAGAGTTCATTCGTTCATTTATTCAACAAAGAGCTGTGGAGCTGCTACCATGTGGCAATCTTACCGGCCCTAGGGGTGGTGCCAGACAGATAGGGTCCCTGCTCTATTGGGCCTTTATCTGTCCATGGAGCCAGACCTGGAAGACATCATCATACACAAGTTTGGCCCACTTTCCTAGCCGCCCTCCCCTAGACTCAGTCTCCTGCTTGAGCTCCTCTCCTCTTGGAATGGCCTTCACCCGTGGAGGTGTGGCTCTGACTCTGTCTCCCCTTGTCACCATGTTGTCTCCAGAGCACAGACAGTGGCCCCTGCAGGAAGAAGGGGGACATCCTTTTTACTGGTCACCATCTTTAGGAGACACAGTCACTGCCTGAGCTGGCAGATGGTCCAGCCTCCAGGACTTCCCATTTTTCCATTCAGTCGGACCCCCCTTGACTGTGACGGTGCTAGCCTCTTCCAAAAGATTCTCCCTGAAAGGGCCACACCTCATACCTGTGGGAAGCAGCTGAGGCTTGGTAGCTGTGGGAAGCCAGGGCAGGCCTAATGGTTCAAGTTACCTTTTAAAGTCTGTAGGACGGATATCCCTTGTGTCTGTGGCGCTTTTCTGTCCTTCCAGCATGCTCACCTGGCCTGGCCCAGCAAGGCTCACCATGCCTGGGTTGACTGCATCATGGAAAAGGACGGGAGAGGCCTGTGGCTGGCCCACCCAGCTCCATGTGCACAAGCTCCTCCATGGCGGGAGGCAAGGCGCTGGCAGCTGCCTGTGTCTGGGAGGTGGCCACAGAGCTGGCTGTGGCTCCCTGCCCACCCAGCACTACTCTCCTCCCCCGGCCTCCCACGCTCTACTTCCTCCAGGAGGACCCGAGGGGAGGCTGCTGGTGGCCTCCTCCCCACACCCACAGGATTCCTTGCTCTTCAGCCTCCCTGAGGGCCCCCACTTCCCATCCGCACAGACAGACCTCCCTGCCCTGCAGGGAACCCACAAGGTCATCATCAGAGCAGCTGAAAACACTTCCCTTGGTTGTGATTTACAGCTCAGAGTCTTCCCTGTCTCAGTGGGGTAGTGGTAATTAATGTTAGATTATGAGGAGAGGGATACATTCTCTTTCCTCTTCTGCTTTAGTTGGATCTGTTTCACAGGAGCAGGAGAAAGGCAGAGAAGGAAGCCTGGGAGGGGCTCCCCGGGGCTCCCCCTCCCCCACCCCATGCCGCGCTTAGTGTCCTGCTGGCCTTGCCAGCCTAAAGTCCTCAGCGATTTCTGACCCATTTCCATTTTGCACTGGGCCCCACAAATCAAATAGCTGGTCCTGTTACTGGCCTCTCTGGTCAGGCAGGGGAGGCTCCCCAGGGCTGTGCCAGGGAACAGACGCGCAGAGCACAGGCCAAATGTCTTGTCAAGACCATAGGCACCGTCCTTCCCAAGGCTGGAGCAGAGGGTGATGCTGAGACAGAAGTGATTGGCAGCAGAGCACAATGGCGGGTCCCAGAGCTTCAAACAGCATCACATGGGGGTTTACAAGCAGCGATTCTTCTTTATCACTGCACTGAAAACCTTTCATTTGCAAACTCCCTGGTGAAGATTTCAGGGCTATGAGTGGCAAACTGACTTTCGGCAGCCCCTCAAAGGTGGCGGGTGGGCTGTGTCCCTGCATCCTCTCAAGCTCTAAGTTTCTCAAGGGTGTTGCCCACCCCTAACATGTGAGTGTGTGTGTGTGCATACACGTGAGTGCATGTGTATCTATGTATGAGTACATATGTGTGAGTGTATGTGTGTGTATATGTGAGGATATGCGTATGCATGTGTATATGTGAGTGTATGTGTGTATAGGGTATGTGTGCGTTTGTATGTATGAATGTATGCATATGAAAGTGTAGATGTGTGTATGTGTGTGTGTGAATGTGTGTGTGTATGAGTATGCTTGTGTAAGTATATTTGTATATGAGTGTGTATTTGTGTATATGTGTCTGTATGTGTGTATATGTATGTTTATGTGTTTATTCACATATAAATGTGTGAATGAATGTATGTGTATGTGTATAAGTGTACATGTCTATGAATGTATATGTGTATGTGTATGTATGAGTGTACGTGTGTGTATCTGTGTATGAGTGTATGCATATGAGTATATGTGTCTGAATGTATGTGTGTGTGTACCTGTGTGTGTGTGTGTCAAACCCAGACAGGCCCCACACAGAGGGGACCTGCCTGGAGAGGTCTGGATGAGGCCAAACCAAGTGGCCCTGAGCCCTTGGGTGGCGCCTTCCCAAAAGATGTGGACAGAGGTTGGTTTGAGTTGAAAGTTTAAAATCCAAGTTCCCAAGTTTCCTTTGTTAATTTGAATTGAGATAATATTCAGAAAATAGATGTTCTTGCACACATAGAATAATAAATATAATTCATGAAACACTTATTTACTTCTAGGTTTTCTTTTGAAGGATCGCTGCTAATACAAATAAGCATGTCCAATTCTTCAGGACTCTCTATGGATCACTGACTCTTCAGCAGAACCGAGAGAGGCAGTAAGAGTATGGAAAAATCAGTATTTTGGACATATCTGTTCACATCTCATCTTTCTATTTGACTCAACTTTTTCCACTAGTCTTTATTTTCCAAACCAGTGATGATGATAATAATTTCTGAAGTGCAGTAGACAGTCAGGGCCTAACACCATTTCTGAAGACCAACATTGTTATTGTTGCTTGTCAGACCAAGTTTGGGCTTCTTGGAATGCTAATTATGTTATGAAGCAGGTGTGTGTGCATTTGTACAGAGATAGAACTGGGGCTGGTGCCCCAAAGAGGAAGGAAGCTCTCTCTGGCATCTCCTGTAGTTTGTGGTGCTCAGGTGCTCTGCACTCTTGGAGGATTGCTCATGAAAATAACATGGCTTACAAATAACCATCCAGCAGTTTAGAGGGAGAGCAATTATCCTCATCCTAAAGTCTTGCTGTAAAGATATGTGTTCACAGTTTCATTTCTGTTTCATTGAATGCCTCAGAGCTGAAAGGATCTCGTCAAAGAAACAAGCGCAGAGAAGCTTTGAAAAAAATCCCTACTTTTTGCCTTATCAAAATTGAGGAAAACCATTTTCAGGGAAATCAGAAAAGTTATCATAATTAGCACATTGCTTTAAATTACAAAATGCAATTTTTTCTAGGACTTTTTTTTTTTTTGAGATGGAGTCTTGCTCTGTTGTTCAGGCTGGAGTGCAGTGGCACAATCTTGGCTCACTGTAACCTCCGCCTCCCAGGTTCAAGTGATTCTCCTGCCTCAGCCTCCTGAGTAGCTGAAACTACAGGAGCCTGCCACCATGCCTGGCTAATTATTGCATTTTTAGTAGAGATGGGGTTTCGCCATGCTGACCAGGCGGGTCTTGAACTCCTGACCTCATGATCTGCCTGCCTCAGCCTCCTAAAGTGCTGGGATTATAGGTGGGAGCCACTGCGTCCAGCCTCTCTGGGACTCTTATATAAACATATTAACATGAAGTTTTGTTAAAACATGATAGCAGCCACTCTCCAGCACTTTAATACACATGCCACTCATCCTTCCATTTGTTTTTTTTTTGTTTGTTTGTTTTGCTTTGTTTTGTTTTAAGACAGCGTCTCTCTCTCTGTTGCCCAGGCTAGAGTGCAGTGGCACGATCTCAACTCACTGCAACCTCAGCCTCCCAGGTTCAAGCTATTCTCCTGCCTCAGCCTCTTTGGTAGCTGGGACTAGTAGTCCATGTACTACCACACCTGGCTAATTTTTGTATTTTGAGTAGAGATGGGATTTCATCATGTTGGCCAGCCTGGTCTCAAACTGCTCACCTCAAGTGATCCGCCTGCCTTGACCTCCCAAAGTGCTGTTAACCTGTCCGTTTGCCCATGCATCCATCCATCCATCCATCCATCCATCCATCCATCCATCCATGTGTTCATCTCTCCATCCATCTGTTCATTCGTCCATCTGTCCATCTATCATGCATGCAATATTTATTCAGCACCTGCTGTAGGCCAGACTGAACAACAAACAAATCTACACTATTCTACACTGGTTGTCTTCACAATTTGGTGGAGACCATGAGAAAGGCAACCGCAACACAGTGGGGTAAGCACTGAGAAACAGAATGAGTGACGGTGCCGTGGGAGCACACAGTGTGTGGTGTGGGGGAAACCTGACCAGGTGGGGAGGTCAGGAGGACTGTCCGAAGTTCCAAGAAGGGATGATGGCTAGGAATCAGCCGGGAATCACAACGGAAAAGTAGGGAGAAAGAGGGAACAGCATGGACTAGGGCTGGGAGGAGGAGAACATGTCCCGTTAGGAACTGTAGTCACAGTGTATCCCCTCTAGGGCCACTGCTATACCCTCTTGTCTCAGATGAATGAGTTATTTGCTGAACTACATCCTGATAAAACCAAGAACTCTTTCTTGTTTTCTGCCAATGGGCTACTGTGCTAGGTCCTCCCTCAGCTCTTGTCCTCATTTCTTTGCTCTTGGTTGTTCAGAGATATTTGGAAAGCAATACTTTCAGCCCGCCCTGCCTCCCCCAGACCCAGCCATTCCTGTGGATCTGGACTCCACTAGAGAACAGAATGTTGGCACCTTAAAATATTTGCAGTGTGATGGAGACGAGGCCTCCTGCATGAACGTGTCTTAGTGACACTGATTCTGCTTCACAACAAAAGCAAAACAAGAACATAATCCTTAATCACTGAAAGACAAGCTGCTAGAATCCCAAGCTATGTCAGCCAGACAGAAGACATCAATTTGACAGAGATGATACCCTCTAAGTTAAGGAAGTTGAAGAAGATGAACCATCTATTGGCACCAGGATCAATAAAGTCTAAAGTAGTACAAAGCTGCCGCAGGCAGCGACGGGAGGAGGCGGTAAAGATGACTGCTGTTATTGCCTGTCCCAAGGGCCTGCAGGGAGCTTGCTGCTCCTCTCAGGCTGGCTGTTGTGGGTAACTCAGAAGGCGCCCACATGGATGGTGGAGGCCAAGCCTCCTAGGATAGGTGGGAGGGTCTGAAGGGGAAGGTGGAGGGAGGGAGGACATATGGGGATGCCGGCAAAGCACTTGTGGCTCATCTATGGCTGAGCTTGCCCATGAGAACCCTACTCTGCAGCTCCTGCCCCCTACTCCCCACCTCAGCTGCCACTTTGAAGCCATTATGAGTCCAGGGAGTAGTGGGACTCTCAGTGTGTGGCCTGTGCACTCTGGGCTCCCCTGGGCCATGCCTGAGCCCTGGATGGGGCGGAGGTGAGGGCAGCCAGGCTCTCTGCTCCTCCTCTGTATCAAGCATCTAGTGCCATTGTCACACAATGTGAATGTGGAATCATGGGCAGAATAACAAAGAAGCAGCTTCTGAGCAAAGACTAAGCACAGTTACAACACGTCACATCACGTGTTGATGTGGGGCTGAATGGGGCAGGCTTCCAGGGACAACTGTGCAAAACGATGACAGCGGAGTTCTCAGAGTCTGCAAGTCCCCCAAGAACCTACAAGTTGATGTCCTGATTAATGGCACAGATTTTTGTATTCTTATTGCTAAGACAATAGTTTTAAAAATAAACAGCTTTATTGAGTTGAAATTAACTTGCAATAAGCTTTACATATTTCCAGTTACAGGTGGGAGACTTTGATAACGTATATACACCCCATGTGGCTTGATACAGAGCCCATCTCTTCTAGAGCGTCTCTTGTGCCCTTGATCATCAATCTGCCCCACCCTGGGCTATCACCAGTCGTCCCTATACATTTAAACTGATTTTGCTTGTTCTAGATCTTCAGATACATGGAATCAGGCAGCTGGCTTCTTTCACCGAATATAATACCTGTGACGCATCTGTGTGGTGGGAATTAGGACTGCAGTCCTTTTTATTGCAGAATGGCATTCCACTGCATTCATAAACCACAATGTTTCTCTATTTGCCCATTCCATTTGTTTTTGTTAAGACTACATGCATAAAATGGCTTTCGGTTGTTTTCTGGACTTGGGCAGTCCTGACCTTGCTTTCGATGTCAGTGACTCAAATATGAGGCAGGTTCCCAAAGGGGTTGCCCTTCGCTTTTGTCTGTATCTGCTCTGGCTGGAGGAGAGTCCTCGTAGCTCACAGCCTTCCTCCCAGTCACCAGGGCAAGGCAGAGGCACCGAGATTCCAAACAGCTTCCCCTGAGCTGTTCTCTTTGAGGGGCTTCCTGGCGACCCTGCCCAGCCACCTGGCAGCTGCCATGGAGGTAACACTCAGCTCTGAGGGTCCCCTGCACCAGCTGTGGGCATGGCCAATAGGGAGGGATCAAAGGTGAGGGAAAACGATCTCCTTGGCCCAGAGACACCCAGGGACTATTTCCCAAAAAGTCACTTCCAAAAGATGGTGTGTTGTCTTACAACAACCTGACTGCCATTGTAAACAATCACCCTCAACTCAGGCCTCCTGTCCTAGGTTGTGTGTTATGCTCGCACACAAAATTGGCTCAGAGGAGAAGCAAACAGCCCATGTGTGAGGCCCTCACTGCCCAAGGGCATTTATGCCCTGGTCCCAGCAGCCTCTTTCCAGCCTCAGTGAACGTGTGTGCCCAAGGAGGCAGGTGGGAGCTTATCAGGTCACAGCCGGCAAAGGTCTGCTGCACGGAGAGGCCTGTCCGTGCCATGGTTTCCTGCTGGCTAGAGAAGGCGGCTGTCTTTCAGGTGACTCTTATGTGATGGAAATGGCACAGATGCCTAAGAGAAACTTCCTTGGGCTTCTTCTGGAACCTGTTTGGGAGCGGAGCTGCAGGTGTGTGTGCTAGGGGCAGAGGCCCCATTTCTCAGCCTGCTGAGCTATTCATGAAGAGCTAATCCAGCGCAGACTTGTCATTAAACCTCCTCAGCATTACAAGGGAGGCACTCACTACTCTCCACTAATCTGCTACATGCAGTCAATGGTGGTTCAGAGAAGGTAAGCGACTTGCTAAGGTTGCAAAGACAGAGGTGGGAGAGCCGAGGCACAACCCCAGATCTGCTCGACTTTCAACCCTTCTACACAGCTTTGGGAACACAGGTCCGGGAGCCAAGAGAAAGGCTGGCAATGGCCAAGGCTGAGGGGAAGGGCACCAAGTGAGTCAAGAGGCCCGGGCATGGAGCCGTGGACTTGGTTCCATCCCACCCCTGTGGACCTGTGGCAGCTGGAAAGTTCTTGACGAGGCCAGGTGAACCATGATGAACCATGGGGACAGGAGGGGCCAGCATCCCCATCTCTCTCCCGTTCTAGAAGACATAAATGGTGGCCTCACTTTGTGAGTCTGTGCTGAGTAAGGCCACGAGGCAGGCAATTCTGCTACCTGCTTCCCACAGCAGAGGGCTTTGAAGATGTCAGGAGCCCTGCGGTTCCAGCGCATTCCTCTTCCCACCTATCTTCACAAGAAGCCAGCTTAGCTCCCAGGCACAACCCTGGCCATCTGGACTCTCATGAAGGTTCATGCCCTGAGAACTTCAGGAGGGGGTGTGCTAAGAAAAATTAACAGCAGCAACAAAAACATTTTCATGCGCCCGGTCTTTTGAGTTTGAGTGGGTAGGACTTTTGTTTGTTTGTTCTGAACTGTTTAATAGATGGATTTTCTCCCTGTTCCTAATCCTGGGATTAGACGATGTCTTCCCGGCTCCTTTGCTGATGTGGTGGTCACCCTGCACAGATGGTGTTTCACCAGGCAGGTGACCCGGATGGTGCCAGGCTATAAATAACCAGTTAATGTCCCTTTCAGAGTGGGTTTTTTCTTTCTCCCTTACATTCGAGTCCTAGCATGAAGCAAGTAACTCATAAATTTGGATCCTTCCTGTCAATCTCAGGGTCTTGCTCTACCAGTTTGAAAGAGAATTCGTTTTTCCACCGTTCTCTTTTCAAGTACAGTAACGGGAAGGCCTTGAGAAGGGCAAGCTTAGCAAAGGCTCCAGGTTTAGCTGGAGCACCTGTGACAGATCTGCTCCAACTCCAAAGGGCTCAGCTGCACCCTGGGAGAGACGGAGGGGAGCCTTTCTATCCCTCAGTGCTTGGGGATCGTTGGGGCTCCGAGGAAAACCTTTCGTTTCTGGCTCACTTCATTCTTTCTACAGTCAAATGAGGCATTAATGGGACACAGATTAAACTGCAGTCCTGCTGGATTCATCTCCCTACCCCATACCTTTTTTTCAAGGTGAAAGAGCTGATGTCACTACTGAAGCCTTGGACAAACTTTTTGAAAAAGAGATTGGGAGTGGGAGCATTGTCCTTGCTGAAGCAGGTGGTGACTAGTCCAAATGATCCAGAACCAGTATGACATGGGGCAGTCACCATGGGCTTGGGAGGACTCACTTCTGAGCACTACAAAATGTCCAGAGTGAAGAGTCCGCGTATTTTCCATGGCCTGGTGTAACATCAGCCATTTTTTCTTGGCTCTTTCTTCGTGGCTGGTGTCTGCTCTCCAGTTTGGGGGGATGAATCCCTGGGATTGAGCACCCCTCCTTTCTCCAGGCTGCTCTGTGGTGCCCCACAGCACACCCCAGGCTGGGTAGAGGGCTGGATGCCAGCCCAGGGCTGAGCAGAGACTAGAATTGCTCTGCGCCTGTGACATCGCATGCCATTTCCACCTGCTGCGTCTCCATTAACTTGCTTCCAAAACAGGGAGACAGGTTTGCCGGCTCACTCATTTCTCAGAGGGTAAACTGAGGTGAATGCATATGGCAGTGTTTTGAGTGTAAGATGCTTGATGTAGACTGTTTTCTCAGGAATGTGCACATGCAATTGCTATCCAGCCAGGTAAGAGCAAACTCTGTTCCTGCCTCTGTTTGGAAGGATGGTAAATTCTTTCAGATAATTTAAAATAGTCTGACTATGGCCGCGGCAATGATGGCCATGGAGATGCCACTGCTGCCTCTAACCTCATGGGGCTGTTAATTTGGCTGTGGGTGAAGCAGGCTCTCCTGGATTGATAATGGGCTCCATCACAAGCAGTCCTGGTCCACATTCCTGCCCTCAGTAGACATTACTAAGTCCTGCTGGGCTAAGTGTTCGAGTGTAGAATAGGGTGGGCACAGGCAGTAAAACCAGGAGAGGCCCTGGGCCCTGGTGTGTTGGCCTGGGTGGGAGGGGCTGCAGCACTCCCACCATGCAGAGGAGGGAGCTGCAGCACAAGAGCTGGTTTCAGACCTTCCTAAGGTCACAGAGTCAAGAAGAGGGCTGAGCCAGAGAGTTGACTGAAGAGGCCAAGCTTCTAATCCCAGGCCAGGAGGCGTGGTCCCCACCACCTGCAGGTCCCAGAGGAGCTGATGCTGGGGAGGTGCTTTGAGCCCTTTGATGTGAGCAGAAGGTCTAGGGTGTCCCTGCTTGGATGTTTCCCGTGGTGCAAAGGGCAAGGTTTCCACAATCACCATATTACATCAGACTAGTGATTTGTAAAAGTTGCTCCCTGATGTCTGGCTTGCATTGTACAGTCTGGTGCTTTCTGCCCTTGAATGTGCAAGGGAGTTGTGACTATGCATGCAGGTGTTGCCTGTCTGTGAGGCAGCCCGCAGAGCTAGATCCTGTGTGGGGACCAACAGCTATAGGGCACTCAGCCAAGCCCAGCGTGGGTGGGGGGCCGAGCTCCCCCTCCTGGGGCACTGTGTATTCCAGGGGCCAATGGGATGCTGTGCCACTAAGTTCAAGCATGTAACATTTAAAGACATCTTTTATTAGGTGTTTCATTATTCATCTTACTACTCCAGCAGTTCTAAGGCCATTTATCCCCATGCCAAGAGCCCCCAGGCAATGCCAAAGCATTTTGAACTAGAGTAAGCTGGTACTAAAATAAAATTAAAAACTGTTTTAAAGGCTTGAGACTTATTAATTTATTAAATTACTAAAAAGGGACAATGTCTCTGGGTCTCCTTCCCCTTCTCCTGGTTATATGAGCTTGGCTCCTCCTATGGCAGTTGTGCCTTGAAGGGTATCAGCATCTGTCTTCTGCATTTGTCCAGGCCAATGCCTTGTAATTTCAATGACCACACTACTGTATAGGTATTGAAGAAACTCTGAACTCAGCAGATGGTCCCAAAGATCCGAACTGTCAGTTATTTCTGTTAGCAGGGCAGCACTGTGTCCAAGGTCATACAGGAATTTGACCAGAAAGGCCAGGATGTCTTATGTGATTATTGTACTAACAGGTAGTGAACTCCAGGAAAGTTGAAATGAATTCAATATAAAGCACAGCTTGATGGGAGGGGATTATTCTTGTCAAAATTTAAATGTGTGTTTAAATTCATTGTTACAAATCCTATATTCAATCCTGTACAGATATTGGGATAAAGGTGATATGGTGTACAGAAAAGAGCACTGGATCAGGATGGGGACTTGGGTAAGACACTTCACTAAAACCTGTAATTTCTTTAGCTGTAAAATGAGGGTCTTATACTAGATCATTCTAAAGGTTCTTCCATTTCTGCCAGTCCATGAGGTTTTCTCTTAGATTTATGATAAGCAGTGAAAGCTCTTGGCAACCCTATATCAGAACCAATGCCTGTGTTATGGACTACCTTCTCAAATCACAGTTATATTCTGATGAATTCGGCAGACATTATTATCTTCCCAAGGTCTCTTGAGGTTCTGAATGGCGTACAATGATGAGTAAGACATAGACTTGCCCTTGACACTCTTACAGTCTAACAGGAGGGCTTAGATCCTAGGCAAAGGACCACATAGGCAGTACCAAGAATATTTTCACCAAGAAGCACAAGCATGGTTTTTGTTTTTTTTTTCTTGTCACTGCTTTGTTTTTTCATTTGTTTGTTTGATAGGAGATCAAAAGGGAAAAATCATATTGCTAGTTAGACACATGGAAGAAGGTTTCGTTGGTGAGATGGGGGCATTTGATATCATCTCAAGGACCTGAAAGAGGGGAGATAATTTCAGGTAAAATCACCACGCATGGAAGCGCCAAGATGGGGAGGTGCAAGTGCTGGGGCAGCTTGTTTATTGATTTGGTTGAAACAATGGGTTCAAGTGAAGGGCATTGGGAGATTAGGGTAGAAGGTAGTTTGGTGACTAATTGCAACATAGCTTAAATATCAGAATTTTGTTTCCTTTAGGTACACAAGATAGGAGACGGTGGGAGGCTGGTGGGTTCTGAACAATGAGGACATGATGAAATTTTTTAAATACTCTATTATGCAGATTAGGAAGGTTCAATTGATCTGAGTTTAATTCACTGTTTCTCTCTTCTACAGCCTCCAATACATTGTTAAGCCCTTCTGGTGAATTTTTCATTTCCGATATACTTTTCACTTCTATGATTTCCTTTTTTTAAAAAATACTCTCACTTGCTTTGCTGAGATTCTCCATCTGTTCACTTATTAAATCCAACTTTTTCTTTAAATCTTTGAACATATTAATATGAGTTTTTCTAAAGTCTTAGTTTCAACATCTGGGTTATTCTGGGGTCTGTTTCTATTGAATACATTATTTTTGGATTATGGGTCACATTTTCCTACTTCTTCATATGTGTAGTAATGTTTTATCGTATGCCAGACATCGTAATGATATGTGGAGTGTACTTTAAATAGCACTGAGTTTTACTCTGGGCAAGTGTCAAATTACTGGAAGATACTCCTCCTAAACCTGTCAGGCTTGACTTTTTTCTTTATTAGTGTTGGTCTATTTATGCTTTTGCTTTTAGTTCCAAGGCATTATCCTTATTCCTGAGGTATAGACTTTCTGAGGTCTTTTTTTTTAATTTTTAATTTTTGTGTATATGTAGCAGGTGTATATATTTATGGGGTACATGAGATACTTTGATATAGGCATGCAATGCGTAATAACCGCATCATGAAAAGTGGAGTATCCTTCCCCTCAAACATTTATTCTTTGTGTTACAAATAATCCATCTGTGCTTTTGGAGTCTCTACTGAATGCCCGAAGTGGTAGCTGTGCTTCTGCATTCTGGCTAAGCCGACGCTTCAGAATTGCCTAGCCCTGTGATGCATCTGAGCTCTGCTCAGCCCTTAGCCCACAACCACGGCTCACTGCTGTCTGCTAGTTTGTGCCAAGTCTTGGCCAAGACTCACAGGGAAACTTTATGCTGATTTATGGTACTTTCTTCTGTGCAGCACTCTCTTCTCTAGTATCCTGTTCCACAAATTCTAGATACTTTATCTCTAAACTCTGCCTCTGCATCTCATTAAGACAACCTCCCTGCTTGGCCTCACTGCAGTCTACAAATTCCCTCTGGCTAGGAAGCTGGAGTGAATGGGTATATTTCACTTTTCTTAAGGTTCACGGTCCTGTGTTGTTTGTTGTCCAATGCCTGATGACAGTTGTAGTTGCCTCCCATACTTGTCCAGCTCTATAGTTGTTTTTGGTGGACCAGGACACAACCAGATGATTTTCTAGGAAAACTAATTGGGTGGTGTCATTGTAGGATGGATGTGACTGATAAGACACTGGAGGCAGCTATGTGAACAAGAACCTAAGGTAGGCTGGTGGCAATGGAACAAAAAGGAAGCACCAGAAAAGTGGCAGGAGGAGCGGCCCGTTAGGCAGAAGAAAATGGTTCTGAGGCTTTGAGCCTTTCCTCTGCTCTCTAACACCATTTGTGTGCCCGAGAGTCAAATGAAGTTGAACCAAACTGATAAGAGGGATCAAGAATATGGATTTCCTTTGAAATAATGTTTTTCTACATATAATGAGTGAGACACCAAAGATTACCAAGATCCTAAAACTTTTTACGTTGTTCCTGAAAAGCATGATAAGACTTCTAGGGTCAGACAAAGAAAATGGGTCAGACAGTCTCTCTCTGTACAAGGCTATCCCCTCTACGATTTCTTGCTATGGTCTCTCAGATAACCCAATGAGGAAAAGTAACACGCCTCATCCACCAATTTCCTCATCACCTCCTTATAAAATCCTGCAGTTATGGCAACCTAGATAACATAGATGGCAATTTCACGCTGTGTCATAGATCATTTTATCTTCAGAACAAAAGATCCTGTTCCAGAGACCAGCAGTGGATGGTGGTGTGTGGGCAGATGGCTATACATCAAGACCTACACCCCAAGATATATGGGCTTCTATTTTCCCATCTAAATGTATATGTTTATCATTTGAATAGCTCATTACTTAAAGGAATTTTACAGACATTCGGCAGCCAACCTGCCCTCTCTTGCCCTGCTAACTTTGGATAGGTTTGGTGGTCTCTGTTCCACTATGAGGTCACCAGTCCTGAAACTATCCTTGGAAAAGTCTCCTCACCTACTCTCCTTGGCAAAATTGTGAGCCACATGCTTTGCTCTTTTCATCTTAGTCAATGTGCATCCCACCCAGCCCTGTGCCTGGTATGTACCGTCTCTGAATTCTGTGTCTGTCTGCTTTCCTCTGTCCTATTCCCTTACAGATCTTTATTCAATTTATTCAAGTAGCTGTCACTGGGAAGATAATCTTTTTTTTTTTTTTTTGCCTCTATTGCCCAATGGCAGGATCTCAGCTCATTGCAACCTCTGCATCCCAGGTTCAAGCGATTCTCCTGCCTCAGCCTCCTGAGTAGCTGGGATTACAGGTGCATGCCACCACACCGGCTAAGTTTTGTATATATATTTTTAATAGAGGTGGAGTTTCACCATGTTGGCCAGGCTAGTCTTGAACTCCTGACCTCAGGTGGTCTGCCTGCCTCGGCCTCCCAAAGTGCTGAGATTACATGCATGAGCCACTGGGCCTGGCCGGGAATATATCTTACACAGGAACTCCCACCAGACGGTGAGTGACTGGCACTTCTCCCCAAGGGAAGCACTCACAAATAATTTTAATAATAGCATTAAAGGGTAGTGATTATAAGAACAGGACTCTGATGCCTGGTTTCCTGGGTTCAAATTTGGGCTTAATTTAATAGTTATGCAACTTTAGGCAAGTAATTTAAATGTCTCTGTGCCTTGGTTGTCTCATCAGTAAAATTATGATATTAATAGAACCTATCTCAGAATATGAAGATTAATGAGATAAATTAAATGAGATGATGTGTATAAAGTGTTTACAACAGTAAGTGCTAATGAATGCAAAGTAATATAATTATTTTCCAATTATGAAAAAATTGGAAAATAAAAGTAAAATATAAACGAAATAAAATCATAATCTATCAATTTTGGGTTTTGGCATTTTCTTTCAGTCCCTTATTTGTACAGACATATATGTGTCTTTTAAAATGAATTTAGGTGGGGTACAGTGGCTCATGCCTGCAATCCTAGCACTTTGGGAGGCTGAGGCAGGCAGATCACCCGAGGTTAGGGGTTGGAGAACAGCCTGGACAACATGGTGTGGCGGCGCATGCCTGTAATCTCAGCTACTCGGGAGGCT
Organism: Sapajus apella; assembly: GCF_009761245.1. Classification (NCBI taxonomy): domain Eukaryota; kingdom Metazoa; phylum Chordata; class Mammalia; order Primates; family Cebidae; genus Sapajus; species Sapajus apella. Next base: position 3,141,312 of record NW_022437074.1, read on the forward strand.
GAGGCAGGAGAATTGCTTGAACCCAGGAGGCAGAATTTGCAGAGAGCCGAGGTCACACCACTGCACTGTAGCCTGAGCAATAGAGTGAGATCTGTCTCAAAAAAAAATTAATAAAATTAGAACAATGTTCAGGCTACTTGTGCTTTGCCTGTTTCATTCCCTATTGTCTTAATTATTCTTAACAACAGCCTTTTTAATGGGTTGAAAGTATCCCCTCATATGAACAAGCCATAATTAAATCAACCAATCCCCTAATAGTTGCCCTTCAGGTTGGTTCCCAATTTTCACTATTATAAAGACAGTTGCAATGAACATCTTTGTGCCTGGCTGGTGATATCTTTTATATACATTCTGAAGGGAGGAAGTTAAAGGGCCTGAGAGTGTTATGATGGCTGTAGAGGTGTCCTCTAAAACTTGGAGATGACTCTGCTGTGGTTTAGGTAGGAACACCATTTGGTTTAGAATATTGGCATTCCTGACGCCACTCAAATCCCTCCATGTCCTCCGCTAGTGCTGCACCAAGAGTCTATCACGTCAGCAGGTTCTGATGTTTCCAGTCCATTCTGGGTAGCCAAGAAACTACACATGGCATTGAAATCTGGCAAGGCACAAGGCTCCCTTGGGTGCTTTTCTGGTTAGATGGTTAATTTACAGTGAAATTTCCCTCAGAGATGCTTGATTATGGGCAGGTCCTTCCATCTGCTCAGCAGCCTTCTTGTGTCAACAGAATTTGCTAAGAATATTTGGGTTATGATTCATTTTGTATTTTCCTCCTTGTCCTGGACTTCTATGATAGGATCCCAAAGTTTGAAGCTCAGCAGGAAAGGTGAAGGCTCTCTAACTGTGGGACTTGCATGCTTGTCTACACTTTCCCCAGGCCTCAATTCCTTGCAATCTAAGTGAGGTAACTGGCCGGGGTGCCACTGACAGCCAGTTCCAACCTTCATACTGCATCTCCACCAAACTTCTGGTGGGCTTCTAGGCGGCTGTTCACCTTCGCTTCATGAGACAGATGAAAGCCTGGAAACAGCAAAGCCTATTGTTTATGGGCAGAGGTGAACTTGTTTGAACTCTCCTGTGGAAGCCAAAGGTCTTAGTCACTGGGTTAGGAAGTCACAGGGAGGTAATGCCATCTGTTTGGGCATACCTAATCACTGTTTTGGTTTCTAATGACAGTCCTTCAAATAGAGGGCTATAAATCAAGTGGCCCTGGGCTCATGGAGGCCCCCCAGGGGGCTGGATGGTTCTATCAGGTTCTGCCTGCCGTCTGATTTCTTTACTCTCCTGCCCTGCAGAGATCCGCAGGCTCCATGCTTCTGATCTGCAGCCACACACCTGGATAAATGTGGGCTAAGTGTGGGTGCCTCCAACTGCATTTACAGCATAATTGATGTGGCCTTACAAACTATTTGATGTCCAAACCCCATCCTTCACTGGGCCCACCAGGGCAGGCTAGCGGAGGTGAGAAGCCTCACAATCTATGCTTTTTAATGCATCTGACTTATTCCACAGCAAAGGGTATTTCTTTTCCCTTTTGCTCCTCTAATTGATGCAGCTGTTGCTTAGCCTCATCTGCATTAAGCTAAATATTATGTTTTTGTAACGTTTTTGATCTTCATTAATTATAGCACAGGAAAGCTGACAAAGGCAACCTGTCTCTTTAATATAAACAAGATTAATTGCACGGTTCCTGCAGAAAATGAACTACCAGCAGTTCAACAAAAAATGTTTGTCTTTAAGCAGACCTTTGGATTAAAAAAAAATCAAAACTGTTACAGGAAGTGCCAAAGCTGCCAAATTACCATGCCCGTGAGCCTCACCCTCATTATCAGACTAAACGAACGCACACACCCCTGCACTTTCATCCTCCTCCAGGCCCGAGAAAAAAGAAAGGCGGGAGAGACAAAAAAAAAGGGGCCTCTATACAAAGAAGTGTCTCTGAAGTCTGGAATGCACCCTGGCTGTTTGAAGACAAGATTTATACCTGACACCTTTCCTTAAGCTCACTGTTGAGACTCGCCTGTTTTCAAATCAACCGCAGACTGGCTGCTTGAGGTACTTCAGCTCGTAACGACCACATAATCTAAGATAAATACACCGGGAGTTGCTATCACTTTCATTAATAACCATGAAATAGTCATTCCTTCAGCAGGAAAAAAAAAAAAAAAACCCAGGCCAGTGCCTTCCATGGGCTGAAGCAGAAGGCTTACAAGGGTGGGTTTGCTCAGGCAGAGGCAGAGCTGGGGGTCACGGCAAGACCCTGGACCCAGGACACACAGCATGGAGGGCAGAAGGGCAGTGGAAGGGCACCCCATGCCTGCACCATTGCTCGGGACAGCTAGCTCCCTTAGAAGTGGCAGAGTCAGGAGTCAGACTCTGTAATTAAGACGCAGAAGTCCAGCTCTCAGGCCTCTGCAGGTGGCTTCTGTTGGACTACCCCAAGATATCTGGCCCAGGAGACCTAATGCTCAAGATCAAGGCTTCTGATTTTGTGAGATGTTGTGACCTTATGGCCACTTGGAAGCATCAGCAGGGATAGTGGGCTCTCTAGGCTTGTGGCTGGCTGGAAAAAGGCACCAAGTTTGGAGCAGGTGACAACACAGTTCATGAGAGAACCTGGGAGCCACATCCATATCATGGAATGCCACTTCCCTGCAAGGCCTCATGAAGCAGCCTCCATGGCCAGTGGCTGAGGCCATTGGAACTGGCACCTATGAAGAACAGGACACTGGGCTCCCAAAATCATGCTTAGAAAATGGGCTAGAGCCAGAAGAACATGTGTGTCAACACCAGCTCTCTGTGGCTTCCCATGAATTTCTGACTCAGGAACAGCTAGAATCGTTCCTAATGGAGTGTACGTGGGACATACTGATGGCAGGTGGCCCGAGGGAAGCCAAGTCTTCAGTAAAGCTGATGGGGCCATTGCAAGGCCCTGTTTGTCCAGAGGGCTGATGATGACCTATGGAGTCCTGTGGTCTGGGATTTTCATATTGTACATTGAGTTTTGTATCCTGTTTGCTTAATGATTTAACGAACCTCTTTCTATAGCCTGGAAAATGGAGAGATGACTTGGCGTTGGAGGTTTGTTTTTCCAAAGAGCAAGACATGCAACAGAGAAATCAGAGCTCCCCAGTGTCTGTAATGCAGGGGATGCTGTGCTGTGACTTGGGATTCTCCCTGATCCAACCCAGTTCAGGTCCTCCTGGGTGTTTCATGAACAGAATATTGTATCTTTCAATGCTTTTTTTCTCTGTGATACTTAAAACCTGTGCCAAGATGACTCAGGTTGTCAGGTTTCCAAGGGACCTGGTTCTCACAGCAGTCATGGGGCTGAAGGGAGCTGGGGCCTCACACACCCTTGGGGCTCCAGCCAGGCCAGTGGCGGGTGTGGGGTGTGCCCTGGGACTCAGCTCTGGATGGCCGATAAATGGCTGCTGGGGCCATGGGCAGTGGGGATTTGCCTTTCCCCAGCATACATCCGCCTTATGAGAGCCAAATGTCTGCATGGGACTCAGGAGCTTGGTGAGGAGAGCTGGCTGAAAATGAGAAAGATGTGTCTTCGGAAACACCGGCTATTCCACAGGTCTCTTAAGAAACCCGAGCCTTCTCTAAAAACCCTTACACATACTCACAAGCACACACGTTTCCAAGTGAAACCAACACCTGCCTTACATGACGTTCTCCATCCTAGACTGTGTTACACAGTGCTATGCTACATGGCTCCTTTCCATTTAATACATGCTAATCTGCAGCCACTCAGTCAATGCCATGATGCCCTAATGCAGCCATGGTGGCTCTGAGACAGCAGTGCCCTCCCAAGGGGGAGGCTGGGTGCTGGCCCTCCATCCTGCATACCCCATGGCTGGGCCCACTGATAGGAAAGGGTGCCTAGAGGAGTGGGTGGGGATTCCAGCCCTGGCTCAGCCTGGCCTAGGTGTCCTGGCTGCCACCAGTTCTTCCCAGGCTGCGGTTTCTTTATTTGTCCACAAGAGCCCCAAACTGATGATCCCCCAAGGTTCTAACTCTGTGTTTTTAGCAGCTGGTTTGACACTTTCCTAGGAGACTGAACTAAAAAAGTGATCACTGCCTCAGAATGTTTAGTGGAGGGTGGCCTGTGTTCTCAAGATGCTTTTGCTGATGAATGCCCCTATGGGTTCAACTGTGGTGCTCCCCTAAAATACAGGGTACCAGAATTTCTTAGTATAATCTGGAATATTTGGAAGGTGGGGGCATGAGGACCCAGGGCAGGGTCAAGTCTGTCTCCACTGCCCCATCAGCAAGCAGAAAAGTAGATGACAACCTCCACCACTCCAGCTCTGTCACGGATAGGTTTTTCCATTTCTTTTTCATATTTTCCTGATTATAAAAATAGTATTTACTAATTGTAAAAAAGTTTTCAAATATTTGAAGATATAAAGAAGAAAACTAAAAATCACTGCTGGTCCTACCATATGAAAACATTATTGAGGTCTGATATATTTCCTTTTATGATGTATAGATACATAGATATATTATTGGGAGTCATATTGTGTATTGAGTTTTGTGTCCTGTTTGCTTAATGATTTAATGAGCCTCTTCATTAGAAATACTCTTCAGGAACACGGCCATGTAGTATTCTACCATGTGGATGTATACCAAGAGTATCCCCTAGGGCTGGACATTCAATGTTATTCCAATATTTTTCACTATTATAATAAATGCCACAATGTACACAAAAGACACAGTGTACAGACCTCTAATTATTTCCTTAGAATAGAGTCCCAGTGGTAGAATTGTTGGGTCAGAGGCCAGGCGTATAAATGAATGGTGTGTGAGCATGCGTGGATGCAGAAATGCTTGGCCACCTCCCCACCAGCACTGGAGTGGACCTTGCAGAGTGGCCCCCTCTGCAGAACCTGTGGCCCTGGCTCCCACTGGGTTTTGGAGGCCCAGAGAGAAAAAGAAGAATGACCACAATTTTTTCATGAAAGAGTAAAGAAATAGATTCAAGAAAGGGAACAGTTGCCAGCCCTTTCCCTCCTATATAATTAAGAGGGGAAGGCATACTGCAGCCTAAGGTTAGGGCTCTGCCCCCAGGACCCACTAGTCCAGGCTGGCCTCCCCTTGCTCACTCAGGGACATCCGGCACTCCCACCACCAGCAGAGGCAGGCAGGGAGGAGCCAGCATTGGAGCACAGTTTCTCTGGGACCAGCCACCCTCCCTGGCTGCCCTGCCCTGCTCACAGACAGGCCCTCTTCAGAGAGAGGTAGAGCCCCTGGTTTCCACAGAAACCACAGGCTCAGCTGCTCTGGGACCTGCCTGGGAAAGCTGGTGCCACATCCTCTATCTGGACACCAGGCTACCCTAATCAATACAAGGGTACTTTTTGTGGTTGGGGTATGCAGTGGGTACCCCTGGAACAAAGGGGACACGCAGAGGACAAGCCAAGTTCTTCACGCAGCAGTTGCTGCCTACGTCAGATTTACATGCCAAAGGTCGAGCTGCTCTTTTGGTTATGGACGTTCTGCAAAAACAGATGCCTATATTAAGTACACACTCACAGGCAGATGGTATTATCATTATGTTTTCTTTTCTGAAACTCTGTGGTCAGAATGCACTCATTTTCATGGGCTCAGATCCACCTTGGTTGGATGTGGAAAAGCCTGGGGAGGCTTCCCGGGAGAGGTGAGAAGTGATCAAGCTCATGTGTTGGCTCTTTTAACCTGTGGCTGATCTTTCATGGTCTGAGCCTGGGGAGATCCTTGCTTCACACTAATGGCCCCTGTGCTGGAAACGAATGGAAGCAATGAGGCCATAGCAAGCATGGCTGGGCCAACTCTCATTTTTCCATGTTAATATTTGAAAGAAAAACTCTAGCTGTGTTCAGGGAAACCGAAGAAGGGAAGCGCAGCTGTAAGATGAGTCATGAGCTGTTTCTCCCAACACCTCTCCCAGAATCTAACAGTTTGATTGAAATCTTGGAGACATTTTTTTCCCTGTGTAAATCACAGAAGGAAATCCACAAAAATGTCCAAGTGGGACTGTGAAGTCTGGTAGGGTAGCCTGTGGTGCCCCGTCTAGGCAGCCCCCCAGCCTTTCCTTAGGGTTCCCTGATGGCATGTTGCATATTGCACTGAGATGCTTGGACACTCTCATAGCCTTTTGCACACATGAGCCAAAGGTCAGTCGCAGAAAAATCTTACGAAATAGATAGGATGTGTTGTCTTTGTCTTACAGATAAAGAAATGGAGGATTAAAGAATTTGGGATAATTGTCAAAGCTCAACCAACCAATCAGTGATGAAAAAGAATGCAATCCAAGGGCCTTCCATGCCAAAGCCAACTCTTCCTAGCATGACACTATCGCAAACACACCATTTTCAAGGCCAACCTCAGTACCATTCTGTCCAAGAGACTGAGCAGTGTGACCCTGAATCAAAAGCACAAATCCAAAGATCCTCACTCTTACATGGTTTGTCAAAGATCTACAAATGAGAGATCTGTAGACAATCCCAGTGTTGTTCTAGGATAAGGAGAGACAGCTTCAGAGATGCCAAGGACAGGGGGCTGACTGCACCTGTCTTACCCTTGCCAGGAACATCTGCACCAGTGATCAGTTGAACTGAACAAAATCCCCTGTCCGGCCCTGCAGAGGCTGCAAACCGCTGTACACCCCTAATGTCAACCACTTGAGTGTATGCATGACTTCCAACAGCGGAGACACATTCAGTTTTAGGAAGCTGCATCTGAAGTTTTACGTGACATATTCTTATCTGAAATTCTGTGGCCAATGTAAAAGGGCTATGTAAACAAAAATCATCATGCACCACACGCTTAATTAAATTGTTGATTGCAACTGTGAGAAAAGAATTTAATTTGCTTTAAGAGCCTTTCAAAATCTGTTTCTAGGATGCCTAGAGCAGATGTTCTAAAATTTAAGAAGATTTGAACTTTGGGAGGCCGAGGCGGGTGGATCACAAGGTCAAGAGATCAAGACCATTCTGGTCAACATGGTGAAACCCCGTCTCACTAAAAATACAAAAAATTAGCTGGGCATGATGGCGCGTGCCTGTAATCCCAGCTACTCAGGAGGCTCAGGCAGGAGAATTGCCTGAACCCAGGAGGCGGAGGTTGCGGTGAGCCGAGATCGCACCATTGCACTCTAGCCTGGGTAACAAAAATGAAACTCCGTCTAAAAAAAAAAGAAGAAGATTTGAATTGTAAAAATTACACAAGGACATTTTTAAAAAATTAAGCTTTCTATTTGCAAGTGGATTCACATGCAGTTGTAAGAGATAATACAGAGATCCCATGTCCCTGTAACCCAGTGTACCCCAATGGTTTTTCACCTTGTAAAATTAGGGATGTAAAACAGGATGATGCCACCTGCACAGTCAGATGTGGATATCAATATAGTCAAGATAGAGGACAGTTACAAGAGGGGTTTTGGAGACTCTGTTTTATAAAACTCTATGATCTGCAAGAGCCAGGAGTCTTTTCAGCAGAAAAATGAGCCTGGGAGCTCTGCAGAATGTTGCAGCCAATTCTCGGCAATTCCCAGGCTGTGGGTATCATAGGAATGCCTGGCCCTGGGATCTGCAACCTGCAAAGGAGGGGCCCTTCCATCTGTAGACTCCGCCTTCTCTTGGGAGGATGAGGCAAATGGGAGGGAAGTGTGGGCTGGCTGGAGAGACCCCCGCACACTCCGAAGTGGATGACCATGGACTGAGAAGCCAGTAGGCTTGGTTGTGGCTCGAGCCTGGGCCAATGCTGGACTCACTTCTTGGACTGTTTTCCTCAACCGTCAGCTGACGCAGCTGAGCCTTGCACTGTTCAGGACAATGGCCGCTGTGGCTGCCGAGCCTGCACTGTGGCCAGTGTCCCTGAAGCACTGAGTTTCTCATGTTAATGAATTCTACTTAATTTAAATGTAAACAGACACATGTAGCTGGTGGCTACCCCACTGGGCAGCGCAGAAGATGGTCTTTCAGATCACTCCCACCCCCTGATATATTCTGATTAAAAACATTTAGGCTTGTATAGATGGGCCATGTTCTTGATTTACTCCTGGGGAAACTGAGACTCTGAGAGAGCCAGGACTTTTCTGAGATCCCACTGGTGACCTGTGCTACAGCCAGAAGCTCCTGCCAGGTGTGGACTCTAGTCCAAATCTCAGTCTCTGCCATGTGATGCCACGCCTCAAAAGCAGTCCCAATAATAGGGGACTGTGATGAAAAGGGATCAGGTCACAGAGCTGTTCATCCTTCACTAAACAGAAGAGGAAACCCAAAACATGAGAAATAAAAGTCCCTACTCTAAGAGGAAATCAGGTACTTTGGGAGAAAAAACACTAACAAAATCCAAAAACCGAACGAAACCACAGTCACAGTGACTGAACTCAGGATAATCTTTTAACAACAAAGGGATTGCTATTCAAAGAACTACGTTTCTCTGAGCAAATGGAGCAGCAAATATCACACCAGTTCCAGAAAGAAAAAGTGCTGAAGGTATGCGCACAGTAGAGCTTCCTGGAGCTGGGATCCACACTCTCCGCTAGGCCACACTCAGTGCTAAATGACAGCAGGGCGCAGCCCTTGGGCTGCTTCTACCCAGAGATCTGAGGCTCCTAATCAGAAGACCTTCCAGAGAGCCGCACACCCCAGAGGTTTGGAAATAATTCCACAAACTGTGTAGCATGACAAAAACATACTTAACAACAGCACACCTGGAATAAGGAACAATTCATTCATTCCAATGAGAGCCTATAAAGTTCAGCTTAACATTAAAAAATATTTTAATATTCTAAAACTCTCTTCAACAGCACAATCTGCCTCTTTTGCATGAACATTCTAAAAACTTACCTTAATATTCCTTCAAACATTTTAAAAATTATGCCACCCACTCAGAAAATTGTGTGTGTGTGTGTGTGTGTGTGTGTGTGTGTGTGAAGGGTAGTGATATTTTTTTTTTTAGTGTCCCAAGTGACATGATTATGTCTTTTCATGATAATAAATGACCCAGTTGTCCCCAAATACAGGTCTTTGGGGAGAGAAAGACATTACAGACAGGAAGATCCTTAGAAGGTTTTTACCACATCAGGATTTTCACTTCCTGAGCTCTGCTGGCTTTGGGTCTTTTCCTCTTACCTTTGGGTGTCTGTGTTCCTCCTTCCTTCTCAGTGGGGTGACTGTGGCAGTGGGAGAGCTGGGCACCTTCCCTGGGTGCGTAGTATTGGGTTTGATGTAGTAGGAGAGGTTCGACCGCTGTGTGCATTGATGTGGTGGTGGGGGGCTGGGGTTTCAGCACATCACAGGAAATTCAAGATGGGCCTTTTGATGTGCAGCACACTCCTCCTCCCGTCCTGCATCAGGTACTCCCCCTCTACCTTTCCCTTCTGTGCTCCCCTTTCCCCCCCGGGCAAAGATGTATTTCCTGAAAACTGGAAAAACCAGGTACTATCAACCTCAAATCAGTACCAATTAAATTTGGTTATAATATTCAGGCCTTGTCCCTCATCTTTGAGTGACACCTTCCCTTTACAACTGGGGCTGTTAATACCACAATTAAAACATTCATTATCACCACATCCTTGGATCTAAGGCAGTTTATAGCCTTGAACTTCTGTTAAGAAAGTCATTAGCACATCAAGGTGTTTTGATAAGACCAACTTTGAAGCAAGCCTCTCCTCCTGGTCTTTTATCCCCCATGCCATCTTATGTATCAGATTTCAAGAATGCAACGACCTATCTGCTTAGAATTTTGTTGCCGGGGCCGGGCGCGGTGGCTCAAGCCTGTAATCCCAGCACTTTGGGAGGCCGAGGCGGGTGGATCACGAGGTCAAGAGATCGAGACCATCCTGGTCAACATGGTGAAACCCCGTCTCTACTAAAAAACTACAAAACATTAACTGGGCATGGTGGCACGTGCCTGTAATCCCAGCTACTCAGGAGGCTGAGGCAGGAGAATTGCCTGAACCCAGGAGGCGGAGGTTGCGGTGAGCCGAGATCGCGCCATTGCACTCCAGCCTGGGTAACAAGAGCGAAACTCCGTCTCAAAAAAAAAAAAAAAAAAAAAAAAACAATTTTGTTGCCTATCAGAGAGGTTTACAACAGTCCTGTGACAAGTGACTACTCAAGTTCTGTCTTTGTTACTTCTATTATCAATATTTTAAAGTCAGATGATCTTTGCAATTAGCACATGAACTTTAGGTGAAGGGTTTAGATTTACTATGCTGAGACCGGCATTAAGTCCCTTCAAAGCTTTAAGGACAGTGGCATTGGAGGCCAGTCACAGAGTTCCTTTGGAATGACTCCTCCAAGGGCACAGGAAGTCCTATGATGCCACATTTCACAGGCCCCAGTGCAGTTATGCGGGGTCAGAGCCCGGAGCTTGTGGTCTCAGCCATACCCTGTGCTCTTTCAAGCTGAAGACTATGAGGAAGAGGTCATCTTCTCTCTGGACACCAGTCATCAGGGAGTTCTATGGTGCCTAAGTGCATTCAGATAGTGAGGAAACCCTACTGACTTCAGGAACACTATTGTGTTTGGCTATAGGGTTTCTGAGAAAATGAGCTTCAGCTGTGTTGGCTCTGACTGTGGAGAATGGCTTCCCAGACTACTGAGTCTGTGTGCAAGGCTCCCCGTGGGCAGAGGCCAAGTGCCAGCCCTGGAAGGGAGCACAGTGGAGAAGGACTGGCTGCATGGGGACCACTATCCTTGGATAAACTGCCCAGTAGGACAAACAACTCCTCAAACATGATGAAGCAAGCGGGAGGCAGAGCGGGACCCTCTTTACTGGGGTTTGTCCAAAAGACCAGCCAATTGTGTGGTGTTTTTTTTTTTTTTTCTTTTTAGATGGAGTCTGTTGCCCAGGCTGGAGTGAAGTGGTGCAATATTGGCTCACTGCAACCTCCGCTTCCCGGGTTCAAGTGATTTTCCTGCCTCAGCCTCCCGAGCAACTGGGATTACAGGCACCTGCCACCATTCCAGGCTAATTTTTGTATTTTTAGTAGAGATGGAGTTTCACCATGTTGGCCAGGCTGGTTTTGAACTCCTGACCTCAACTGATCCACCTGCCTTGGCCTCCCAAAGTGCTGGGATTACAGGCATGAGCCACCGTGCCCCGGCCAAACTGTGTTTTTGAGATCAAGTCCTTGGGATAATCAGTTGTAGGTTCACATTTCACAGGGAAAAACAGGAAAAAAATAAAAAAATATCAAAGGCTAGAATTTTCTTTTACTTCAATAGTTCACGTTCTTCCTGAGGCTGTAGCAAATGTGCTGTCGAAAATGGTTTGAGGGCTTGTGGGCTAAGAGCAGGAGCAGAGGAAGGGGAAGCCTGCTGTTCTCCAGGTCTTTAAAGTTCGTGTTTACGGTCTCCTACTTGTCTTTTTATCCTTTTATTATTATTATTATTATCAAAGAGGTTCACAACAGTCCTGTGCACAACGAGTGACTTCCTAATTTTTCTGCCAAAACGGGGTGGCTATAAAACTTGAAAGAGCAGGGGCCGTCCATGCCTGAGAGAATGTGTCTTTGTAGAAAAATTTAAGGTGATTTTGATCCTTTAATTGCTTCAATTTTACTTCATAAACCAATTTCTTTTCCCCTTATCCCTCAAAGCTTCCAATAACACAATCTATTGGGAAAAACTAGACGGTGGATTTCTGCTTGTTTGAGAGCTTCATATGTGGATATTTTTAAAAAGGAAAGTAAGAACCCACCAAGATAAATTTCTCTTCATGTAACAATGTTACTGAGAGCAGTGACTTCACAGAAACAAAAGGTGGAAAACCCTCGAGATTAGTAAGTCTAAGACCTGTCAAATCCGGCTTTGCGGAGACGGAGGGCCCCAGCCACAGGGGTAGAAACAGCTCATGCACACGGAACAGGACACGTAGAGAGATCATAGAGAGACGTGTTACTGAGCATAGGCCATGAGTCCACTGTCCCAGGAATGCCTCAGTCCCAGGCCCTGGACGGCAGGTCAGCCTGGCATGCAGCTGGGTGCCATACACGGACAATGTCATTTGATTTTCACAGCAACCACCTGGGAAAGGAACTGTCATTGGTCTCACTTTAGTGGAAACTGTCTCTTCTCAAAGTGAGGTCCACATACCAGCTGCATCAGCATTGACTGAGAGTCTGTTGGAAATGCAGAACCTGGAAATGCAGCCCCCTAGATCTAGTAAATCAGAATCTGCATTTTAATTAGATTCCTAGCTGACTCAGACACACATCAACATTTTAGATGGAATGGTTTAGCTCACAGGTCTCCAAGCCCTTTTTTTTTTTCGATTATACACCCCTAAAAAAAATTGTGCATGCATCCTTTTGACTGTAAACCAAGGATGTAGCATTTTGTGTTCACTATGGGGAGGTTTCTCCCCAGCCGTTCTAACTAGGAGGAGGTAACACAGAGCCCACAGAAACATTCTGGCTTGTCGAGAGTTGGAGCAGAAGGGTCGTAGGCATGCTCAGAGGGCAAGCCAAGGCTACGGGGGTGACCAGTCTGTCCCTGGCGCCTCCTGATCATAGGCATGGTGATCGGGTCATCTCTTTTCTTCCTAGCTACTGAGGAAGAAGTGAGCTGACACCTACTTCCGCACTGCTTTGCACAGAATTTGGCCCCTTTACTCTGGGTAGCCTTGGGTTAAAGCTTGATGCTGATACACAAAGCCATCCAACACTAGGAAATAAGGTCATGTGGAAGGAAACCAGCTTTCCAGGGACCCAGGCCTGCCTGAGATGATGTCATCTCCAGGGGCATATACTTGGACTTCACTCCTCTGTGCACTATTTGGCCAAAGCCCAGTCACTGTAGGGTTACACGTTAGCTTGCAGATTTTAGCCTGATAAAAAAGACAACTCCAAAGGTTATAAGATTTCATTGCTCTGTGAGACCTTAAGCAGTTTTGTTATCTTAACTTATCCCGTGCCTCAGATGCTCCTGGAATCAGCGAGGCCACCTCAAGGGGCCCCTCACTAAGCAGCTGAATGAGTCCTTGACGCACAGTCAGTTTACATTGTGTGACAGTCATGGTTTTAGCTTCTTGAGAATTGGATTCAACAAGGCTGATGAAGAAAGAAGTCACTTCTGCTCTATGGCTGCTCTTGTCTCTAGAGGCTGAACCCTGGCTTTGGCAACCATTTTCCCTTCTTTTTTTCTTCTGCTTTTCTTTCTCCCCTCAGCTCCAACCTCCGCCCTACCTATTTTTAGATACGCACTTTGAGTGTGTCTTTCTAATACCTCATTTGAAATTACCCAGTGTCGGCTTGTTCTTGCTGCTATTGATCTGTACGACCCATGGATGTGCTGGCTAAGTACAGATGGTTGTATCTCCAGTGAGAGGAGAATGATTAGTGAACTCACGAATCATGCATTTGTCTAGTGTTTATGGGGCCAGACACCACGCCAGGCCTCCAAAGTCATACAGTTCCCGGACCCGAGGACTCGGTGAGGATGTTGGCATGCAGCAGACTTTTATATGCGATTCAGGGAGGGGTGTAAAATGGGGGTCATTCTGTTCAATTTCATTTTTATTCCCTCTATTTTTCAAACTCATTTGTTATTAGGTACAGAAATTTTACTTCGAGTCATTTAAAGAAACGTTATTTATTAAGTGCTTACTAAAGGCAAAGTGCCATTTCCGTGCTGAAAAAAATAAGAAAGAAGTGGGGGCTGGGTGCAGTGGCTCACACCTGTAATCCCAGCACTTTGGGAAGTCAAGGCAGGCGGATCACCTGAGGTTGGGAGTTTGAGACTATCCTGACCAACATGGAGAAACCCCGTTTCTACTAAAAATACAAAATTAGCCAGGCATGGTGGTGCATGCCTGTAATCCCAGCTACTCAGGAGGCTGAGGCAGGAGAATCGCTTGAACTTGGGAAGCAGATGTTGCGGCAAGCCAAGACTGCGCCATTGCACTCCAGCCTGAGCAACAAGAGGGAAATTTTGTCTCAAAAAAAACCAAAAAAAAGTGAAAGATATGTGAGCTGCAGTCCCGGTGGTCTCAGCAGCTAGCTGTAAAGACAGAAACATGTGAAAAAAACAACCAAATATTAATAACAATGCAGGGCAGTGTGCAATGAAGAGTGAACTGGTGCAGGGTTCCCAAAAGGGGGGAAAGAATCACTGAGTTAGAGAAGACTTCATGGAGAATCCAGAGTTCAGCCTGGGTCATAAGAACATATGACCCAGATTTCTTTAAATGTTTCCTTAAACACAGTTAAAGAAAAGTGGGGAAATTGCTATTGGAGGGGCTAGCCGGCCCAGCACAGGCTTTGGCGACATCTGAACCTTGGCTACTTGGGCAACATGATGAGTATGGCTCAGAAGACACTTCCCCTGTGGAGAATGATGGATGGGTAGTGTAACCTCATCTTGCAGAAACTTGCTCCTCAAGGTTTGCCCTGAGAGGAGAGCATCACCTGGGAGCTCCTCGGACCTGGAAAATCTCAGGCCCTACCTGGGACCTGGAAAATCACAGGCCTTACCCAAGGCCCAGTGGGTCAGAATCTGCATTTTTAGCAGAACCCCAGGTGGTATGCATTTGAGTTGAAGAAGCTTCTTTAGGACATGAGGAGATATGAGATGTTTGGAGTCAGTGACAGGATGCAGGAAATATTTCAGGACTATCAATCAGCAAATGGTGTGTAAAGGTTAGCACGAAGAAAATCTGGGAGCTCAGAGTTCACCTACGAGTCTGTTTCAGAGGCTGACATATAAAGTGAGTAGGACTGACATCGCCTTGGTTATACTGAGGCGCTGGGCAGGCAGGACACTGAGCAGAGGTCTGGGAGCTGGGGCCCCTGGACGGTGCCCCGGGAGCCTGGCTGGGAAGGGAGGTGGACAGGAGTGCAGGCACCCCACATAGCACTGGGCTCAGGGAGAGAGAAAAACCAGGGCAGGGCAGGGGACCAAGGCCTGAGTTTCTGGGAATACTTCCTTCCTGCTTAGGGGATAGGAAGAGGGCCCTTTGGTGAAGACAGGAAAACCATAAGGCAGAAAGAATAAAAGCTGGGACGATGGTTACTTGCAGTCTTTTAAAATATATTTTACTAGAATTTCCATAAGCCTAGAATTTCATGTCATGAAGATAAGTTTGGAAAACACACTTTAGTTTGTTCTCGGTGCCAATAAAAGCAGGTTCATTAAACAAATGTTTAATCTGGGGAATAGTCTACTGGACTGAACAAATACAAGTGATAGATTTGCTAATTCTTTTTTTTCCCTGTGAAAATAACTACCATTCGGCAAAACAACTTAACTTGTGGAAGACTTCCAAAGATCACAGAAGGATCTGGATTGATGCTGTGTCCTGCTGTGGCGATGAGGGGGCGGGGCCTGATGCTGGTGGTGGGGAAATCACAGGGTCTGGCTGGACTGTGCTCACTGGGAGATTCTTCACCCCCTCCGACTCAGTCCAGCTGTCTGGGCCACATCCTGGGCAGGCGGTCAGGGGCTGATGGTCATGGGTGCTGACTACATGTTTCTGTCTCCAGCTGGATTCCTTGCTCCGTGAGGGTGGGAATTATCTTCATATTTCTGCACCTTTCTTCCAGCATCTAGAAACTTGCTCTTCAAAGTGTGGTCCCTGGGATGCACTGTACTACCCAGGAGCTAGTTAGAAATGGAAAATTTCAGGCCATATCTGAGACCTCCGGTATCAAAATCTGCATTGTAATAAGACCCCCAGGTACTTTGTGTGCTCTACACATTTTCAGATTATGACTCCGGAAGGAGGGCTCTCAATCCTTCCTGCACACCAGTATCACGGGGGAGACTTAAAACTGGGCATCCGTCTTTTTGAAGCTCCTCAGGCAGTCTAGCAGAGAGCCGATTAATGTTTATAAATAAATTCCCAGAATGAATGAAGGTGTGAGGGTGTGCGGGCTAAAAGGAAGGGTAGGATTAGCTCTCTCATTTTATGGAAGAAGAAACTGAGGCCCAGAGATTTGAAATGATTTGCCCAAGGTTACACAGAAGTTCAAGAGGAGTTGGTATTAAAAGTTAGGTGTTGCGGTTTATAACACGTACACAGATTCTTTGATACCACCTTCAAAAGCCTAATTCCTCTCCCTGTGAGAATGGGCTGGATTTTAGTGACTCATTTCCAGCCAGCAGAAAGAGGGGCAGAAGGGACGGCGCAATTACAGAGATAAGGCCGCCAAAGGCACTGAGCTTCCTGCTCTGCCCTGCTGCTGCTCAGTCACGTAGGGGCAACACAGGAGCAGCCAGTAGCGAGCTTCCGTGGCGGGGGGCGGAGGCCTCCTCCCCACAGCCACATGCAAGCCCTTCCGAATATGGGTCCTCCAGCCTGGCCTGGCCTGCAGATGTTGCAGCCCAGCCGATTGCAGCCTCAGGAGGGAGCTTGAGCCAGAACTACCCAGCAGAGTCGCTCCCTGATTCCTGACCCTCAAAAGCTGCGGGTTGGTCACGATTGTTGTTTTAAGCAGCCACATTTTGGGGTCATTTATTACACAGCACAGATGACTAATACGCCTTCCAGTCCTTTGCTGTTTCAGCCACACCCCTGTGAGACCAACTTCTGTTCCACAGAACTTCAATAGCCATGCCGGCCCAGTTCTCAACAAGCTTAGGATTGAACACAGACAATGACAGCCAAATCAAAACACAGGGGCAGGGCACTGCATGGTGTGGTCCCCACTCCTTCCTCTCAGGCCCTGGAGCGCCTGCCCAACCCTCCTGGCTGGCTTTTGAGCCAACGTGCCAGGCACTGCCCTTTCCAATCCTGCCCACTGTGGGAGTGCCGGGGCAGGGCCGGGTCAGGCTGCAACGGGCCGAGGCAGCCTAGGGACAAAGAGACTGTAGGTAACCTGGGTTCCAAAGCTGGTGCTTTGCTCTGCACGCCAAGTGTTGGCAAAACCAGTGTCTGCACAAGAGTGATGGGTGTCTTCCCCACTCTGCTTGCTTTGTAGTTACAGCTGTGATTGGAGAACTTGATGGGACTATTTGAAAAATAAACAAACAACCCTCATCTGATTTGTCAGTCACAAAACAATGGCTCACAGCCCATGCAGATGCCGAGACTCAGAAGCCGGTGAGAACCAGGAGACCTCCGGTAGGGATGTTCACTTTTCCTCTACCCTCCCCAACCTTGGCTAGCTGGATTCTCCTCTTTGCCTTCTTGAACTTTCTTCTAGAGCTCTCTGAGCTGGGCATGCCCAGAACAAGGCAGCTGGGACTCCAAGATCAAGGAATTTCCTAGGAAGAGGTCTCAGCAGGTGTTTATATATTTTATTTAATTTTATTTATTTGGTTTTTTTGGAGATGGAGTTTCACTCTTGTCACCTAGGCTGGAGTGCAGTGGTGTAATCTGAGCTCACCGCAACCTCTGCCTCCCAGGTTCAAGTGATTCTCATGCCTCAGCCTTTCAGATAGCTGGGATTACAGGCACTCACCACCATGCCCCGCTAATTTTTTTGTATTTTTAATAGAGACAGAGTTTCACCATGTTGGCCAGGCTGGTCATGAACTCCCAACCTCAGGTGATCTGCCTGCCTTGGCTTCCCAAGGTGCTGGGATTACAGGCGTGAGCCACCACATCTGGCCTTGGCAGGTGTGTATAGTGCCACTTCCCTGCATTTTGTGAGACAGGCCATTAGAAGCCGACACAGAGGGCTGGCTAGGGCAGGAGGACGGTGCTGAGGGAGTGGTCGCCATCATCCCCTGAGACCTGGAAATTCTGGGCTCAGTGCGGCGCTGGCTGCCTCCTGCCTTCATTTCTCCTGCTTCCCCATGCTTTCTGGCACCTGAGGACGCTGCGGGCCTGAACCCTGGCAGAATCCTTCCTGGCTGCCATGGACATTCCAGCCTGTGAGCGTGGCTCCTGGAACCCTCAATGACTTCTTCCCTCACCTGCCAGGGTGCTAACTACCTCTGGAAGAACAGAGGAGAAATGGACTTTCCAGGGAACGTGTGTCCGAGAACCCATGCCACACATAGTGACCACTGCTTGTTCCAACCTCTACGCCGACTACAAAACCTGGAAATTTTTTGGTTGGAGCTACAAGCTTGACTTCCATTTCACAATAAGGAAAACATCATCAGAGTTCTCAAAGGCCCTTCAACTTTTGGACGCACCACTGGCTTTTGGTTTTACGTAAATAACAGCTTTTCCCGGGATTCAAGATGAGGCACACAGGATTTTCAGCACAAGGCTCTGATCCATTTTAAGATGATGCGGAGCTGTAAGCATCATCTTTGTTCACAAAAGTCTCAACATTCCACTTCCAGGAGAGTAAGACCATCCTGTCCATTCATTCTCCAAACAGAAATAATAAGAAAAATAGAAATGCCACATATTGACTATGTATTTTGTGTTAGACACTATAGTACCCTGTTTATGAACATTATTTTAATGATTACACCATGAAAAGTAGATATGGCCAGGCATGGTGACTCATGCCTGTAATCCCACCACTTTGGGAGGCTGAGGAGGGTGGATCACGAGGTCAGGAGTTTGAGACCAGCCTGACCGGGGTGAAATCCCATCTCTACTAAAAATACAAAAATTAGCCAGGAGTGGTGGCAGGCACCTGTAATCCCAGCTACTCAGGAGGCTGAAGCAGGAGAATCGCTTGAACCTCAGAGGCTGAGGTTGCAGTGTGCTGAGATCATGCCACTGCACTTCAGCCTGGGCAACAGAGTGAGGCTCTGTCTCAAAATAAATAAATAAATAAAAAGGAAGAAAGAAAAGTAGTTATTATTCCCATTTTACAGATAAAGAAAATGAAACAGAGGGTAGAAGGAGCTTTAACTAGCCAGTAAGTGGCAGAGCTGGGGTCTAGCTCTTCCCACCACCTGGAGCTGCCTCACCAGGCCTGCCTACAACACTTGCATCTGCACGCCCAGACTCTAGCCTTCCTGAGGTGTGCAGGGCTCTGGTGGAGATTCAGGACTCAGAAGAAAGAGCTAATCACCCCCCGAGCCACCCAGGCAGCCATTCTGCAAGCTCCCTCAGTGAGCACCATCTTTCTACCTGGCCTGGGAAACCACAGCCTCATTGTGGAATCCGCTTTTCCACTGAGCCCAGCCCCAAGTGCCACCCGGGGTGAGTGCAGCAGGGACCGCACCTGAGGGTGCTGTGCAGGGTACAGGGGGCAGCAAGTGATGGTGCAGCACTTCAGGAGCTGCAGTCTAGCCTGTCCGGGAAGGGGCAAGGGAAAGAGAAGATCTGAACACAGGGATAGCAGCTGTGGCCTCAGGCAGAAAGGTGAAGGGTAAATCCCCTGCCAGCTGCCATGCTTCCACCTGGGCTCCCGCCCGTGTCTTCTATGGGTCAAATCCATCTGGAGGCCAGGGGCAAGGGAGCTTATGGGTGCAGGTCAGCACCCACTGCACTAGAAAGAGGGCTGGAACATGGGCTGGGGAGACATGGATAGTGCCAGCACATGAGAGCAAGAGCTGCATCTACTTTATCCTGGGACCCCAGCCTGGGTCAACTCACGGTAGCTTGGTTGACCAGATGGATGCCAGAGTGAGAAGAGGTGGGTGGGTGGACTGTAGGCTCAGCTCATTCCTACCCCAGAACTAGAGGCAGGACAGCAGCTTCGGGGAGGTGGCCGGCACCAACAAGCCTAAAATAGATCTAGGGGAGCAAGGGTGTGGTCTGGGAACTAAGAAACTTCAGAAGCCCCTGGCCAGAGCCATGTGGTGGTCAGAGGGAATGACATGAGGACACATCATTCCAGCAAGAGAAAAGTGGCACTGTCGGCCAGGCTCTGCGTGGCATAATGATGTCTCATGGTCACTCCTGAACGAACTCAAGAAGTCAAAGCCACCCCTTAACTGCTGGATGGCGTTCTGTGGATGCTGGAAAGGGCAGGGCAAATGGGGGGTGACCGAGTCTAGACAAGGGATTTCTTCTGCTTTAGGACAATTTTAGATTTGCAGAAATTTGCAAATACAGTACAGAGTGTTCCCATGGACCCCACACCAGCTTTCCTTTTAGGATCTTACATGAGCGTGATGCACTGGTACTGATGCATTATTGTTAACTGAAGTCGTAGGGAAAGAAAAAAAAGAAAAAAATTTTAAATGGGACAGCTTCAGATGTCCTTAGTTTTCTCCTAAGGTTCTTTTTCTGTCCCAGGCTCCCATCCAGGTTCCCACATTACATTTAGTCATCATGTCTCCTTAGGCTCTTCTTGGCTAAGAAGACAATTTCTGACTTGCTTTGTTTTTGATGACTCAGCAGTTTTGAGGAGCACTGGCCAGGTGTTTTGTGGAATCCTCCTCAATTGAGAGTTGTCAGATGTTTTTTTCATGACAAACTGGCGCTTTGGGTTTTGGGAGGAAGACCACAGAGGCAACGTGCCATTCTCATGTGAAGGATCCATGCTACCAGCATGCCTCAGGATTGCTGATACTGGCCTTGATCACAGGGATGAGGCCAAGACTGGCAGGATTCCCCACTCTGAAGTGACTCCTTCCAGTTCTCCTTGGAAGGAAGTCTCCAGGCAGAGTGTACCCTTAAGGGAGGGAGCTATCTGCTCCACCTCCTCAAGGGCACCGCATCCCTCCTCAAGGGCGTTCCTCTGCAGGGGAGACCTGCCTCTTCTCGTTACGTATTTGTCCGTCGTCCATACGTTTCCAGTGTGAACACACAGCATTCATTTTAAACTCTGGATTATAATCCAATATTACATGATTTACTTTGTTGCTTGAATTGTCCCAGCTTTCGTGACTGTGAGCTCTTTTAGTTGGTTTGTGTGTCCCTTAGACATACTCCCACTTAAAATTTTTTCTTCTTTTTCTTTCCCTAGGACTGCCTTACTTTCTGGCACTACAAGGTGTCCCAGGCTCCTCTTGTGTTTTCCCTGCCCCAGCCCTGGGAACAGCCACTTCTCCAAGGAGCACGAGTTCCTTTCACTGGAGATTAGCATTGGAATGCCAGATCTGGGTGCGCAGTGAGCACTGACAAATGCTAAGATGAAGAGATGTCTGAGAGTGCCCCAAATACCTCTGACTTTCCTGTTTGGAAAGAACAAGCTCCCGTTTAGAAAGACACCTGTGCTGTGATCAGGACGCCGATAAGGAGGCACTGATGATTCCGGTGGCCCCCACAAGCCCCGGGCCTGAATTTTCCCAGATGGATAAGCCTAAAGGGAGCCAATGTGCCTTGCACCCCTGGCCAGGAGGACTGACCACCCCATGGCCCATCAGTGCTGCCTGTGCTGCCCAGAGATCTGGTGGCCTCTCAGCTCAGCTCCTGAGTAGCTCACCCCGTGAGTAGCTCACCCTTTCTGAGTGTTCCTGAACTAGAAGACTATTTCCAGATGTGAGGAGGGACTGGGGGCATCTAGATGTCCTCCTTCCTGGGACCTGGCTCTTACTAGGAGTCACTGTTGTTTCAAATACTGACAAAGTCCCAGAGATTCCCCAGTGAACAGAAGGCTTCAGAGCTGATGGTGGAAACAGGCCTCGGTGTCTGAAGGACCCACAGTGATCTCAGGACAGCTTCTGCTGAGAGCCACGTCCTCTTTTCTTGTTCTACTTCTGTTTCACACACTTTTAAAGCCTTCATCAACTGCAAGACATCATAGTAAATGACACCCTAAAGAAAGATGGGCACTTGCTTGTTCTTTTATCTACAGGCAGGATCTACGGCCTCTGCGGATGTAGATAATACTCCTCAGGGAGCTTCTATTCTTGTAGAGGGACTCCAGACAACTTCATCCCATAGAACAGGGCTGCAGTTCAAAGTTGTTCTTCCTTAACCCGACAAACGACACTGACATGGGGGAAGAGCCCTGGTAAGAAGACCAGCAAAGGGCCCCAGAGGGCAAGGTTGCACAAGTACCACCTCTGTGATGCCAAGTTCGGGATCTGCTGAGTTATGGCCTTCACTGGGAATAGCTGCAGATATCTTTTAGGAATCCATCATGGGTCTCTGAAGCAGAAAAAGATCCAGGCAGGGCGTGGAAGTGTTTAAGGGGTAAAATACACCATCCAGGTCTAGAACATCTGATTACATCTCTGTGGTTCCCAATAATCACCATCTTATTAGGTGGTCAGGTCTCCCATTAAGTACAAAAAGCTCATTAATGAAACAAAAATATTGAACTTGGTAGCCTCTGCCTGTCTTTGCTAATCTGCGTGTTTGTCATATTTGTTAGACACTTCAAGAGTTTCACGATTTATTTCTAGAGGGCAGAGCTCCAAGGGAGCCATGGACTTAGGGAACACTCAAATCCTCCCAAGGAGGCTGAGCTTCAGAGCACCAAGGAGAAGTTTTTTCTTGTTTAACAGTGATTTTTAACAAAGAATTCATTTTAACTATTGATATTAAAATATTAGAGTGACCTAGTTAGAACCTGAGATGCAGTGAAGTTTGGTCAGAGAAAATGGGTTCTACAGCGAGGCAGAACACCTGCAGACAATGCCCAGCTCTGCTTGGGTTTCGGTATGGAGAGAGTCTATCGGTAAGCTGGAGAAAAGACGGGAAAATCCATTCTGAAAGCAGCAGGGCACCAATGAAGTTGTTAGCACAGCTGCAAATATGGCTAAATTAAACCCAATAGGCAAATAATCCACATACAGAGCAGAGGGAAGCAGATAATATAAACTCCGACGAAGACCATTTGAAAGCTTTCCAAAAGGAAGCCATTAACCCAGGAGAGTTCTCAGCAGGGCTGGAGGGGGTGAGGTGTGTAAAGTGCAGACATTCCATTTCCAATGAGGCATCTACTCAGTTAGCAGAAAAGTGCCAGCTTCAAAAATGTTCAGTGTTGTGGAAAACGAGAGTCACCGAAAACCCGGAAATGTGGAACCATCTGAGGATGCCACCAAGGCTGTCCCTCCCTCTCACTGTGTTTCTCCATCCACTGCCAGAGTACTTGACCCGCACCCAAGGAACAGATCTTTCTTGCTGTTGAGTAAAAGGAGAATTTGCACCTTAGAGCCCCGACATACAGAATTAAAGGTGTCATCTGGTTGGAGAAGTTTAGAGTCTGATTTGCCTCTTACATTTGGTGAACCTTATTCCTCCAACACTCTGTTGGGGCTGACCTTGGGTTGCCTCTGGGGCACCACTTCCCTCAGCCGGGTCCAAGCCCCATCCCAAGCTTCTGTTGCTGTCTCGCTGTCGCTAGCTCTCTCTCTCTCTCTCTCTCTCTCTCTCTCTCTCTCACACACACACACACACACAGCATACCCCAGCAACTGAAGGGGGGCCTGGAGAAAGCAAGCCAGTAAGCTAGGGGCATGTCAGGTGGTGGCTGGGGGCTGGAAGACCCTGAGCCAGGCTGCTGAGGTGCAGGGCTGTGGAGAAGAGAATCCCCTCCAGCCTCCCTACCCAGGGTCAGATTAATCATGAAGGATGCAGACGGCAGGAACTGCAGAGGAGAGGAGGGCTTCAGCAGGTCCAGGCAGCAGTAGCCAGCAGAGGAGGAGCCACTGAGGTGCACAACACCAGCCGAATGGGTCCACTGAATACAGTTTCTTCACCTTGGCCATCTAACATGACAAGCTTCCTGCTGGGCCCTGACAGCCAGCCCGGCTCTGATCAGCGACACATGGGTAGGGGATGCCTGGCATCACAGCTAGGGAGTGGGAAGTGGGGTGCTGTGGCTCTATTATCCTGGCTGAGATGAGGCAGGCACATGACTCTCCTGGCCTCTGCTTCCTCATTTGAAAATCAGTGTGATACCCTCACCTCCCAAGCTTGCTGTATCAGTGATCATGGACACACACTTAACAGATCAGCCATTGTCAAGTTCAACTGGATGACATGGGGGCTGGGAGGAGGCAGCAGGCAAGTTACCACTTTCTCTGCTCTCAACCTGATATGCTACTATTTCAAGGTCTCCTGGTTGTTCTTTAACTCCAGCTTATTTCATTCTCTTCCTTGTTTGCTTCACTGATTCTGGAAAGTTCTGTAGTGAGAGAATCTCAGGGAAGCCTACGTGAGTCACATACCGAAACCTCTGCGAAGGTGAGGATAGCAAAAGTCCCCTTGGGAGGCTCTGGAGAGCACAGGAGGAAACTGACACTCCCGCTCTGGTGGGCACATCCCGCTCCTCACCTCAGCAGCAAGTTGTGATTTCAAACTAATACTTATTCCTTACCAAGTTCTAGGTTCAAATTATATATATAATATTATATAGATATCTATCTATATAATATCTACATATGTATAATATCTATGTGATATTGTGTGTGTATGTATAAGGTGGACACTGTTATGGATAAAGGTAAAATAGGAGTTTGGGGATGGGAGCTGCTGTTTTATACAGTATGGGGCCAGAGAGGGTTTCTCTGATAGGACGATGCATTAGCATAGACCTGAAGGGAATGAGCAAGACACACAGAGGTCTTGGGCAAGAGCATTTTGAGCAGAGGGAACAAATGAGCTTGAATCACTATGGCCAGAGTGGGGTCAGGGTGTCACTGGTGGGGAGGTGGCCAACGTGTCACCATACTCCATGGGGGCTGGCAGAGCCTGCTCTGTCCCCCCACCAACCTGTGTAGCTGCCCCTTAACTGCAGGGTCCTGATTGGGTTTTGAAACCTGGCCAAATTGATAGATTGCTCCAAGGGCAGAGAGTGACCTCTGATGGACTTGACTGTGGAGAGTGACTGCCAGGCAGAGGCTGACCCATCAGTGTATATGGAGCGTGAGCAGGACTTCTAGCATGGCCGCGGCTTGCTCTAAGCACTCTGCCTGTCTTGGCTCTCGGAAATCCACACAATACTGCCATGAAGCAAGTACTGTGACCCTCCCTCTGGAAACTGACAGAAATTACCCAGCGATGCTGATCTGAAGCTCCACCACTAGCACAGGAAGGAGTTGGCTTTGGGCCTGTGTCCACCAGAGGCTGGGCTCCCCCCCACCCTGCTGCCAGCATTCTTTCCTGAGCTGCAGCCGCCCCAGGTGGCTAGCCCATGCCAGTCCAACCCCACCAGGACCAGTCCCACCTGACTTCAGTGAAGAAGAAAGGCTCCTGAAGTTGAAGCTGTCTGGCGCGTCTTAGGTCTGGTGTGACTGCTGTTGTAAGAAGAAAGGTTGGCTAGGTCTGCTCTTGGCCTTGGGGACAGAAAGAGAAGCTCCCATTTTCTGCTCTAGCTCCCAGCATCCTGCAGCCCAGACAACGCCTGTCCAGGGTCTGGGGCCAGCCAGCAGGGCTGTCTGCTGAAGTGTTTCTGGGAAGCTCAGTCATAATGAGCATTTTACACATCTGTCTATACCTAGATCCCTGCTTGATATATACTGTCTCCACACCAGAGATAGTTATACAAGGCTAGACTTCAGGCTACTTTGAAACAGCCCACATCATCCCAGCTCTCATTTCTGAAAGAGCCCATGGAAAAGACACCAAGGTGAAGTCCATGAACTCACCAGGATGGAGGTCTCGGGCACACCACCTCACCTCTCCCAGCCTTACTCTGCATATGTGTGAAGCAGTGATGATTATCTCGATTTCACAGGACTGCTGTGCAGATGAAGCAAGATGGAAACACTATGAAAGTAACAGATGCCCAATAATTGTGGGTTTCTTCAACATTTATTGAATACCTACTGTGTCCAGCCACTGTGCTAGGTGACAGAATGAACAGAGGAATGCCCCCATCCTCAAAGAGGGCACAGTCAGTGCAATGGCAGGGACAGATGTTTAATAGCTCAATCACAGCACAGTGCAATTTGGCTATATCTCCTATTTCCTTCTTTCAGTGTTTCAGGCCATGAGAATAGGAGCCAGGTATTCTATTTCTATTAGATCTTCTCACAAAGCCTTGAGTAAGATCTAGAGCACATTGTCCTATGGCAAGTGCAGTAGTCACTCTAAGAAATGCTCCAGGGTGAACAGGAAAGCACACACCTCAAACCTCATCCAGCCCACATTGGGAGAGCTGTTTCCAGAATAGAAACCCAGAGAGGTGGGTGGAAGCCTTAGACCTTCCCTGGTGGGAGGCTGTCATGCTGCTAGAGGCCTGCATCTCCAGAGGCCCCTGCTTTAACTGACTCCACGAGAGGCACACAGCCAGTCCTTTGAGAACTAGGGACATTGGTGTTTGCCAGTGTATCAGTTCTGTTTATTCTGTAAACATAAGGAGGAGCTCAACATTCAACTGTACTTCATTTTGCAATCTTCGCAAAATAAATATTTGCCTTCAAAAGCAACAACTCTGATAATCATCAAGATAATATTCTCCAGTGCCATTTCCCTCACACACGCCAGACACAGAAGGCAAGTCAGAGTGCTGTGTGTGGTCTGTTTGGATAATAATTTTCATCTGGAAACCTCAAGTTGGAAACCAACTGGCAGCAATTCTAAAGAAAGTTTGGTCTCCTGGTTTTTAGAGTTAACTCAAAACCAAGTGTCCCCAGTCACCTACGTCTCCTTGTTTTGGTTGCCTCTGCCCATAAAATGAGGCACCAAATTACTTTAGTGAGTGCTGGTGGGAAACTAGGACATTGGCAGGGATCACAGTGGCCACAGAACAAGGACTGGCCCCTTCCAGGGGCCACCCAGACAGGCCAGGTGCTTGCTGCATGTGCAGGGATGGTCTCTCTCTCTCCAAATCTAAGAAGGAGCTAAAATTCAAAAAGAGTTCTGCTGAATGTAAATAATACTTATTGGAGATTTTATTGCCCATAATGAAATCCATCAACAGAAAACCACATTCTGCAAATCTACTGATGCACAATTACTTTGTGCTGCTTACAAATCCCACTCTAAACTCAGCTGTCAGTGCCCTCCCTTGGCCACGCTTCTTGGAGATACAGGCTTTCTATAGAGGATGCATCATGTCAACAAACACATTCCCAAAGTGTACACTCTGATTTATCTTCTTCATTAAGGGCAGGAGGGTTTAGGAACGGCCATTTTGAGTCTTTATTAAGGACTAAATCTTAAAGAAAATGAACCTTGGGACTCCTTTAAAGTACCTTTTAGGGATGCTCAGTGCATTTCAGTATTTTTAAGGATTAGAATTTTTCTGGGCCAGAGGTAATGTTTATTACACAAGGACACAGAGCCTCAATCCAAACTGTAAACCATAAAACCACATCTAACTGGGTAAATAAAACCAGCCAACCTAACAGACGTCTGCATCCCACTGGAGCATTCCCCATGGACTTGCACTTTCCTGTATTCACCAGACCCCAACCAGACATCAAGTCAACAATCCTGCCCTTCCAGCTCCCCCGTCCCATGATCTGTCTGTCTGTTTTCACTGTCCTGGGCTTCTCAGAGACAGGTATGTTCCTCCAGGCTGACTTCCCTCCTAATTGGCCTCCATCGTTCAGTTACGAGGAAGGAAATCAAACTTTCCAGGTATCGGTTGCTCCATGAGGAACAGGTCAGGGAAACCAGATTCTCCCCAACTCCAAAGGCCATATGGAGTCAACAGGAACAGCTGTGGCATGCTGGCCCAGGGCATCCATGATCTCTGAACCTGTTCCCCAACAATTTTGCCAACTGGGCTGTCAGGGAGCCGCTGCATCCCCACCCCATCTCACATCTGATGCTGGAAGGTGTCCCTCTCTCCAAGTGAGGAGGAAGCGAGTGCAGCTGGCCAGGGGCTTTGAGGCTGTTTGGGATGCCCCAGCAGGGCTGCAAGGGGGGCAATGGTGATGTCTGTTGCTAAGTGTTCTTTCTATATACAACTTGCTGAGTCTTGATAATCTACTTTCAGATTTTTGGAAGTGTAATCATGCGTTTCAGGTTAGGGTCTTTATAATTTTTCTCAGAATGGATCCCTCTGGCATGTGTTAATGGTCAAGCGAGCAGGTGTTGGTGGAAACAGATCATTCCTCTCCTGCCATCGCTCCTGCTGCCTGCCCTTCCTGCCCTGCACCTCAGTCAAGCCAGCCCTCCTAGGAAAAGGCTACCTGGAGATCCAGCTCCTTAGGAGCGGATACTCAGAATACAGCAACCGGCATGGCATGGGATGGGGTGATGTGGCA
Source organism: Sapajus apella (assembly GCF_009761245.1). Classification (NCBI taxonomy): domain Eukaryota; kingdom Metazoa; phylum Chordata; class Mammalia; order Primates; family Cebidae; genus Sapajus; species Sapajus apella. The sequence continues at coordinate 3,169,223 of NW_022437074.1, forward strand.
CTGACTGTCCCAGAACAACACAGGGTATGAGCCACCATGGCTGAACGTCTGCCCTGACTTGGCTTCTATTTGTCTTCCCTTCACGCTCAATGAGAGCCCAGCTCCCTTGCCATGGCCCGCTCACTCTCCTGGTTCTCCTCTCCTCCTGTTCTTCCCTCCTTCCCCTCTGCTCCAGCAGCATGGCCTTCCTGCTGGTGCGGGGACGTCTCCAGCTCACCCCACACCAGGATGTCCTTTCTTGCGGGTGTCCTGGTTCACTTCCTCACTTCATCTAGGTCTTTACTCAACTATTTCATTTCCCAAGAAGCCCTCACTCCCACCCTGGACACTTTCTTTCTGCCTGCCTTGCTGATTTTTTTTTTTTCACAGAGCTGGATTTGTCCATTATGGCTTCTCTCCCTGCAGCAGAATCTAAGCTCTGTGAGTGCAGGGATGTTCTCTCTCCTCACCCATGGGACCACTGTGTGACTACATCCCAGCATAGTGCCCGGCATGTAGCAGATACACAGAAAACATTTGCTGAATGAATGAATGTATGCTAAAGCCAACTTGAAATCTTCCCTGCTTCCTCCTGTGCATGCAGGATTCCGTGCAAATATGGGATTGGAAATACGGCAAATGGAAGGTTTTCTGTTTTTTTTTTTTTTTTTGAGATGGAGTCTCACTCTGTTGTCCAGGTTGGAGTGCAATGGCGTGATCTCAGCTCACTGCAACATCCACCTCCCAGGTTCAACTGATTCTCCTGCCTCCCCTGAGTAGCTGAGATTACAAGTGTGCACTACCACGTCCGGCTGGTTTTTGTATATTAGTAGAGACAGAGTCTCACCATGTTGGCCAGGCTGGTCTTGAATTCCTCACCTCAGCCTTGTGTGTGATCCGCCTGCCTCGGCCTCCCAAAGTGCTGGGATTACAGGTGTGCACCACCGTGCCTGGCCCAGCAAATGGAATTTTTAAGAGAAGAGATTTGGTAACAATCTGAGAGTCATCAAAACAGTGCATGCCCCTCATTTTTTCTTGCAGTCTGGTTTTGCATGTCTTTCTTCTATCCTAAGAAAGCGCTTTCTCTCAGGATTAAGGCGTTGTTGGCAGAATCAACTCTTTTTTATTTTCAGGAGACTAATACTGTATCTTATCTCAGTATCTGTGCTCATCTTTTAGTTGCCTGTGTCTAGCCGTTGAATGGTATCAGCTAACAATGTCAGCCTTAAGCCCACTGACAAGCTTGGCTTTCGCACTGCACCTTGGGCCTTAGGGCTGTTAGTAAGAGTAACGTGACTGTGGTTGTTACTGCCCTCATTGCTGATTTCATCCCGACTCACAAGTGGAGGCGCCTTCCTGCTATGCTTGGAGCAGTCGGTCTGATTGACTGTGAAGTGAGTTGAGCTGGCATGAGCTCAGGGTGGTGCAGCCAGGGCTTTTGGCACAGGTGCATCTTCCTCTGTGGGTCTCCTTATGGCCCATCTGTTTTCCATGGTCCTCTGTTTTGTCAGAAATGGAAAACAAAGGCCTCCTGGTTGGTTACATGTGTATGTAGGTGTATAAAATGATGGGCATTTCCAGAGTGTTGCCTGGGCAAGGAGATCTGGGCAAGGGGGCAGGGCCCCCAGCTTCACCCACATATGCTTGCTCCTTCCTGGGGTCCAAACAGTGTGTTGCCATCCTCAAGCACCTAGCATTTGAGAAATAACAGGTGTCTCTGCCCCCAGAGATGGTAGCCTTGCCAATTGGGATTTGTTCGCTTATTGACTTAGGGTATGCTAATGTTTGAGCAAACCCCTTGTTCCCTACTGTGTGGTTAGAACAATTGGTGACCTTTCTCTGACAAGAAGGATGAAGGAGCTCATTCACTCATTCATTCATTCATTGGATGTATTTTCATGGAGTGCATGATGCGCTTGGGGTGTGCTATCACTGAAGACACTTCAGGTTGTAGGCTCCCTGAATACATGACCTAATGAATGACCAATTCCGGGAAGAGCCAGGGCAAAGCTTTTTCCTTAGCTTTGACTGTGCAGGGTTAGCTATCCTTGAGTAATGTTTTATGACACTCTAAGGAAAATGATGAAAAAGTAAATACAGTTGAGCTCATTTTTCTTAGGGGCCAATGGGCTGTTGGGATGCCTGAGCCCCAAATGCCATTTTGAAATTTTGTTTTAGTTACTAGACTACCTTAGATGGAACCACCTACAATGGCCTATATTTGACAGTTTTTCACTATATAAAAACTACAAACGCTCTAATATCTCCTGTACTACCAAACCTTTATCAGGAGGGTTCACAAAGAACAAAACTGAGATTGTTTCTTCTTGATCCCTCGCCTCTGAGGACAGGGCATGTGTGTTTGCGGCTGACACGACCCTGGGAAACTAAGATACGGGAAGGGGAGTGTTTGCTCACTCCACCCTTATTTAATAATCCTTAGTGGTTGTCATTGCACCATCTCCTTGTGGGGGCAAATGTGCCAGTGTTGGAGGCAGAGGACACAGGCTCTGCTCTCAGCCCCTCCAATTACAAGTGATAGGCTCTGCCCAAGGCCTGGGCATTCTGAGTGCTAACCTAGACCAGCTCTTGTGTTCCTGTAAACATTTTCAGCTGTGTGACTTTGGGCAAGTTAGTGAACCTCTCTGAGCCTCAATTTTCTTATTGGGAAAATAGAGAAGACATTCATGAAAATGCTTTGTAAAGTGCTATAGAAATGTACAGCAAAGGTTGAGTGACTGGGCATCAGCTTATATTTCCTTGCTTTATTTTTTAGGAAAATAGTAACCTTGGGGATTTAAAAAAAATCCTTCCTGCAATGTACAAATTCAGTAAGAACAGAATTGTAGGCATTGAGATGGAGGCGGCATGCTCGCAGGCAGGGCTGGCTGGGGCTTTTGTCTCCTAATTGATCTAATGTGCTAAGTGGGCTTAATGTAAGTTAATTAATGATACTATTGGGGTAGAATATCTAGGCAGAGCCTCAAACAGTATCAAAGAAATGAGCAGGCAGGTGTCATCCAGGATAATTGAGGCATGTAGGCAGCAACTAGACAGGCTAGGAGGAGTGTGAGGGGAAACAGCCCAGCTGAGGGGCTGAGTCCCTTAAGCAGCAAGGCTGTCTGCCAAACACCATCCTGTTTAGAGCTCCTGTATTTGAATTTCAGATTTGCTTGAGTCTTTGAAGCTGGCTTCCTGGGCATTTCCTTGAGAATAAATTCTATTCTTCAGAAACCACAAAATGCACTTACCTGGACCCAGAAAGGAGAGTCAGGTAACCCAGCTTCCGACTGTGGGCCTATGGGACCTGAGGAACTTTGACTAGAAGAGGCTCCCAGTTTAACAGAGGCAAGTCGGTTTTGTGCTCCGGGAGATGGGGTAGGACCAGGTCTGTCTGTACTCCTGAGCAATGCCGGGCTGCCGCCCAATGGCAGACACTGGACTAGGGATGAGGGTACCACGACACCCGAGAAACAGAGACGAGCCCCTGGCACTTCTGCACGTCACAAACATGTATCCCCAACAACATGAAAGTTCAGCTCACAAAAGCGAGAAACCAGGTAGTGGCCAGGGAGTGAAAATCAAGCATTTCAGGAAAATTTTATTTACTTATTCCTCCCAAAGACCGGTCTTTCCAAGATTACCCTCCAACTGTGCTGTCACAAATTAATCCTCCCACAGCACAGCCTGGCCCATTTAGGGGTGGGGAGGCGTACAGCAGAGACCCCCGCTGATCACCACGAGGACCCCCAAACGTTCCCAGCCATGAAGGGTACATGAGAACATCATGGGAACCAATGCTTATTTCCCAACCTTGACCAGAGTCACTGTCTTTTTGGTAGCCTCTGTAAAAACGTATCTTTAAACATTTTAGGTGGCTATGTCTTAGAAACCTCAGAGTACCAAGCCAGGCAAGAAATATTCTATCTTAGAGGACTGGATCCCTTTTCTCCTTCAGTCTATTATGGTTCTTCACCTCTTTGTTACAGTTTCATGCTTGCTTAGAAAGTGTCGCAAAAATGCCACTTGAGAGCCACAGAGCAGTGGCCTGGGGACCAGGGAAGAAGACTGTGGAGCTCCTGTCTCTCCGTAAGTCTCCTCATATGCATGTGCCCCTGGCTGTGTGGGATTCCCGACTGACCAGCATCTGCCCTGCTAGTAGATTTTAACTGTCCCTCTTGCTGCTGACTCAGCACGACATGGGCAGGGAAACCCAGTGGGGACCTTGCCTGCTGTCCTCCCTGTTCAGTCACCCTCTTCTCGCTGAGCTGACATCTAAGTTTGGCTGCTGCCGGAGGAGGCTGGAAATCAGAGCCGGCTCCTGTCTAGGATTCCAAACTGCCCCACTGTCTGTCAGAGTGTTGAGAGGAACCTCTTGGCTGGAAATGAAAACCTCAATCATCACAAATAGGTACCCACTCCCCTGCTTCTCTTCCTCTCCCTGCTTCCTCCATCAACACAGAAGCCAGGGTATGGAAGATCTCAGACTTGATTGGAGACCCCACTTGGAAGGTCTCTTAGGGCACAGTGGGTATGCAGGGTTGGAGGCAGGTACAGAGCCCGGCTAGAGTCCCAGCTGTGCCTGCCTTCCCCAGTAAGCCAGCACAGGGCAAACCTGAAACTACTTTTCATGCTCCCTGGAGGAACCCGTTGCTTTAGTAGACCAAATCTTACAGCCTGTGAAACACACATAGAATTTAGCTCCCTAACCAATTGTGCAAACAACAGCAAAACAGGGTTTCTGATGTTTTCCTGGAAACAAAGGAACAATCTCAGGTCTTAGAACTGGTAGGGCAGACATACTGCAATCGGTAAAGCTTGTTCAAACGCAACCCAGAAATGACATGCATTTCAAAAATGCACCCAGCCTGTCTCCCAGCCCCTGACACCTTGGTCTCAGCCACAGCTGAGGAGTTTAGAAAACCAGAGGAAAGGACCAAGGCTTACCTGGCTCCCGCTGGAGGTCACCTTCAGTCCCAGAAGAGGATGGGTCTCTGAAGAAAGCCGGGCACCATCCAGTTCTGGGTGACAGGCTTCACAGGCGGCTACCCTGGCAGCGCTCTCAGAAACAGATAATCTATGTCCCCAGAGGCCGTCAGGGCTGCCTGGGACCTGGCACACCTCTCTGCCACCAGCCTCGCTTCCTTTCCTTTCCGTTTAAAGGGCTTCCCGGGAATGCTTCCTTGACTGCTCCCTGTCCCGTCTCCAAGTTTGGAAACTCAGCCCTTGCCGAGGGGCTTTCCCTCATTGCAAACTCACCTGCACCATCTAGAGGTCTCTCCCAGCACTGGAGAGGCTGAAGCAGGCACGTTTAGCACTGCTGCCATAGGTCCCTGGCATAGCTGGCTCCCTGGACATCTGCCCCTTAAGAGATCTGTTGGAATGCATAAAAGCCATGGATTTTTTTTTTTTTTTGCAGGGGTGGGAGTCTTGCTTCTCTCAGAGCCTTTAGGCATGGGAGTGCTAAAAAGCTAACTAGCATTAAAATATCATTAATCAAAGCTTGTTCTTAGAAGGACCCCCCCCCCCCACTGAGATGGCTACAGACATGGGTGCCACTGCGAGGATTCAGCTTCCAGCATGTCTGTTCACATTCCTACCCAGCCCCCACACATCCCTCAGGGTTTGAGTCACCAAGACTGCTCTTCCTTTCCTCTCCGTGGACACCCCACACCACTAGCAGATAACTCCAGATAACCATACATACCCCCCATATCACTAGGTAATTAGGAAGCCATTTGAAACACAAACATTTTGAAAGGACATGCCTTTCAGTATTAGGCAATCATTTCTCAAAAAGAAAATGATCAGGGGGAAAAAACAGCTTTAAATAATGTAATTCTCTTGTCATTTTCTCCCTCATTCACACCTACACAGATAAATACAGAAACAGAGCAGCTCCTCCAGGCTAGATTTCTGTGTTCTCCTTTTCCATCTGGTCCCCTCTGCCTTGGAAACCTACAAGGTAACTCAAACATGAGAAAGTAAGAGGTTAAGAAAGAAACAGTCCGGGCATGGTGGCTCGTACCTGGAATCCCAGCACTTTTGGAGGCTGAGGCAGATGGATCACTTGAGGTCAGGAGTTCGAGACCAGCCTGGCCAACATGGTGAAACTCAATCTCTACTAAAAATACAAAAATTAGCCAGTCATGGTGACATGTGACTGTAATCTCAGGTACTTAGGTGGCTGAGGCAGGAGAATCGCTTGAACCAAGGAGGCAGAGGTTGCAGTGAGCTGAGATTGTGCCACTGCACACCAGGCTGGGCAACAGAGTAAGACTAGGTGTCAAAAAAGAAAAAAATGAAAGAGTGAGAGAAAGAAAGGAAGAAAGAAAGAAAGGAAGGAAGGAAGGAAAGAAGAGAAAGACAAAGAGAGAAAGAGACAGAAATGTATGGGTCTGGGGCAAGGACCTTGAATGTAAAAGACTAATTCTGCCTCCACAGAGATTAAGCTGAACTAGGATTACTTAGCTGACTTGACCCTTGTGGATGATTAATCCAGATAACATAAGCTCCAAAATGAGAATTTTAACTTGAATTTTTAAGTTTGATTGTCTACCCCGCCCACACTGAGTTCAGACTGAGGGTCTGTCCGAACAGTGCCTAAATTAAAGTTACTGAAATTAATTAATCAGGAACCTAGGAAAGTGAATTGGGGGTATTCTGAACTAATCTGTTCAATGGCATAAAGTTTTGACTCGCTGGTGTGCTCACAGTGTGTTTGAGGTTGGGGATTATTTAGGTGTAACTCAAACATTTTTTCTATTGGAAATTAAGTGGTGATTTAAAATTTATCAAAGAGAAATGATACTGATATTTCTCAAAGAGAGAGAAAAAAGACAGGAGAAAAAATTAAAATGGGCACAAAATATGGATGCTCTAATAGAAGCCAAGGGAGTTTTTCCTCTCTTTGAAAAAAATCCAAACATTATGGCATTAAGCAAGGCAATGGATGGTTATACTTGAAGTCTGTCTAGTCATCATATCCAAATGAATATGAGTATACAATTAATTCAGTTGATTAAGAGAAAGAATGAAATGAGAAATCATTGCTTATCTTCATCATATAAGGCTCCAGAGCTTTGAAGGTATGTGATTTTCTGTTTTGTACGTTTCCTAGGAGACTGAGAAATCGCAAAAGGTTATCAATAGCATTTTAAAAATAAGAACATGAATCCATACTGCAGACTATGGTTGGGTGAAGGGAGTTTCCTGGGACTGTGGAGAATGAACTGTAATTTAGAACACATACTTGGTACATACAGCAGCCCGGCCAGCCACCTGCCCCCTTCATGGAGTGTGCTCAAATGCATGGTCAGGATCCTCACGGAGGGACACAACAGACATGCTGGCCTCAGCTCTGCTGCAACAAAACTTTGCAAGTGATTTTAGAGATTCAGTGTCCTCCCATGCCTGTAGAAAATGCTCAGGGGTTGTGAGGAATGATTTTACAGATCAGATAATTTCCAGTGAGTGAAACCAAGCTGTATTCTGGTCATCATGACTTTAAATCTGTGTGTGTGTGTGTGTGTGTGTGTGTGTGTGTGTGTGTGTGTGTGTGTGTGTGT